>NC_054061.1:7807500-8110000 GCF_017639655.2 Falco naumanni
CCCACAGGGTCGAGGTTTCTTCATGGACACGCACGTCCAGCACTTCACATAGCTAGAAACCATCCATCAACTCCTGGTCCTGTCTCCCAGCCTTCCTGCAGTCCCCTTCCACTTGCCATAGCCGAAATAATCCCAGAAGAGAGACAGAGACTCTGTAACTAAGCGGTTCCCTAAAAGTACCCCATTTTACAAACGAGCACGGGATGAACAGCTGTTTTTTACAGGCTATGAAATATGTTGTGGGCTTGAAAGGGATTCCTTGTGTTGTTGGAGGGTAATGACAAGGTGGACACTAAAGGTCAGGGAAGAGGGATGTGATTCTCCTCTTCCCTGGGCCTTTGCAAGGCAACGGGAGACAGGAAGTTTTTCCAGACCGGGACTGAGGCACAACCTGCTTGTGGGGGCAGCCAGATCACTTCACGCAATTAAAGGAACGTCATCAAATCTACAGGGATCTCCCAGTCCTCTTTTCCAGTTGCAGGAATTGTGCTTTTGTTAAAAAAAAAAAAAAAAAAAAAAAAAACAAAAAACAAACAAACAAAAAAAAAACCACAAATTCTGCTACCACCTTGCCCTGCCTTTGCAAGGAATTGGCTGGTTCTGAAAACAAAGGTGTCTTTCCATGCTGGGCAGCCTCACCCCCGCAGCTGGCCACCCACGTGCTCCTACCCATCCCCTGGCAGACCCACAGCAGCGCTCCAAGCCGATGGCCAGCGCTGTGTCCTTCATTGCTGAGCTTCAGGCCTTGCCCCAGCAAAGTCAGCCTGGTGTTTGGTGTAAAATCTCAACTTCTGGAGCTGCCACCTGCTTCAAGGGCAATTCATCTTCTATGGAGACCACAACAACTTGAGGTGCCATCACCCTGTGCTGTCATGGCCATGCAGGGTAAAAGGAAGGACCAGCCCTGCTGGGAAACCAGGCAAATTTGGCCTTAATGCCTTTCAGCCAAAGAGGATAAATAATGACAAAGAGGATGACGGGGACAGTGCCACGTTTGAGAGGAACAGACGGGAAGGTGCCTGGTTGCTGCAGCAACAAAGCTGGGCTTTCGGAAAGATGGGTTTTTCTTTCTCTTTTCACCTGCCAATCTTCCCCCCACGTCAGCGCTCTGCCACTGCGGGAGACGAGCAGTGACATTTACACTCCCACTAACAAGCTGGTTCGATGATGGGCAGCTCTGCAGGAGAGCATCTGGTGTCACAGAGCCCAAGCAGAGAGGATGGGAGGGTCCTCTCAAGCATTTAGCATGATTTGGGACTTTTTATTATTATGAGCATTATTAGGGCAGGAGCGTGCATGGAAACAGCAGGCAAAGCCTCAGTGGAGCATGCAGCGTTTCCTACCATTCATGTGCAATCAGTGGGAGCAATGAGACGCCACTCTTCCCCAGAGAACGTCTCAGCGTGTCCTGCTGGGAGAGGGAAGGAAACAAAAAAGCAAAGAAAAAGGAGAAGATGAGCAAGAAGTCAAGTGACATCACGGGAGCAATTTCACTTCTCAGCCTGGCAAAGTAAATGCAAGAAAAACACAACAGCTCTGAAATTAATTGCATGAAATAGTGGTGCAGGAAACTGTTTTGGGTCATCTCCTCTCTCTTGCTGGTCAATTTGCTGCTGGCATCAGGAGGAAAGGAGAAATTCAGAATGAGCAACCTTTCCTGGCTGCCAGACTGCTCTGCCATCGCAGCCGGCTGCGGAGGTGCCCTGCTGGACCAAGACCCCCAAACTGGGGGTGGAAATACAAGAATGTCATGGCCAATAAAACATGAAACTTGTGTATTCCCATGCCCGGCAGAGCCAAGGAAGCTGGGTTTCCTAAGGATCTGTGACTCCAAGTCAAAGACCCATGTGGAGTCTCTGATGTCTCATATGGATTGCACCAATACATTTATTTGAGTGAGAGCATTAATAGGCTTTCTCTTCTCTACAGTACAAATCTTGGAGGTTCCTGGTATCTTGGAGATCTCCACCCTTCTGTCAAATCAAGGTGAAAGTATGGGCTGAAAGTTATTAGTAAGACACAGACAAATAGGCTGCTCCACCTCCTTCCCTGTCCCCAGCCTTCCCTCTGAGCACAGCGCATGGGCTAATCAGGCACTTTTCATTAAGGAGCCAGGCTGAAAGGTCAGGATGTCACGGAGAGCAGCCCACCTCTAGTGTCTTTGTCCCTCCCTGGTGCAGGGCTGGTGCAGCCCCTTCAGACTGAATTTGAAGAGGCAAAGTAGCAGATGTGTTGTAACCCAGTTTTCTCAGAGTAATTTCTCTGCTTTTCTAAATCTTCACTAAAAAACTCCCTACGTTTTTCAGCTGGTGCTTAAAAGTATACCCAGTAATCTGCAGAGAAGAGATGGCTGAACAAACATACAGTCAAGCCTGGGGGAAAAATGCATGAAGGCAGATTACAAAAGACCAGATAAATAATTCTTCAAATATGGAAACCGCAGAAATTAAGAGGATATTTGCAGTAATCTTTCATTACAGACAGCACACAGGAAGCATTGGCACAAGATTGCAAACTGGCCGGCGTAGGAACGTTATACCTGGGCGAAACCAAACCTGCCCACCGCATCTGCAGCGGTGCAACACACACGGTGACAGTGGTGAAACTCTTGGCAGAAATGTCAATCAAAGAAGCATGGAAAATGAAATCACTTGTGGAGTTTTTTCCAGTGACTAAAACTCTGCAGGGGTGATGCCTAACCAAACCTCAGCATATTTCAGCAGAGGATTCAGGATGGAAAGTTGCTCCTCATGGCACTGGAGCCTGCGGCAAGAGCTCTGTGCTTGGCAGCTCACATGGCCAGTGGGGCCAGATGAAGGAGAAGCAGGAAAAAAACATTTTTTATCATTCTTGACTGGAATCCTCTTTTCTTCTTATAAAAAAAAAAAAAAAAAAAAAAAAAAAAAAAAAAAAAAAAAAACAAAAAAAAAAAACAACCAAAAAAAACACCAACAAAAAACCCCCAGACGTTAAATTCTGTTATGGGAAGGGTTTTTTTAATTTTGAAAATTAAAGTGGTTTCATCCATTGTGAGTTGACTTTTTGCCATCAAACCCTAATACAGCAAAAGACCAAATCCTTTTGCAAAAGGTACTTACCTGAAAGACAGTGCCAGTGCCAGGCAGGCTGCTTTTGAATCAAAACCTCCTGTGCTCATGTTGGCGTTCAGTTTTGGACCCTTTCAACATCGCTCTAATATAGTTTTCTGCTTCCTGAATCCTTGTCCTTCCCAAAAAGTGTGGGTTACTTATTGTAAAACCTGCCAAGCCAAGCAAGTGAATCAACTGTCCTACAAGGGCAAGGAACAAACTGTGCCACCCACAGGTCCACGTGCCCATGGAGTAGCAGGGAACACCAAGAACCGTACAGAGGCTTCGTTACCAACTGCAGACACTTCTACAGGCATAAATACTGTTCTATCACTGTGTGGCTGCATCTCAGATGATCCATATGCAATTTTCCTCCCACATCCAGGGAGCAGGGCTGTCAACGCTGGTCAAACCCTGATTGTTCCAACAGATTTGCAATGACCTGTTGAGCTTGCCCTGGGGAATCTGTACTAGCAAATTGGGATCGAGTTGATATTGCAGAGCAGTGACAAGCCCGGAGCAGGGGGCTTCTAGCTGGTTGCAGTACAGAGAAAATATGTCCTTGAAAACAGGAGCCTTGCACACGGAGATGAGCCAAGATTTTGGGTCCTGCTGCTGCCCAAATTATCCCAACACTCCAATTCCACCCGGTCAGCACAGAGGAGAAGGTTTTGAGAGCTGCACGGAGTGACATCAGGGTTAGATGTGGGGACTCTGCCTCCCCAGCAGTGAAACTGGTCTTTCTGAAACTCACCTCTTCCCCAGAGAGCCATGATAATTCATTAGGCAATTGTATAATCAGAATGTAGCTGCTGGCTGGGAGTTGTGGTCCATTAATAGCCCTATTTATTGCCAACCAAATAATTAGCTTAGACATGCATCAACGGCTCTTGATTACATATAAAATAACTGCCTTATTACATAGAAATCAAATGAGTTTCCGAGGACAGCTCAGGTGTCACCTCAACCTCAGTATCGAAGAGGAAAAGAAAAAAAAAAAAAAAAAAGAAGAAAACCCAGCCATTTCGATGTGTTGCTCAGCAACAGAATTTGCGGGGGAAACAATCTAGGAATGAAGGAATGAGCATTTCCAAGAGAACAGGTTATTTCAGGCAAGACATCAGGGACAAGTAAATGTCACAGAAGAGGAGAACTTTTTTTTTCTTCTCCTTTAATCAATAATTTAAACTAAGCATTTTGGGTAAAACAAGCATTTAAGTTAGCTGATTGAAAAATGGAAATCCCAAACCTTTGCAAAGAGTCACGTTGCTGAAGAAATGTTTATTTGTTTGTGTGAGGGAAACATTAGATTTACTAGACACTGAATTAAAAATTGAAAATGCTCTTAGAAATGTCACTTGTTCATTTAAAGGGGAAGATGATGTAATGCTTATATTGCTCTATTGTGCAACATCCCTCCCAGAGCAATCTCATATTAATTTTGTTGTTCTCCTTCCCACATTCCCTCCCCTCCCTCCCTTCTCCTTTCTCTTATAGGACAAGACAAGCGCACTGAGTCTCAGCAATGTGGCGGGGGTTTTCTATATCCTCATCGGTGGGCTCGGACTAGCCATGCTGGTTGCCTTAATCGAGTTTTGTTACAAGTCCAGAAGTGAATCAAAGCGGATGAAGGTGGCAACCCATTCCCCGGCCTTTCACACCTTCTCTCTGATCCTACCCTGGCTCCAAAGCTGCCTTCAGAGACGGATGCAGCCCAGACCATGGGTGGAAAGCCAAGACATAGGGACAACGAAGTGACCGTGTCACTCGGCTCGCTAGAAAGGAATAGGAGCATCAGAGGAAGCTAAAGGAGGGTCAAGTGGGCTGTAGTGGGGAGCTGACGAGAGATCAGACACGTGGCATAACGCTAGCTCAAAATCCAGATATAGAGCAAAATCATAGCACAAATGGTGACAGGAGCACGTCGCCGTTCCTTAAAATTAATGAAAACAGACTACAGCAGCGTGGATGAAGTGTGCTAGGGCTGGTGTGATACAGCCATTACTGCAATATGACAAAATCCTCAAAGCCAAGCAGTTAACAGCAAGATAAAACTGGGGTAGCACAGCAATGAATCACATCCTATTGTTCCCTTTGCTGGCACCGTTTGCAGGTTGGCGACAGCGATGTGCGCTCAGAGCGCTGTTGCCCTGGCATGGATGATGTGGGTCTCCAAATTCATAATTATGGGTCCTCTTAGAGAGAAGTTGGCCTCGAATATCTCCTGTAATGTGGTGGAGTTTTTTCTCCGCCCTGTCATGGTCATGCAAAACATCCTTCCTGTGACCCAGGAGATTTGTTTCAGCCCTAAATTGTGGTGTGTTTAAATTTCAGTGTCATGTCAAAAGTGGATTAGATTTGAGAGCCTTGGGGATACACATTTAATGCAGCATCTGCGGAACAAGTACATCTTGACTCAGATGACTAGCAGAGGTGATCCCTTATACAGATACCATTGTGTGCAAGGGTACAGAGGGATCTGGGCTGTGAGAGTAATACATCCCTTTTCTTCCTCATCTTGACCTCTCCCATGAGCATGGAAGTAGTCCATACAAGTATATGAAGTATGCAGTGAGTTTCATAAAATCAAGAGCTTTTCACTTCCCTGAGCACTGAAACTTACCCAGGATCAAATGGAAAATAAGCAATCATTTCTTTGGGGTTTATGTCACCATTTCGCAACATGCTTAATGTTTTGTCAGCAATAACAGCACTTCTAATTCACTGAAAATGTGCAACAGCTCTTTTCCCATTGAAGTTCAGAAAATTCTGCAGGCAATGAGAGGCACATTGATCACAGGTGTAAGATAATGTGAACGATTAATGTCCCTGAATATACAAAAACTAAATTCTAATTGCTGTCTACGCTGTAAAGCCAGATATGCCACAAATACACTGTGAAAGAGTGTCAGAATGCAATAGCTCCACAGTTTTAAGGAGATTCTGCCCTGCTGTTGGCTTCCCTGTGTTACTGGAAATGACCCACTGATTCACGTACCTCAGTGTCAGCTTGCAGTGCTTTTGCCCTTTAAAAAACCAGCCACTATGGGAAGGAATCGTTGCTCCCAGTGTTAACATCTGGTTGAGGCTTGTCCCTTTGGCTGGCTCCCACCACCAGTGGCTGCCCCACAAAGCCGTTCAGCAGAGCCCAGGCAAGCACCCAGATGGGGCTCCAGCTCCACGCCTGGCAAGGCACTAAGTTGATTGCTTCTGAATAGCTGCTCCAGATTTATCTGTTCTGGATAATTCTTCACCTGGATATCCCCATCCAGAAAGGATGATGGTGCCCTTAGAGAT
This sequence comes from Falco naumanni, assembly GCF_017639655.2. NCBI lineage: Eukaryota > Metazoa > Chordata > Aves > Falconiformes > Falconidae > Falco > Falco naumanni. Next base: position 7,813,887 of record NC_054061.1, read on the forward strand.
AGCTTTAACACAAAGGCACCAAGTGGACTTCATCTCTTAGTTTAATTGTTCTAAACAGATGGTTTCCTTAGATCTCTGAAAGCAAACACTTTGGATGGTGTCTGGAGCAGGAAGATGAGATTTAGTTTCCTGAATTAGGTTTGCATTTCCAGGTTACTTCAGTCGTCACTGTAGACAAAAACATAGGCACGTGCTCTGCTTCTCACATGAGAAAAGTTAAACATATGCTTGCAGTGAGTCAGAGTCCACAATGCATAACAGCACTGGAGTAGTAATAGCATATCTATGGGGGAAGTGTGTATAATACCTCTGCTCAGATCCAGGATGACTGTTCTTATGTTGTAGAGTTTGAGTAGTTTTTGCATATGACACGTATGCTTTATAGCCCAAAATACTGCTGAAACATTTGATTTTTGAATGTAAAGGAGGTGCGAATTAACAGAGCAGATGCAGTAGGGACATGCAGGAAGCAAGAGTCTGATTGGAGACAAGGAGGGAGAGAACAGTGACAGAAAGACAATGCTGGTTTATATTGTAATATCTCCAACATTGCTAAGGACAGGGGGAGACCCCCCCGTCCTTCCTAAAAAGGGTTTTTGTTTAATCCCACAGCAATCAATCAACGAAGCCATACGGACATCAACCCTTCCCAGGCCGGCTGCAGCGGGAGGCAGTGGAGAAAACGGACGTGTGGTCAGCCACGATTTCCCCAAGTCCATGCAGACGATCCCATGCATGAGCCACAGCACTGGCATGTCCCTGGGAGCTACGGGATTATAATTGGCCTTTTGACCCATTGCCTGGGTGAGAGCAGGGGCAGCCCAACTCCACCCCCTCCAGAGCCAAAAACAAACCCAACACCAACAAGACAAACGATGATGACAGAAGGGACAAATTGGATGGATCATCTCGAGGAAATCAAATCTATTTCCCTTTTTATTTGCAAACAGATCCACCGACAGGAGAACAGAAACAGGTCTGTACTGCAATAAGGAGAGTGTAACGGGATTTAACAGACTCACGAACCATCCCTGATCAAAGAACCACTGGAACACTAATGAGGACTATGCCATTTTGTTTTAACTTGGTTGTTAATAAGTCTTAGTGTGTGCAATATATATATTTTTTCTTACTAATTCCTGTGGTGTCAGGGTAACATCAGCCCTTTCCCCCTTCCCTGCTCACTCCTTCAATCTGGTTTAGTTTGGGATGCAAACCATAATGTCTGAGCTACTAACAGCAAAAAAGAAAATCCGATCAATGGCAAGTTGAACTCCCTGCAGGGCGTCAGCATTGACCCCTTTTGTCCATCATGATTCTGCCTTCTGTCGTTCTGTTGTGAACTCGGGCTGGGGCATTACTGCACACAGCTCTCCCTGCAACGGGAAGGACTTGGTGCAAGAAAGAGCCTGAACAAAAACACGAGGCTGTTTCACAGGGGTAAAGTCACGAATGAGTTTGGAAACCCCAGGTAACCTGAGGACAAGTAATAATCCTTCCAGAGATGATGAGTGGCAGTTCAAGAGAAGAATCATGTGCCTGGAGTGGAGAGTGTCACGCATGGCAGATAGAGCAGATGGTTGGTCTAAGATCATGGTTGGCTGCTGTTCATGGAAAAGGGAAAGTAAATGCCGCATTTCCCTCACATGCAACTCTCCTGCCTAGGTTATTGGGGGCTAATAAGCAATTGTGAACCATTTCTTCATTGCTTAGCTTCTGTGTGTGCTCCCTTTTTGGTGGTCACATAAGGGAACCACCCTGAGCTGGGAACAGACCATCTCAAGACATCCAGTTCTAGATGGCTGCCTATTAACCAGTAAAACATGCTAGAAGTCATGGGGCTGCAACGGGAATATCCCTGCCTTTTTGCTCTGAAATCCCTTTATGGCCATTCTACCAATTAAAAAGGACATTTTGTAGATAGTTGGCCTGAACGGCTTCCTGGAAGGACCTGCTGAAGCAAACCAAGAAGGAGACCCTAGAAGAGCTTCATTCAAGTATCCATGACAGTCGACAGCATCAGGGCTGGTCAAACTCAGCCTTCCCATCAAGTTGTGGCCTGTCTGGGTACAAAACCCAAAGTAGCAGATTCCCACTCATGTATCCATAGAGAGGGGAAGCATCCACAAGCAAGGAGAGCAGGTTGATGACCCCAGACTCGGTATCGCAGAAACCTGCACTGCCAGGTGGGCAGCTGGGTGTCCAGCCACAGGCATGGAGATCAAAGGGGCAAGGATGGTGATCCAGAACTGCACAAAAGGTTCATTCCGTGAAACACTGGCATGGACAGACAAATGCTTCCCACCCTGGTGGGACAGAGACACCTCCCCAGAAGTAAAGAATTCCCAGGGGAGCATCAGGAGAGAGAGAAGATCTGTGGGGCGGGGAGCAGTGAACCCACTTAGCCTTGTCCCATCTCACTGATGGCAAATAAATTTCAAAGCTTTTCATAGGACACAGCAAATATATGTCCAGGGACTGAGCTGCTATTGGAGTGTTCTGAGCTGCTTTTCCTTTTTTTTTTCTCCTTTTTTTTACTTTTTTGCCTTTATTTTTTCTGCTACATAGCAAGAAAGAAGCAGGAAAAGAAGGGAGGCAGGTGAACAGAAGGTGCTGCAGGCAAGTGACTGGCACAGGTCTGTGAGAAGGATATGTCCATGCAGCTGTCCATAAGTACAGCTGGAAGCTGACTGAACACCAGTTTCCATCAGCATACCAAGGTGCAGAGCAATACGTTTACCACCTTTAACACCAGCCTGGTCTGAAGTATCTGTTCCACTTACTCACTTGTCATGCAACACCTTGGAGACCAGAATGTCAGAGTCAAGGTCCTAACAGCATGTCTTGTGCCGATATGTTTTCCTCTCTCCACCGCTGGAAACGGTTGTGATCTTCATCTCTCATCACTGAACATGAACTCCGTCATCAGCCACTCCAAACACCTCTTCAGGTCATTTTGTGTTGGTTATTATTATTTTCAATCCACTTTTCTTACTTTTAACTTCAGTTCTGTGTAAGTGCTAGCACAGCGGAAGCATCCCACAAGCTAGCCTGTTTCCATGCCCAAAAGCCCTCGGATGCATCTCCTGACCCAGCTCTTGCCACGTCCCGGACCTTGCCATGGCAGTGCACCACCGGGTGCTGCGGTGGGAGCAGGCTGCCGAGAGCCATCGGTGCCCCGTCCTCCTCCAAAGACAGGACCATGTGGCAGCAGGTCACGGGGAGCCCAACCGGACAGTCGGATGGTCTCGTGAGAAGGAGCGCATCAGTGCTAGGACTGGCCGCTTGTGATGTGAAGATGGGAGATGCTGTTTTCAAAGGCTTTTGATCAGTGGAGGGGTTTAAAAAAAAAAATTAATAGGACAAAAGCGTGGAAAATGTTAACTTGTAATATGTATTTTTACTACACTTTTCTTAAAAATAGAGTAATGGTAAAACTCTTAAAGACATTGACATTTTTTCTCAACAGGAATCCATATTTAACAGTTTTGGCTTTCATTAAATTTTGCTCTTTGGTACCTGGATCTTTTATTTAACAGCTATATTTGTTTTAACTCTCTTTTGTTTTTTCTTTCTTTTTTTTTTTGTTTTTATTATTTTGGCAGTGCTGCAAAGGATTTTGCTTTATCAAACGCAACAATGTTTTTCTTTTCACATTCTCTTTTTTTCAAGCAACATTTTTATTGGTAATTATTATTTACACAAAAATGAAACTATCAGCTGGAATTTTAGCACCAAGGATCCACGATCCATTTTTCATACCTGTCCATGCCATTTTGTGCCAGTGCTGGATGTGTGGAAATGAAAATGATGTTATCCCTCAGGCAGTATTACCCAACCTGAATCAAACGAGACTTCCTTGATTATTGCTGTGTCTGAGTTGTGAACAGCAGCCAAATAAACTGCTTCAGGTTGAAATTGGGAATCTATCTAATATTTACCCAAAGGTCAGGAAACTAAACATTCGTTGGGTTCAAAGTTAATGATTTCGCTTTGTTTGGAGTTTTGTGGGGTTATTTTCTGGGGAGGGCTATTAGTGGCTTTTAGCTTGTTTTTAGAGAAAGAAAAGATGTGGTCAGCTCAGGGAGAATTCAGAACCAGCACTGGTCCAAAAATCCTCACCAGGATCAGCTTTCCTAGGAACTCCCATGCTGTTTCAGAGGCTTAGACACTGAAGAAGTTTCTCACCCAGTTTTCACAGCGTTAACCTGCTAAATTCCTCATCCAAAAGTCTGTTCAAGGGGAAAGAGCACAGGATTTAAAGGGCCTTGGACATCCGTGCAGATGCTGACAGATTCAAGGTCTCCAACATTCAAAAGAGAATGTTTTACCTGCTGGTAAGTTTTAAAGATAAAGTCAGCAAGGGGTCAAATGAATACATTTTGAAAAGGGCTGTGAACCCTCAGGCCTCAAATACAAGAGACTCCCAGGCGATGGGACCCGTAGGAGAGGTTTCCCAGGGGCGGGCTGTGCTGGTTCAGCCCATTTTAGTCTCCCACAATTGCTCAGCCACTCGGTACCATGCTGTGGGCTTGGACCCTGTCGCAAAATGCTCTTCTTGCTCAATGGTTCACTCTCAGTTCCCAGTGAGGTTGCAGAAATGCACAATAAACATTCCTTTGTATCTTGGCATAAACAAGACAAAATTCCCTCCAAATATTCCTAGTAAGAAAGTCTCCAGCAAGAATACAAAACCATCTTCAGCAATTATTGAAGAAAAAAACCCAAAACACTGAACCTTGAAGTGGAAGAGTTGAGAAACAGATGCATCACCTAGTCTATCCGTTTGCTGTGAGATGATAACCCTGGCATCAGGACACAAAGCTGGGAGTCTCCAAAAAGATTTGGCTGGACCTTTTTGTCCGTGTACCCACCTACCATCACATGCAAGGAGAACTTACTTGCATAAGCTCAGTGAAGGGATGGGGCAGGGGCGCATCAATTTTTGCTGTAACCCACTGGGTACCACTAACCTGTTCAGTTCCAGCAACTCAGCCACATAGCTCCATCACGATTTTTGGGAGACGTGGGGAAGTTTGCACTGTGAGTGCTCAGTTTTCAGTGACATGGTCAGTCACTCAGGTCTCACACATGGCTCTGAGTGCCTAGGAGAACATTTTTCTAACAGGTCAGTCCACCATGGAGGCACATGTCAGAGCTTAGGTGACCCATCAAAGTGATGTGTAGTATCCTTAGGACATTGTTGGTACTCTTCACTGCCGTGGTATGAGAAATAACAGCACAGACTGGGGCTTGGCCAGCGGAGGTTGCTCTGAAGCACCACCTTGGAAACTGGAAGAGATGGGCTCAGGTCCTTCTCACCAGCAAAAGTACCAGATTAACCCCAAATATCTTTTAGAGATTTGTGTGTGATCTGTTCTCTGACAGCTTTTATAGCTGCTGACCTCTCTTAAACACAGATTCCTCAGTTGTCTTCATGTTTCCTATGGGCACAAATCAATTCGTCATCCACCAGTGCTGGTTTGGTGTCTTGGCATCCCACTGCTGGCTGAAACCCCCATGCTTACATCTCTGCTACCCACTTAATTAACTAAGTAACAGAAATACAGGGATGTCACTATGCCATGCGCAGCTGCCTACCAGCACGCAGGAGGGCAGTGCTTCTGGGGCAAAATCCACATGCAGACCCCAGCTCAAAAGATGCAAGACAGTGTCAGACAGACTCTTGGGCTCCATATTGCTCCAGCTTCATTACAAAGATTACACCCCTCCCAGCTTCCTTCTTGCATAGTGCTGCTCTGTTCTTTTCCAGGCACTTGGTCCTGATGGTTTGAGAGTATGAGAGGGATAAATTTAGTGTCCAAGGACCTGGAAGAGGTTCCCCTAGGCATGGAGGGGTAGCTTGAGACTGATCTCTCCATCAAAATCCTGACCATTCCCACTTTGGGATTCTCCACTCAGCCCTGAGCTGCAACATCAACTCCCAATTCTCTTCTGTCCATCCCCGTCTCTCCTTCACCTGTACACCAATCCCAGCCTCAGCACTGCCAGCTGCTCCCCTGACCTGGAATAGGCTCTGGGTATGTACGTGGTGGTTGTCTTATCACAGATAAGTCTATATCATTGTAAAGCTTTAGAAAGCAAATGAACTCACTTTCCTTTGGGATGGGGGCAGAGAGGTGAATCCAGCTCCACACTGGGCAGAATGGATCCCATGGCCCATCACACTGTACTAAGACAGAACAGAGCCTGTCTGCAAGTGGGGTGTTATATGAAGCCACAGTGTTGCAAAGTGCTAAGTTATCGGGCTCTTCCCAGAGCATTTAGATCAATCTCCCTTTGGCTGGTGTGCACTTATCCCGAGGAGGCATCGCTGTCTGGCTGCCAGGAGGTACACCTGGCTCGGGGATGGGGAGAGGCAGGGTGCTGGGCATCATCTCCACCAAGCTCGTACCTGAGCGAACTCACCTGCTGAACGTGTGCAAGGGGAGAGCTGCCTCTAGAGCAATGAAGCACGGTAATCCTCACTCCCAGAAGGGATACTGAGAAATGTAATTAGACAATGTTTGCAAATCCCTTTCTCATGCACTAATTGTATAGTGCGCGCACACACATACATGCATACACAGGTATTAAGAGAGCTGTTGACAGTCCAAATTAGTTGTCAAGGCACCTTTTCATTCCTAAGGATCAATACAGTATAATGTAACAGCCACAAAGTATGTTCATTACTCTGCAGGGCTGGTTTAACATGCTCTCTGGATCCCTTTGGCAGTAATTCCTCCTCTGTTCAAGCTGGCATCAAAATTAATGGCATGTCGTGTTCTATAAGTCCTGACTTTTTAGATGAAAGGTACATGGTGTTGTTTGCATCAGTATTACAGTGTAATAAATCAATGCTTTCCCATTGGAAGGATTTCAGACGATTTCACAACTTGCTCTCAGGAACTCAAAAGACAACATGTCTGCCAGACCATGGGCCAATAAAAAAATAATATTATCCATAAAAACAGGAAAAGGAGGGGAAAAAGCCCCAGGCATTTCATTGCAGTGTTGTTACCTGGTTCATGTAGGATGCTGGAGCCAGACAGCAATGCCAAAGTCTCATCGGGCCCCATCACACGAGGTGATGCACAGTTCAAGGGAGCATATTCCCTGCATCAAGGAGGTTACAGGCAGAGGCTGGGAGGGGGAACACAGCCTGATTGCACTTGGCCAAGTAGGAGCAGAGACAAAAGTAGAGTTTGCGTTCCAATTGCCAGACCCTAGAACAAACTGCTCCCAGTTTTCACAACAGCAGCTGGAAAGGAGAAGAGGAGCAAAGACTGAGCGTGCCAGGACAGAGCACCCAGCAAGTCCCTGAAAGCTGCCTACAGAGCTATTGTCCCAGCTCCTGTGGTAGCTGCTGCCCAGAGTGCAGTTCACCTACTTAACATCTTTGCCAAGCAAAACTTAAATTCCCCTGCTCCCAGGAGCACATGTGCAAGGCAGGAAGAGGCTGAACTTGAAAGGGGAGCCGTTTTGCTGCCTCAGATTAGCTCAAACTATGTGACAAGCTTTCCTCACTTCAAAACCAATGTTGTTAACCTTGAAATCTGCATTATTAATATTTCAACATGAGTCCCATCAGGAGCTGCCAAAAGAGCTCTCCTGGACTTGTGACGGCTCGTCCTGTTTGATTCTAATCATATATGAATGCATGAGTTAAGAAGACATCATTAAAAGTACATTAAGTTTAATTATGCTAGCAGCCGCAGACAGTGGGAGCATCAGCTTAATGCAGAATGCATAATTAGATCAGACCTAACCCATTAGATACATATTTGTTAAAGAAAATGTTCCTTGTCTATAAGTGTCACTACAAAGTGATCCGTAGGGTTTGGAGAAACAGCACCATTATCTGGGGACTACTGTCCCCCCTCCCCCCTCCCTGCCCATCACCCCTGTGCACGCTGCTGAGCCCTCGCTCCGCTCTTTGCATATCCAGTTTTACAAAAGCACACAAAAAACAGAGCAAGGAGACCCTGTGCCCTGGCAGCCAGGCCCTGGGGAGGTGCTCTAGTGGACCCAGATCCCCTTTGCAAGGACCTGGCACTGCGGAGCAGACTGTAGTGCTCACAGCCCTGGGCGGGGGCATGGCCTCGCAACCCAGTTAGACCAGTGCAGCTGTGCCTGGGGATGGAAACGGGTGGTTCCAGCATGGCTGATGCCCTTTCACAGAGTCCATCCGCTGTTGGCTGCAGGGTGGGTTAGGACAACTTTCCAAACTAAAAAAAAAAAAGGCAAAAATAAACCAAAATAATAAAAGCAAAAGCATTTCATCTCCTTTTAGGGCTGGTCCAGCTCTCTCCACTAACACCAGGAAGGCAGCAGCTGGGGCCCACGGCTGTGGCAGCAGGGAAGGTGGCAAGTCCCTTTTCCCAGCAGCACGGTGTTACAAACCACCCACTGCACTGCTCTGCAAAGCCACTGCATTCGAGGGAAACCCCCATCACCGGTGGGCTTAAGCTAAGCCTTGTAATGAGCAGCCATGGGTTGCCACCCCCATCTTGACCCCACAGCAGGGCTGCAGGGATAACTGGTACCAGAAACCCCTCACACCACTGAGCAGCACCACTGCAGTAGGGACAACATCTCCGATGCCTGAGCCTCCAGGTAACCAGGTTGCTGTGGCTTGGTGCTTCTCAGCTGGGATACATGGAATCCTGTAGCCATGTGCTTGTCCCATGGAGCAATTCCAGCATATCGCCCAGCCCAGCCCCTGTGGCAGTGGTCCCTGCTTGGCAGAGCATTTCCCAGCTCCCAGGGCCAGCCCCAGAAGTGATGCACCTCACTGGCATGCTGCTAAACCACAGCACCCAGGGGTCTGCATGCTCACGGCCATCCTCCTTGCTGCAGAGAAGGGTGAAGTTACTACGAGCCTTTAACTGCCACAGGTTATGCACACCCATCATCCCACAGAGTAACTCAGCTCCGCTCTGGACATGGAGAGGTTCTGCGCAAAGCTGAGCTCCCAGTCCTGTTTGAGGATGATTTCAGCTGATGTCTCCTCCAGCCTAGAGACAAAGTGGGCTGGAAAGGGGAAGAGGTCAAGGCCACCATGGGACACGTGCCTGGAAGCTGTGGGTGAGCGCAGGAGTAATTGAGGTTCAGGAGGGAACCTGAGAACCCCACACTCACTGGCACTCAGCACTGGCAGGAGACGCTTACACTTAATAGCCCAGCCGAGCCCTCTAACACCTGCCTAAGTGCTGAAAATTATTGCTATTAAAATATAATGACCTCCTGCTGCCTCTCCTCTGTGGAGCTGCGTAAGGGCTCTGTTAGGAAGCCACAGCACAGAGGCACAGCCCCACGGGCAGGGTTCAAACCTTTCTGAAGGTACCTGTTGCAGCCGAGGGCTGGCTCCAAATGGACCACAATTACTGGTTAGGCAATAACTGAGATTTCCAGGTAGTTTTCTGAATAAAGCTTCTGCTAACTTGGGTTTGGGGATGGCTTTTTGGTTTGGTTTGGTTTCTTTTTTTGAGAGAGAATCCCTACCAGTAAGCCCATTTTATCCGTATTTCATTTTCATCCTTGCCACCTCCATCCCATCTCCACCCCAGCCATGCAGGCAAGGGTGGCACGAGCAGGTTAAGCTGTGCCATGGGGTCCAGGAGGGGATGAGCTGGGGGTCCAGCAGCCTGGGGGGCTCCTTCTGCCCCCCATTTTGCAATGCTGTGGGACACCAGCGCCATCCTGCCCACAGGGTCTTGCAAAGGGGGTTGGAGGAACCCATGTCTGGCTGCTGGCCACAGTTTCCATGTTCTCTGTTTTTCAGGGTTTTTAACTGACAATGATCATCAGCATTTCTAATTTCAATCTAATAAACATAGGGAAAGACCGGATAAAGTCTGTCATGATTTTCTTTCCCATTTCTGTGCTGAAGTCTATCTGTTTGCCAACAGCCATCAGAAGCCGGAGTCCTGGTCCAGCTGAGAAGCAGGAAAAGGCATGGCAAAAACTTGGGAAAACTTTCTTCCCCTAAGCTGTTGAATTATAGTGAATTGTACGTACCCTTAGCTGCTGATGTACTTTTTGGCTGGGAGATGTTTGGGGAGCTATCTGGAAACAATCTAACCTCCCAAGGCTTTTTAGAGGACTCATTGATCTTTCTAAATGGGCAGCAACTGACATGTTCAAAGCGAGCACCCTGTGCGTAAGTGTTTGCACACGTGTCCATCTGTGTGTTATTTAAAAATAAAGCAGCAACCCCCCAAAAAATCAAAGATGAGCACAAAGAGCAGCTCTTTGGAAGAAAGAAATGTGAGGACCTTTATATCCTCACTATCAATTCCCTTAATGTGGTAATCCACATGGCAAGATGAAAGGGCAATCCGGGTCCTCTTAATTGTTCTTTCCAAAGAAAAACAACCAAACAATTGCATTCATTCAGCAATCAAAGGGAAATCTAAGTTAACCTCTTCGTGGCCAGTTTGCCCCAGCTGGCTGTTGACATTCCTGATGGGAGACAGGTTATAGCTGCAACCCTGGAAGCCACAAGCCGTATTTTCCCAGGGACTCATAGGCAAATTTTAGGTTCTAAAAACCTTCTCTGTGACCCCACCAGACATCTGGCAGAATTCAGCAAGATGTCAAATATCTCTATCTACCCTGCAATATTTGACAGGATCCTGACACAGTGACATGACTGCAAGGTGATCAGCTCTTAGGTTTCATTTGAAGAAGTGTTTTCACTCTGGTGTAAGACAAATCTACCCACCCATCATAGACTATGTGTCATTTTTTTAGTACATTTGCTGATTATCCAAAGAGCACTAAGAGAGCCTGAACACTGCTACAGTGACTCCTCGATCCTCTACCACACTAATGGGCACAGAAAGGGCTGCAAAGTCCCTTTCTGAAAAAAAAATGGAGGCACAGAAAGATTCCCACGGGATCAGTGATACACAAGAAGCCCAGGCAAAGGGACAAGGGACTGACCAGTCTCCTGGCCTTCAGAGGGCTCCCCTCTTCTAAAGTCAGCAGATCACCACACTGAGACCATCCTGCCCAGTGCTCAATATTTCCAGAAACAGGGACATGCCCATGCTGCAAACCCTCATCCTTTTTAAAAAGATTTTGTGATGCCATGAGTTTGTGCCAGGTCAGAGAGGAAGGGAATAGCCTGAGGTTCAATGCAGTAAGGCAAGCAGAACTCCACTTCATCCTCCCTCCCTTCCTGTTATGTTTCCTGAAGGTACCAAAGTGTTAATTCAGAAAGGTATTTTCAGGTTTAAGAGAAGCATAGCCCAGATGTAGCTTCATGGTAAATGCTCTGAGTCCAGCCTGCCAGGTCCTATAAATAGCTAGGACTTCACGACAGCAGCACTACCTCCTCCATGGGAATGGCTTTCCAGGGCAGGGGTTTCATCCCTGGTGTTCCCAGCATCGCCTGATGCCGCACAGAGTACCACGCGTGGGCTACAGTGAGGTGTAAAGGTCTGTGCCTGGAGCTTGGTGAAGAAAGGGTTAACACCATACCCAGCTATTAACTGCAAAGCTGGGCCCGACTGGGAGGAACTGGGAGATTACCAGGAGCTATAAAGGTGTGCTGGGAGGGCAGGGAGGGCTTTGCTGGGGGAGCTGGGCTAGGGCAGGAGCAGGAGGCATGGCTAGGATTTGGAAAGGGATGCAGCTGGCTGCCCTAATGCAGGAGCCTTCTGCAATCAGCCACTGCACCCTCTCTTGGATCTGTGGAGCAGAGGGGAGAAAAGGCACTTTCTTGCTTTTAATGCCACAGGTAGGATGGGACACTTTGTGCTACTTTCTGTCTGAGCTGGTCTCCGAGCAGATGTGCAGGGAAGAGCTCCCTTATCCTGGGATGTGGCTGATCCCTTTGATGTTCTTCAGCTGCTGACAGAGGCAGGAGGCCGCTGCTCAGGAAGGGAATGGGAGGGGGCTAAAAAGGGGTCAAGAGAGAGCTTCAGAGCTGCTGAATCCTTTGCCTGTGGCTTCACAGGAGACTGGTGCAAAGTGAGGGGGGTGGCGTTAGTGTTAAAGGGAATCGGGGCACAGCAAGGGAGAATCTCTGTACACTGAGTAAAGGCAAAACTCAGAAATGTGTGCCCTCAGGTGATCTAACCCAACTGCTTTGCAGGCCAGGAAATACTCCTTGGCAACTGTAGTGCTGTATGCCAGGGAGAGCAAATACAGTCTGTCTCCAGGCCAGGGAGGAATAACCAAACTCACGCAAGCAGCCTGCAAAGGAGAAACAGCCCTGTATGCTTTCCCAAAGACAGAGCATGACAGACTGCTGTGATTTGCTTTGTTTGTCTGTTTTTCTCCTGAAGATGCTTGTCTTTCTAAGTGAGGGAGGTGTGGTAGGTTTAATGCAAATGAGCTTCACAAAAACATTTGATTTTGTGGGGGAGCTCATTAGCTAAAATGACGGCTGTAAAAGAAGAGTTGTCAAAGTGAGACATCTAAAGAGAAGATAATGAGTTGTACTGCAAAGCATAACTGGTAGAAGGAAAGGTACATGTACAGTTTCTCTGACGGTTTTATCTTTCAACTAATGTTAATTCGCATGAACTGAAAAACTTTGAATTTGTGGGATAAAAAGACAGGATGAAAAGCAGTGGTTCAACACCATGATTGAGGGGGAGACTGCAAGGCTATCTACTGCTAGAAAGAGCAGAGGAAGATCTGGGTATGCCTGCTGGTTACTGCGTGGATGTTTGCCACCAGTGGGATTGCATGCTACAGTCACCAAAATGAAATGAAGGGAAATAAAAAAAGGCAAACTGATTAAAGGGTCACAGCAAGAGAGTTCCAGCTGGGAGAACACTTTGGTGACACCAAAAAAGTTATGCTTAATCCTGGCCAGCCACCATCAAGAAAGCAGACCTAAAACTAGAATAACTGGGAATTCAGCTGTGCGGGAAATCCTTTCCAGCCTCATTTATTTTCCTGCCTACCAGCAGTATGGGGGGCACTGTTATCTAAAGGGCCTCTGTCTATGAAATGTCTTCTCTGTGCTGTCCCAGGGGTTTGCAATCCTACTTGTGAAGTTACTGGGCTATGGACTTGCCAAAGAGCAAGGGGATGTCCCCTCCCTGGGCTAGCTAGCCCCAAATTGTCTGCAAAAGGTTTTTAACCTGCCTGAGAAATGTCTCCTGAAATTTAAGCAAGGAGGAAAGCAAGATGGAGAAGGGGCCAAGGACACAGCGAGCTGGTAGACAGGAGAAACTGAGAGAGGGGAAGGTTGTAAAGCAGATGCTGGTGCATAGTGAGTAAGTTGTAATGAGCTGTGATGGAGCTCGTCCCCAGCCAGCCGGTGTGCAAGGTGCAGCAAGGCTGCGAGCGCAGCGCCGAGGGGCTGGGAGGGAGCGGAGAGTGCCGGGGCGCTCCGTAGGTGTTACTTTTCTGATTTAATAAGCTTCAGCTGCTCCCTGCGAACGTGCCGGCTCCCTTCGGAGGTGCCAGCTATGTAACTGGGGCATCTCTCTGGCCCCCGTTGTCAGCATCTCTTGAAGGTGAGAGAAAATTCGTACGAGCACCAGGTTTGCTGGCTTTGAGAGGCACTGGGCTGAGAACAGCCCGCCTCGGAAATACTACCGAGCTGACACGTGGGGCTCCTCCTACGCTTGGCAGGGAGGCAGAGAGGGAAGGCTTAAAAGCATAATTTGTTCAGGAATAAAAAAGCAGCGTCTTTGTGCCAGTTGGCTTGGAGGCAGTGAGGTACAGCAGGGAAAACAAGGTTTTATTTGGTGGGTTTGTCATCTCTCTGGTAGGGACTGGCTCATAGTTACTGCTTTTTGCCACTCCTAGGTAGATTGCATGTGAAAGAGTGGGTGGTTTCCTACGGTGCCCTGATATGTAGGTTGTGAAGCAGTAGGTTTTCAGTGAAGAGGTTCTGAAGAGCTGCAGGATGCCAGCAGTGAGGCTGGGAATGACCCTGTGGAGTGAGGCAGTGCCTCCTTTCTGCTCGGATCCAGTTTACCTGGGGTCCAGGTGCTGCACATCCCAAATGCACCCCCTGCCATGGTCACAGAGCCCTGAGCAATCCTTTGCCACCAGCAATGAAGGAGAGGAGATGCTCAAAGTGCAAGTTACCCTGGAATTATCTGGAGACCTGGGTGTTCCTCCATAGCTCAGGTCAGTGCTTGGACAACTTCTCAGGTTTTCCCTTTTCCACCCACTTCAGCAGAGAAAACATCCCAAGGTTTTTCCCTGAGACTGTAAGAATGTGGAGACTTGTCACCCCGGGTGATGGAGAGGGGCAAGCCCAGCTCACGAGGGACATGGTGGTGCAGAAGCCACAGTGGTTCCCTCTGCAATCAGCACCTGCTGGACAACAGAAGGGCCAAAATCACTTGGGCCTTAAAAGCCATGGAAGATCTGTCTTATGATGGGGTTTTTATTTCACTGCCTGATTGCTTTGCCCTCCTGTCCTCTGTTCTTTGTCATGTGTAAACACATTTCAAGGAAAAATTAATTCCCAAGGTCCCAGATCCCACCATGTATCCATAAACAGTTGTTCTGGTAAGCGTTGCAAAGGGCAGGGGATCCAGATGGCTGGTGAATATTGCACTAATTCAGTTTTCACATGCAGCAAAAGCGCTCCCAAAGGAACAGAGGAGGAGGAAGATCTTGTCATGTCTCACCACTTGTTTAGAAACCAACTTCGGGTCCCATCGGTGCCGAAGTCCCAGGACACATCTTCTCGCTCTGATTTATAGCTACGGCCACGGAGAGCTTTCTCTTGCAAGCTAAAAGCAGCTGAGAGAGGAACTTCAGAAAAGACGAAGGAAGGTGAGCTGCTCCAGCTCACGCAGCCCCGCCGCGGTGCCGCGGACGCTGCCTGCCGCCGCCTTGCGTGGCGAGGGCCAAATGATCGGGATAATTGTTCTCCCAGCTCTCCCAGCAATTCACTGACTATGTACATTTAGGTTTCAATTAATTTGCTGGCTCTAAATGAACTACCTCCTATTGCTTTCAGCAATCAAGCCTTGTTAATTGAAAATAGCATTTATCTTATCTCTAGGAGAAGGCTGGACAAAAGTAGGGCGACAAAATCCAGTATGAAGGTAGCACCAAGTGAAAGGAGAGGGAAAATGAAGGCAAGGGAGGAGAGCAGCCAAGGGAAAAAGTTCAGGCTTTTTTTTTTTTTTTTTTTTTCCTCAATGGCTTTAGTGCTTTCAGGCTCTCCTGATTTGGAAGGTGTTGGTTTTTTTTCACCTGGACTTGTGTGATCCCACTTCCAGTGCATGTCAGCAGGGCTATGTGTGCTTGGGGGAGCACTGGTTGGTGCTGCAAGGGCTCGTGAACAGGGGCTTTAGCCTCACTGCTCCCTCCAATATCTCAGTGCTGGCAGAGGCCACTGGAGCACAGGATGAGTAGCTTGCACCTGGGTAAACCAGAGCACAAGCAATTGCATTCAATGTATTTCCTCGGGTGCTGAGTGAACCCCAAGTAGTTGTTCACCCCAGCTTTCTTTTCACAGAGGTAGCCATGCTCCTGGAGAAACAGAGGCTGCAACATCAAAAGTGTCTTGAAAACGGAACAACCCCAGGAGTCCACCTCCTACTCCATTTCCCAAGGAAAGTCCTTTAAAAAGATTGCCAGCCATGCTGTATTGTTTGAAGAATGATCCCAGTTCCTTACCTTTAAATTGAGTTGCAAAGTAAGTCCTTCAGACGTGAGATCTAGCACAGGTTTGGGTTTCGTTTTTTCTCTTTCTTGGTCTGATTACTTAACCCCCCTTTGTGAATTTCCCACCAACTGAACCTAATGTTATCTCATACACACAGTCGTCATCTCATTAAAGGGAAAGCAGAGAAACTGACTTTAATAAATTTTAACACGCTGCGTGAAAAAATCTGACAATTAAAGCTTCCTGCCCCCAGACCTTTGAAAGAGACACGTGGTAAATCCCCTTCAGTCTTTAAAGTGCGGCTCATCCTTTGATAGTGGCATGTGGTGGTAGGAGAGGAGGCAGGGGAAGGAAAGAAATAGGAGCATCAGGATTTAAAGATGCTGACAGACAAAAGATGACCCTCCATTTTTCACCCTCCTTCCAGAAACCGAGGAGAGAACGAGCATCATTAGAAGGAGACTGATAAGCCCGGCTCACTCTGGAGGGAAGGGTGTGGGGAGGGAGGCAGGATGGAGGTGGATCCAACCAGGCAGCACTGGGCATACTTCATTACAGAGGGGTGCTCAGTGAATGGCATTTACCCTCCAAATACAACTCTCTGATGATTTTTGTTGCTGCTGCTGCAAGCAGGTGGATACCAAGCAAGGCCATGGGCCAGGTTGGCTGGTCCTCTGTAAACCTTGTGGGAAAGCATCCTAGAGATAAATTCATCATCAGGATAAATTCATCCTGGTCACTACTCATTGATGACAACCACTCCTAGTATTGTCTTTCTGGAGAAATGGTTTGGGATTTTTTTTTTATGGACAGGGAGAAACAGGTTTATTTTATCACTGTTGAAGATAGGACAGTGGGAAGGAGTTGTGCTCAGCAGGTGTTCAACTTTCCTGTAATCAGATGGGAACCTCTCAGGGTATCTTGGTCCTCCTACCACCTTCTGAAACCTTGAGCAGGTTTTCTGATCTCTCAATCACCTGCGATTCCTGATCAGTTGTACAACAGAGATGATGATCTTCATTCCCATTCCCTTATGGCTCATGTCAAAAGTGCATAAAGGAGCACGAACCTCTTGGAAGAAAGGCACAAAGTATCTTTTTTTTTTTTATGACTTAGACTCTGATATCCCTTATTTGGGGCCTAAAAGCTTTCTCTTTTTTCATTCCACTTATCTGATCCTTCAGATGACAAGACATGGTGAATGAAGGAGATTTTACAAGAGAAATCACTGATTTTGTGCACAGACAGATGAAATACAAGCAGTGAGGAACTGATGATAGACAGGAACTCATTAGTGTGAAAACCCTCAGGTGCCTTGTAAGGTTTCTCCTCCGAGTCTGCTGAAGTGATAACACCACTGGAGGTGGCTTTTCCAGAAAAGGAATATCCAGCCAGGGACTGTCGGTTTGATTGGATTGCAATGAAGCTTCATATCATGCCTGAAACACAATCTGTGGAGCCAACAAAAGTTTGCCAGAAGACAAGAACAGGACAGGAGACTGTGGTGCAGCTTGGCTTTAGCCTAGTGTGAGAGCCAGGGGAGGTGAGCTGCAAGCTGCAAATGGAGAATATAGTAGGTGGAAAGACATGAGGAATTTGCTGTGGGTAGGCTGAGGAACCCAAAATGATGCAGAACAATTTTAAAAAAAAAGAGAGCTTAAAGTAGGTGCTGGATAGGTAACTGGGAGAGTGTTGCCTCTTCTCCTCCAGAGGGAAGGAAAGCTGGTCACCCTCCACCGACATTGCTTGGTAGCCACATGAAGGGGCACTACTGCCTCTGCTTGCCTCCGTGGAGCGCAGAAATGCTACAGGAAGACTTTTGCATTGAGAGCTGTTGATCCAGCCTTCTTGGAGTACCCAGACTTCTCCTCCCATCTTTATATAGTTCCTGTGACCATTCCTTCCATCCCCATCTTTCTTATCACATGTTTCCCTGCCTGGAGAGATGATGTAGTAGATGATGTAGTCACTGGGGTAGGCTGTGCTCCTGTGTCAAGAGAAGAGGTCTCCTGGGTGGTCCCTGGTGTGATGGGCACACAGGCATCTCACCTGCTCTCCCGGTGGTGTTCCCTACCAGATCTCTAGTTCTCTCCTTGGCACCTAGTGTCCGCTCGTGTTTAGGATTCTGATTTATCCCTAAGATTCAAGTAATATTTGTGCCTTTTGGTGTTTAGGGATGATATTGCTTTTATTCAGTTGCCTTTGTTGGTGCTGAGGTCAAAGAGGACAGACTATTTTTGCTGACACCAGCCCCGTTCCATGTGCTTGCAGAGGCAAAGCGCTGTGCATGTGTGTTTGCGAAGGGGGTGAGAGGGCACATTTCTCCAGCGGGATCTTTGAGCCCTTGCAAAAACAGAGAACACAGCTGCCCTGCAACCCAGACCCACCCAAAGCTTGTGCAAACCAGTCAGCTGCCATGTCCCAGCCACCAGCTGCACTGGGGACAAAGCCCAGGAGAGGAGCCCACACAGGGCAGCACAATGCACTCCCCCCTCCCCATCTAACCCCAGCCCCTCGCACCCCATTGGTGACCCCCATTCCCAGCACTGCCCAGCAAATGCTGCCCTGCGGCAGCAGCTCACCCAAGGAGGATGAAGCCAGGAGGGTCCCTGCCCGCTTGGTGGCTGTTGCTGGGTGGCCTGGGCCTTTCCTATGCCAAAAAAAGATATTTTGGGGAAAGCTTTTGTCCTGGCTTTGTGATTTCAGCAGTTATTTGTCAGTCTGTGTTAGCAGATGGGAGGGGATGCCCAGCACTGGCTGCACCATGTCCTGTGCTGTCATTCCCTTTGGCATCAGACCCAGATAAGTGGTCCAAGCACCTCAGGTCTCCTGTCCTCCAACCCAAAGGCACAAGCCTTTCCTCATCAGGGAAGAATAGTCTGTGGGCCTTTCATCACAACGACAGGCCCTGCTCTGGCCCCCAGGACTCCAGTTCTTCTGTGACTACAGCAGTGTTTGATTTCCAAGGCAATTTAGTTTTGGGCAAAAAGAAATCTCGGCCCCCCTGGCTGCTGCCTGCTGCCGCCCGCCTGCAGCACCCCAGGTCAGAGCAGCCGCTCTGCTCATCAGCGGCTGGGGGGCAAACGCGCCTGGGAGCCCCAGGCAGGCACACCAGCCAGGGGCTGCGGGAAGCCGAGGTGTTTGATGTTTGACTTATTTATTTATTTAGCAGACAGTGTCTCTGCAAGAGTCCCTTTCTGCAGAGGAGCGATAAGCTGCTCTTGGCTTCCGCTTGCCCACCCCTGCTGGCTCCATTTCTGCCAGGCACCATCTCGTTAGCATGAACCAAAAAGTCCCTGCTTAGATCTCTGCCAGGCTGCCCTCCCTGCCCTGCCTCTGAAACTGCCAGCGTGTCATGGAAACAGCCAACCGAGCTGCCAGGCTCAGCAGCGTGTGCAAGGGAGAGGGACAAGGGATGGCTCCAGAGATGCCCCAGGAAACGACAAGACAGAGATGCAGCTCCAGAACTAGATCTCCATTGCCCTTCTCACAGCTGGGCTGGGTATGGTGTGGTATACAAGGCAATTTAAATACGTGTAATTAAGTCAATCTGCTTGCACAGTGTAGATTTGCAGCTAAAGGTCAATAATACATGTCTGAGGCTGCACTGGAGTGGCTGAGGGCTGAGCCCAACAAGCCCTGTGCTTGGACTCCTTCCCCCACATCACAGGTGGGAGCAATTCTCTCGACACAGACTCTGTGCGGGGACTTGTACTTCTGTGCAGGGGCTTGTACCTCTCCATGTGGGTGCAGCTCACCCCCAGGTGTGCCCAGCTCCTGTCCTGCTATGCGCTCCTGCCCACCGCTGCTCACAGTGCCCCTGGCCACCACGCTGCTCCACCCCACACTAAAACCTCCTCGCTCTGCTGGGGTTTGGACAGGGCTCCCATCAGGGCAGAGCTCTACCAGGTGATGCTCCCGCATCCCACACATCCAGTTGTTCCAAGCTGTGATGCCCCCAGCCATCCCACTCCTCCTCCCAGCCCACTGCAGCTGAGCAGCCAGGAAGGGGAGACACGCTGCTGGAGAGGATCAGATCATTTTAAAAAGGAGTTGGTACGTGCTTCCCACCACAGCATCAGGCTCGGTGCGCCACAAGCTGAGAAGGGGAAAGCTGTATATCCAGCGGAACCTAGCAGGGCAGGAGGATGCTGTTGCCCAGGCAACGGTTTTGTTTTTCTCACCAAATACAAGCCAGGCGAGTTACGGCAGAGCCTTTCCCATGGGCCAGGCCAACACCGAGAGGACATTTGTTAACGTGCACGGGCTAGTTGCTTGCAAGTGCTAAGCGTGGGGATGCTGGAGGTACAGAAACATCACTCCAGTCACTGAATTAACAGACACCCTCTCATGTAATCAGGAGCTCGTGGCTACATGCACAAGCCCTGCGCTGACAGTAACTGGGCTCCCATCCCAGCTTGGCCGTGGATCTGCTGGTCAGTGCTGGGCAAACGGTCCCGCTTTCACAGAGCCTGGGAGCAGTGCACTGGAAAGGGCTGGAGAGGACACAGCTCCTCCTCAGAGAGCTATAATTAATATTTGGAAGCTGCTAGCTGCTCTGGCAATGCCAAGCTATCCACATTGTGCCTGTGCCATTCACATCTCTCTCTTGCTTTGCGGGGGGTATTTATTATTATCTTTATTAATTACATACTGCAGTGGACTTAAAATAGGGAGGAGGGGGAAGGAATGACCAGTGCTTTCCCACCATAGAAAAGCAAAGCATTACATTTTGTACTTGTATCTTTCATTTCACAAAGTGTGAGATGCATTACTAATTGCACAATTATTTTGTTCCATGGCACTTGCAAAACAGAACTTGGAGTGCTTTCAGCAAATTCTGGTGTTGAGGAAATAATGACTTGATTTTTTTAAAAAGTGCTAAATTAAGTGCTCTTCCTTTATATTTCTTGGGCTTCTAGGATATTTCTTCCCTAACCTTTTTAAGACAGAAGAAGCAAAGCTTTGCTGCATTAGTAATACGCTGGAGTCAGCGTGAACCCTGAGAAAAGGAAGGGGATGAGTAGGGACCGCTCCCTGCCCACCTCCCCTCCCAACCCCATTGTGGCATTTGAGCCCCTTTCTGGCAGGGGGCTGAGCTGCAGCAAGTCACTTGCTTCCTGCTGAAGGATGGTCCCCTGAAGGCCAGATGACACCTTACATGCAAAATTCATTCCATGCCCTACAGAGGTGCCAACACACATCACACATGCATAGCGCTGGAGCAGCTCCTGCTCCCGGAGGACAGTGGGGTGGTAGAAGTGCTCCAGCAGTGAGGCCCAAAGCTTGAGCAGCGGGAAGAGAGGGGCAATGTGTGTTTGCACTCAGGGAGAGGGGCAGCGGTGAAGCTGGAACGCAGCAGACGAGTTCCTTTCACAAGGTGTGCACAGACTGCAATATGCCAATACTCCCAGGGAGGTGGATTTTGCAGGTCTTTAAATTTGGAGGTGCCAAAAGTTCTCCTGAGGCAAGAGGTGGGATAGCCCCATCTCTGCAGTGCTGGGCTGCCACGTGTCCTTCCATGGCTGCTCTGTGTAAGTCCACCCTGCCTCCCTCTCCCACCACAACTCGGCCAGCCAAACTCAATTTAATACAACTATAAAATGAATGACATTGAAAATAGCCCTATGGACTTTTTTCGGTGTGTTTCTCTCTTGCCACTCTCCCACCAGTACCACCACACATTAAAAATCCAGTCGCTGGGCCAGACCCCAGTCTTTCTTCCAGCTCTGCCCTGGGCTGAGAGTGCGCCTGGCAGCATGCAAGAGCAGCATGGACAAGGGCAATCTTGCTCAGCTCAGCAGGTAAGCACAGATGTTTGGAACACTAACCTCTTCAAAACCAGAAGAAAAATAAGTCTGTTTCTGTGAGATTGATCTGCTGGCACCGACAGAGTGATCAGCTGGACTTCTAGGAGAGCAGCAACAAACAGCAAATTAGAAGGTGTCAGCCAGCTGAGATTTCAGACAAATTAGAAAACGAAATGGCAATGTCACTGCGCTGTGCCTTTCAGCAGCTGCTGGCTAGGCTAAGCCGGCTCCTTGCTTTCCTGCGAGCCAGCCCCTGACTCCGCTGCAGTGGCCGGTGGCCGTGTGTTAAGGCAAGGGAGCTGGTGGCCAGGTGGGAGCTGCCGCCAGAGCACCCTGTGGGGATGCTGCACCCACTCCCTGCAGCGCTGGGCTCCAGCAGCCACCAGGCACCTTCAAGCCGGGCTGTTCCTGCCACCAGCCAAAACTTCACCTTCCTGTCAACTACCTATATTAAAGAAAGCATGAAGCTCTTTCTGCTTGTCTTAGGGGGCTTTGAAATACAGCTACCCAAACCCCAAAATGTCCATGCCCCGTGTGCAGGAGTGCTGGGCAGGCTCTGCGAGGTGCTTTGACCAGCATGAGCACAGGTGCTGAATCACCTTCCTGCTACAGCCCACTTTGGATGTGGAATTCCTGCATCCGTGACGCAGCATCGCTGTTAACTTGTGCAGCCCAAGGGTCGATCTGGATTTTCCTTAGTGCCCCCCAATTCCACCTAACTGTGATGCTTTAAAATCTCTCTCTTCTTCTGACAGTAAGATATTCCTCACTGTGCAGCTGAAGAAGAAAGTGAAGTTGTGGTCAGAAACAACCATTCCCATGGGAGGTCAGTGGGTCAAACAACTTGAGTTGCCTTCACAGACTGTGTCAGTCTGGTGAGAGATGTTTCCACCAACGCACAGTATCTCAGTAACCGTTAGGTGCCCTAAGGAGGATCTGAGCACCCCACAGAAACTCTGCCTTTATCCCCAAATGCTGACCTACCATATACTTTAAACTCTGATCTCAAGGGAATGATGCTCCCAATGCTTTCATCCACCAAATCCGATACTGCTCCAAATGAGATGGATAATTAAACACCTCTGATGGTCCTGAAATCCTTTAGAATAAAAAATCCCAGATTACAACAGCACAGAAGACATCACCAAAGGAGTACAGGTTGACAGCTAAATTCTGTTCAGGTAAAAGCACTTACGTGTGTGGTTTCATCTTCTTCTGAAGTCACAGAATTTTTAAGAATTTTTTGCCCTTGGTTCTAAGGAGACAAAACTTCTCCTGACAGTTTTGAATTTAGATTTATGAACTCTACTTTCATTCCTTCTCCCATTCCTGTTGAATAAAGGCAAACACTTGCCATTTTCTCCTGCAGCTTTTATCATGGAAATCAATTCTCCTTTTTGGCTGAAATGTCTGGAGCGAGTTAAACTACCCCCAAGAAATTATTGGAATAGCTGGATATGCCAGACAGACAGAACGAAAAGCCTGCAAACAAAATGGGGGATAGAGAATGCTTTCAAGTGCTTTATAATTACTAAGTCTTTTTTTTTTTTTAATCCTGTTTACATTTAACTTTGCACATTAAATTCATAACCGTGGTGTGCAACCAGGTGCAGTAGCAATATACAAAATCTTATTAAGAGGAGCAAATGAAGAAGATGGGAGGATTTGGGATGGGAAAGGAGGGGCGTTGTGATGGAATTAGCACCTGCTGATTTTCAACCTTTCTAACAATAAATTGCTTGTCAAGAAACTCAACGGGGACCAACTACCGTCAGTTAACTATGCACTTGAGAAAAATAATTGGAATGCAAAATGCAATGGCTCACAGCAATCTCCAAAATGTCCTGGCTCCTTGGGTTTCCGTCCAGTGGGCTCTGCCTTGCTGCAGCTTGGCATCTTCAAGGCCCTTTCTGCTCCTCTCTTTCACTCGCTGATGCTAATTGCTATGTTTTTTTACAAATCCTTGTTCAAACTTAAATAAAAAGGAGTCTTGGGCAGTCTGGCTGGATTGAACTGTTACGTCTGCATCTTTCCAGCCTTGCCAGTGATGATCAAAATAAAAGTTACATTTTAACCAGGTTTGCTATTAGAACAAAACAAGGATCAACTAATTACTGATCTCACTTAGAGAAGTCTCTCAGCTAACACTGGTGCTTAAGCATTATTGGCCACTTCATATTAATAGCTGTAGAAGTGAAAGTTAAGTATCAGCATCCTTCTTACACAGAGGCAGAAGTCGCAGACCCAGTGAGAAGTGACTTGTTAAGATTGCTCAAAAAAAAATGTGCCAAACCAGAAATTTAATCTCCACCTGGGGTTTATTTCAAATTCTCATCGCTGCCACAGAAATAGAAGGACCCATACAGAGAAAAACAACAGAGATGTGGGTATACTTCAGAATTTATATTTCTATTGTTTTTCTATGGTCAATAGGTACACCTGCTCCCATGGGCCGGGCTGCATCCTGCACGCTCCTCTGAACAGCAAGACACCAGAGCCCTCCTTGGATCCCAGCACCACTCACCTTCGGAAAGGGAGGTAAGGTGCCAAAATCCAAGGCTGAATCCAGGTTAAAAAATGCTGTCAGGGATGCGGTGAAACCTCCAGCCCCAGGTATCTGGATGTAACAGCGGCTGGGCAGATGAGTTATACTGAGTCGATCGAAGGATCTCAAAATCTCAGTGGCAAGTTCTGCCGAGCATCCCTGGGTCAACCTGAATGCATCGCCCCGTTCCCAGCAAAACTCTGGAGACTTTCAGACTGAGCAAAGGCACTGGAGCTGGAACGCACCACAGCAGGACCCTGTGCCCCCCCAAAACCCACACCTGCAAACCCAGGGCTGAGACAGCCCAGGCTGCCCACTAGCCCCAAGAAATCCAAGCCCAGTGTAGCACACCCCCAGAATCCCGGCCAGCCTGAGCCTGCTCAGAAGCGGGATCTTTTCCATCACATGAGAAAACACCTCCTGCAGAAAACAGAGGAATAAGAGCTGATCTGTGAGCTATGTCATCTCCCTGTGCTGCCTTCAGCTCACTGTTATCGTGGAGCTGCTGAGGGACTCTGACCTTTGTAGGAAATGTTAAATCGTTGTGGCTTTCATATTGTTTAATATTCCTCATTGATTAGTTTCCATCTCCCTGAAGGCAAGAGGATTTGACTGAGAGCCAGAGCTCAGCGGTACCCGATGCTGTGGGTGGTATTGAGCTTTTGAGAGAGAAAAAGCTGACAAAATAAAATGCAGCAAATGACTTTCAAAAATAAAGACAAGAAAACTAATAACTTTCAGAATGGATGTTTTTCCTGACCTGGGCTAAAATCCCACTACCGTTTCCATAAAGCTTTAACTCCCAGAGACAGACAAACACTGACAGCTTATTTCAGCTCCCAGCCATGGGTTTCATTTGTTGCAGCTATAGAAATGTCATGTGGGCCTGGGTTTTGGTGGGGTTTTTTTGCCAAGAATTGTCTGTATTTGCTGTGCCCACCCAAGAGTAGGCTTGTGGGTGCAGCAGCCGTGTGTGTGTCCTCGCCAGTGATCTGGGGCGCCTGCGGCAGGGTGCTGGGTGCTGCGTCCCCACCTTGTCATCCTCTGGTGGACAGGGCTTCCAAGTCCAGCCTCAAGCAGGCAGGAGGAGGAAGAGCCGCCCGTTCTGCTGGCGCAGGCGGAGCTGCTGCCAGGGAAGAAGCCAGCAGAAGTAGGGCACAGAGATCAGGGGAGGTAGTTTTTCACGGGGTGGGGGCCAAGCGCAGCTCCCAGCAGGGTGTCCTGCTTCTCCAGGCTCCGAGCACCCATCCTCACATAAGTCCACCCCTGTGCCATACACGCTGAATGAAGCAGTGCCACCGAGTAAGGCGGGGACCTGTCATTATAACCTGTTTAACTGCCTCAGAGCTCGTTTTGAGGAACCATAAGCAGTAATCTCCCTCCTAATAGAATAGCCAAGAATAGCCATGTCGAGGCAGATCTTGCTAGTTGATTAATCTCATCTCAGCCCCAGCCTCCCTCTCCCAAAGCTTCTCCACAAAGCCCTGACTTGCCTCTTTCCACTGAGTCATGCACAGCACAGATCCCTCCACTCCCAGGCTCTTTCTTCAGTCTCATGATATTTTTAAAGCCTGGATTGGTTCTTTTTCTCCCCGTGTCCAGCCAAGTATATGATGGGATCTGGTTTACGAAGCCAGGTTTTGCATCTCCTGCCAGGAATCCCAGTAACAGCCTCCGAAGGGGATCTGGTGCTCAGCACATCCCATGCCATAGCCTTTGGCATCGGCAGAGCTGGAGCCCCATTGCAGCAGCCGGTGCGGGGAAACCCCCCGCTCTCTTCTGCCAAACCATTCCCTCCCTGGTGTCCCAAGATTCCAGGGTCTCCAGCATTTTCAAATGGCTGTTACACCTCCCCAAACAGCCT
This sequence comes from Falco naumanni, assembly GCF_017639655.2. Taxonomy (NCBI): domain Eukaryota; kingdom Metazoa; phylum Chordata; class Aves; order Falconiformes; family Falconidae; genus Falco; species Falco naumanni. Next base: position 7,839,707 of record NC_054061.1, read on the forward strand.
CCCCCCCGCTCCCCCTACCCACCCTCATCCCTGCTATGGTTCATTAACAGGCACCTCCCGCCCACGAGGCTGCAAAACCACTGCCCTTGTTCTGCCAACAAATACCAGAGACGTGGAGAGAAAAAAGAGGAAAACCAAGAACCAAGAGAAAAACATAGACCTGAAGAGCGGTCATTGCTTTTGTTGTTTTAAGGGTTTTGTGCTATCCCATGTCAGCTTAGGCTGGGTCAATATAATAATAGCAGTAGATAATGGTGAAATACCAGGTATTAAGAAGTAGCTTAGAATTAATCTCAACCTTATTTATTTATTTCTAAGTACAGCAGTGCACCTCCTAGCTCCCTTATCTTTTTGGGTGCACCTGGAATTGTGAAAGCTTTAAACTTGCAAATCCAAAGCTTAAACGAGGTAAACAGTTTTGCTTCAAACACTCCAGAATGGGGACGGGGAAGAAAAATCATGCTCTGTATTTTGCCTTTGGATTTATTGGGTGTGCAGAAGAGGAAGGTTTGGAGGAGCTTATGGGTTTGTATTTGTACAGGAGCTGAAAAGCTTGTGCCTGCTTAGCAGCCTTCATTGCACTGCATGCGGTAAGGAGAGAGCTGCCCATCCTGCATGCCAGCGTGAGCCCCAGCACTGCCAGGCCAGCCATCCTGCTGCAACATGGGCACTAGGGATGGATTTCCCCCAACTCTACTCAATGTCTTTAAAAACTGCTTTTTAAGCATCTCTTTACCCATCTTAGAATAAAACTTGCCTTCCTCCTACTGCAGTTATTTGTGGAAGTTTTATAAAAGTGTCCAGAAAGGAGAATAATTTTCTCCTTTCACTCCTGGGCCCTTCAAAATCCTAAAATAAAATTTAACCACACTCCTAAAAAAACAATAGTGATGTCAGTGTATCTGAGTGATGTCAGGAGTGGTCACGGAGACAGCCCAGTAACTAACCCTGAAGGATCCCCACGGGTCTCTGCCCCAGAGGAGCCTGCAAGCGGCAGAGCGGGAGCTGTGCCCTGCCAGCGGCGATGGAGGTGGCTGTCAGCGGAGGATGCTTTTTTCCAGGGCAGATTTTCATCCCCCCACTAAGAAGCTCTGACAGCACACACCAGCTGAAACCAGGGGTTTGCATCAGCCTGACAGCACTGCCTGCATCCCTCGCTGTGGAAATACATTTCAGCTGCACCACCTCTCTGATATAAATATGTTTTCCAATCCATTGGGAGCACAACAGACTGATTCTGTTGGCAGTGGGGCATTTCCCACTGCTTAGGGCTGCCCACCATGGGATGTTGTAACTCCCCAGCCTGAGCTGGGACCTAGAAACAAAGAACGGGAATTTCCAGCATTTGGCACGCATCATGCCTGGCTCCTCAAGGTTTAACTTTTGACCAGGATCTTGCAAAGTCTCTAGAGTTGTAAAGAGGATTTGTGCTACACAGTCCATCTTTTAGCTATTTGCAGGAAAACAGGGCACTGCATGTAAGAAAAATAAGAGCTGCAGCAGCAATTCACTAACCCATGAATAAAATTTGATGAGGACATGCCTCCACTCAGTCCTGGCTACTTTTTCTGTTTACACCACACTCCCCAAAGTACCTGGTGGCTGGTCATGAACAGCGAGCATATCTGCCCAGAGGACAGAGCTCAGGTGGGCTTGAGTTTGGTGGGAGTGAGAAACCTCAAAGTAGGGTTTTTTAAGGGTAAACCCCCTCTTTTTAAGGTAATTTTTGAACTTCAAGAGCATGTTAATGTGCCAGCAAAGTCAGATCCATTTCCCAGCTTTTCTTCAGGAAGAAAGGACAGGGGTCCACATACTTTCTGCAGGCTCAAAAAGCAAGAAGCCAGAGAGGGCTTGCAATCTATTCATATTAATTATATTTCTTTCCAGACTTGACTTTTACAGCAGTCTTCAGTTTGAGCTCCTCATTTTTCAGTGTTTGGGGCTAGCTGGCAGGTTTTCAGTTTCCATCAGTGGTGTAAAGAGGATGGTTATCCCCAAGTGCCTGAGAGTGCCCAGAAGAGCCAGGGGAAGTCTGGAGGAGCGAGCAGGACGGCGCTGTCCTTGCAGCCGAGAGAATTAAGAGGGACAGCTGCACCACAATGCAGCCCTACCTGCTGCTTTTCAGTAACCACCCAACGTAACTTTTCCCCCCACCCCCCTCTCCTTTTTCACTATGAAGATTTATGGGGAGGAAGGTGCCCAGCTGCATCTGAGTGCAATAAACCTCTCGTGGCTGATAAAAACCGATGAGCTATTCTTTCAGCTTGTTAGCAGTCAGGAAGATGGAAGGAAGTGGGAGGAATCCAGAGGGTGAGGTTTTCTAATGCCTCACTCGTCACTGCCGAACCTAGCGCTATTTATGGTGCAATTATCACCGCGGACAGACTCCTTTATCATCCAGCCAATATTCTGAGTAGAAATCCTATTGCAGCCCAGCCACTCCATATATCATCGGGGCGCAGGCAATGGCCAGGTGAAGAGGTTCGCTTGTGGAGAACTCATCTGCCAGCCGCTGCTTGTCCCTGGCATCCCTGCCCACCCTGTATTTACGACCAGGGAGGAGGCTGCTGTCCTTCTGCCCTCGCAGCAGTGCCCAGCGCAGCAGGAGGAGGTGAGGACAGTGCAGGGCTGCTCTGCACAGCAATGCCAACGGGGGGTTCCTGCAGGAATCTTTTCCTGTTGGGGCACGAGGGATGGAATTTTTTTACTAGTTACACATATACAAGCCAGCACCAAACCTGCTGGACTGTGGATGGCTGAGGGCAGCAGAGAAGGGAGAGGAATCTGCATGGAAGCGGCAGGAGCTGTGTTTTGAATCCCCTGTGGTTTTGTAAATGAGCCACAAGGCAGAAGACAGGGAGCCAAGCTCCTTATGCCCTGGTCATGTCTCTGAAGAGCAGGTTCCCTGCGCCTCTGAGTACCCCCCACAGCTCTGGTCCACCCCTCTCACCCCCTGCCTGGCCCTATTGCCTGAGCCAGTGCTGCAAGCACCATCCTCAAGGAGTCACCTTTGGGGGGCAGCCCAGCTCTGCAGACCAAAATTTGGAATTTTTTTTTTTCCTCATCCCAAAATTCCTTTTTCTCTAAGGGAGGAAACTACGCCTTTCTCCTTACTTTGTGCTCAAATCTCTCCCAAACTTTGGCTGCACTTCTTCATGGGGCTAGAGGGTCTTGGAACAAACTCCTGCAATGCCTAGTCCTCTGGCTGGTTTGGGACAAGACCGGAGCAGACTGACTCATGGGCACAACCAGTGAAGCCAGGTTTCCTTTTAAATACGTATCTGGAAAGAGTGTGGTGTAGATTTTCTGGTGTCTAAAAAGGGTTGAACATCCCCTTCCGTAGGGGAACGAAGGCAATGAGCTGATTGACACTGATAATATGCAGCTGTGGCCTTGCTTTGACGATGTGCAGCTGTGACCCTACAGCAACATGGTTAAATAGCTCTGAGGGGTGTGACAGAGGAGGTCTTGGATGAAGAAGGGAACCAGGATGAAGCAGAGACAAGGAGGAGTGTGGTCTGGCCTCTGGAGGATGAAGAACCGGTATGGGCAGTAGAGTTTGACCAATGGTAAAGCTTTTTGATGCTTATTATTTTATTTGCGTTGTGTTACTTCCTGACTGCTGTAACACAAATTGTAACACCCTTCTCCTCCTTGCTGGCAGATGCGTTTCTTTCCTCTACTTCATTGCCTGTTTTCACAGACCCCGTCAGCACCTCAGTATATGTGGAAGCCTCTTCCCCTGTGTCAAACGTGGGTGGTACTGGGCAGCTGCTAGTGGGAACAAGCAAGAAAGCACGCAAGGCTGCTGAGTCACATAGCCTAATTTTCCTGGAGAATCAGACTAAATTCCCACCCACGTCACTGTTTCCACTGCCAGGGCAGAGCTGAGATGCGCCCTGGTCTCCACTCAACCATCTCCCCTTTATCTTTCATTGCACAGAGCTGGGCTGCATTTATTAAGAGATGAGCCTTAACACTTGCAAAAGGAGTGAAATTCTTGAGGCACTGGAGCTAAAATAACCATTGCTTGCACTGCCTGTTTACCTTCTAATTGTGACTGACTCCTGCCTTTTCACGTTCCTGGTGCTTGAAAAGGGAAGAACAGATCTAGGCAATGTAATTTAATACACCAAACATACTGGCTTAATTGCAATCCCCATAAGCCGGCCACACAAAACTCTAAACAAATTCGATTAATTTATTTCAATTTGCACAAGTCTCCCTCTCAGACTGTAATTAATGGAGGGAAACAATTAAGGTAAACACAGCACAGCTGAGAGAGCTGTCCTTGCTAAAAGTCACATTTTATTTTAATAATGCTGTATTTATAGAAGTTCCACACTTTTAACAAGTTTCCCATTTCCTCAATGTTTAATCGCTCCTGTAAATATTTTGCCTGGGCTAAAACAGTTCTGTGAAATCAGAAATCAACGGGGAGGGCACGAGGCAGGGAGAGGCTGGTAGGGGCTCAGGGTGGACGTGGCTGTGGGCAAAGGCTCAGGCAAGGGGGTCGTATCGGACCCCATATAGCCTCCCTCTCTCCACCAAAGCAGCGATGGCTGGCTCTGCTGAGGCTTGCTTCCACTGGGTTGTGGTGCCTTACGCTGAGGGGCACCTCACCAAGCTGGTGCCAGTGGTTCCCAGTAGCTGCAGTAAACGCCTTCCCCCTTACAGTCCTACACATCTGGAATGAAGCTAGTGGGTGTTCGTTAAGGCTTTGATAGCCTCCAAGAGAGCCATTAGCATCAGTGATGGTTCTGCCATACTGTGCCTTCCAGGGATGGGGTTCCACCTGGGCACTGTCACGGCAGGGGCTGGACAGAGTGGTGCTGGGGGTAATCCTGCACCCCCTGCCCCATGCTCAGCCTCAGCTGTGTTGCTGTCGTGGGACTGGGGACAGTCACGCACTGGGGGACTATAATCCCCCCTCCAGGTTCTCCTCAGGGGGCTGTAAGGTGGCCCTGCATCAGGCAGTGTGGGAGGGCTGGGGGGGAGCCCCGTGCAGCTGCCCCGAATCCAGGGCTCCCCAGCTGCCAGTCGGCACCATCACTAGTGTGATGGGCCCAAATGGGTTCGGAAAAGCCTGTCCCAGTAAATCTGTTTACCAATGGTGTAAATTATCCATGATCACGCTGAGACAGCTCCACCTGATGCATCATCCCAGATCAGGGCTTGGCTTTGCATGGCTCTGGCGTGCAGCTCAGCCAGCGACATGCCAGCAAGACTCCTCCAAAATGCCACCAGACTGGAGGCATAGGCATTTGTCCAGCTGCTACTTGATCTCTGCTCTGGGTCGCCTTTAGCACATGCCCACAATCATCCTGCTCTGCTCTGTACAGGACAGACTGATTTCATGCCGCATGCAGCCTGGCCAGAGACAGGGACCAGGACATTCCTCCAGGGGGACAGGGAGATCCCTCTCCAACTGCGGCTTTAAGTCACTTTTTTCATCACTTGTCATTTTCATGCTTTGAATACATCCTGTGGGTGATTTTTCTTGCAAGAGGTGGCACATCTGTCTTCACTGCTTTCCTTTGGGTTTGTTTTTTATTTTTTTGAAAAAGCAGGAACAATACAATCCATCTTTCATTACACCAACTGGTATTGCTAAAAGATGGAAAAAATTAGGTGCTGCTTTTCTCCTTTTTCTTCCCACCTTCATTAACCTTAACATGTACTGTATTCCTCTTCCAACACTCTGGCCTTGCTAGAGAAGATCTTAGTTCAAGCAACATCGTGTTGATTTTCCACTATTTCAAGTACTGGCTGGCCTAATTAGTTTGGAAATGCACCATTTGTTAAAGAAAAATGAGGCACAGCCTGACATCTCCTGTATTAATTACTTGCCTCTTTAGCTAATTGCTTGCCCACGCTATTAGGTGAGGGAAGTTATCACCGATGCCTCGAGTTGAAGGTGTCGAATGGGAAGGGAGGAAATGGTACTGTTGGAGAGAAGGTCAGGTTTTGGGATAATGGAAGCAGGGCCAGTGTCAGTGCTGGTTTACACCTCCCCAGGAATGCAAAAAAACAGGTGCAGGATACATCCCAGCATCCACAGAGGTGGGGGCTAGGTGGGGTGGGAAGAGGGACCCATTGGGAGAGTGGTCCCCTGACTACCAGGGACCTTGTTGGGTCACCCTGTTAGGTGACACATTGCCACTTCCCACCCACAGTTCCTGCCTGTAAAATCCAGAGAAGGATACAGATGTCTGTTTGAAAAGCTCCGATGAGGTCTGCTGTATAAAGGCCAGAAATCATTACTAGGTGGTGTGGATGTGCAGGGGAGGAGTGCATGTGGAGATGGAAAAATACAGGGAGGAAACAAATCTGAGCCACAGAACGCAAAGCGTGGTGGCACAGGTGGTCGTGACCTTCTGTGCTGTAGGGCTGGGTGTCTTGTCTCCCGTCAGGTCCTGAGTGCGACCAAGGAGCCTTAGGCAGAGATGGATTTGTCTCCCCATGGTGCTGGCTTCTGATTTGGGGGTGAAGCTGCCACATGCACTGCCACCAGTCTGAGGCAGAGGGGCTGGGGGTGTCCATAGCTGCCAGTCCCAGCCGTGCCAGGCAGGACCAGATCCAGCCCTTCTGAGGCTCCTGGCAGAGGATGAGTTGAAGCAAGAGCCCCTGGAGATGAGGAAAGAGTCGCTCCTGGCTGCACCAGCTCCTCTGTGTCCCCACAGACGGTCAGGCTGTAGCAGCCTGGGACCAAAAGCTGCCCAAAATGGACCTTGAAGAGCAGAGCATCTCAGGAGGTGACAGTTTACTGGGAGCTAGTGATGAGCGCAACAACCACCTCACAGTCCCACCTGCTGGTGAGGACAATGCGGTCGGTTTCCTCACCCTGACAGATATTTGGAGCAGGGTTGGGAGGGTGGCAGTGTGGAAATTACCAGGTCTTTCCCAGCTGCCCCCAACCAGATCCCAGCTGCTCGGTGAAACCACTAGTCCTCCCGGCGGGGCTGGGAGATGCCTGGTCTGCCTTTTCAAGGGGTCGTGGGACGCTGTTCTGCCCCAGCTGTGTGCTGGGACAAGGGGTTGCTTCATCTCCCACCTCTGAGCTGAGGCCGTGCCCAGCAGGATGGCTGCAGGAGGATGGTGAGGACACCCCCCTACCGCCCCGAGTCCCCCGCCCCGGACCCGAGAGAGCAAACAGGACCCGGAGCGGAGAGGGGCTCCCCTGGCATGGACCCTGCGCGCCTGGGGACCTGGGGGTGGCCAGCCCCAGCTTCACTTCAGTGCTGGCGGGGAGCTGGGCTGAAAGCGGGGCTGCTTGTGGGGCCGGGCTTGAGAGAAGCATGGCCGAGGCTGCGGCTGCCGCTGCGCATCCCCCCGGCTGCGCCGCCCGCCCGCACTCGGCCCCCGCCTGACACCTAGCGGGGCGGCGCGGCACGCGCTCCCGGCGCCACCGGGGCTGGCCGCGGCCACCGGGCTCCGCCAGGGCCAGGGCACGGCTGCCGCTGCAGAGCACTGCTGGGGGTGAAACTGGGGGTGCACGTAACTCCGCGGGGAGGCAGGTGTTAACGGCCCGGCAAGAGACCCCGCTCTGAAGCACGGGACCTCCCCAGGGCTGCCCCCCGGCTCCAGCCCCCGCCCCCCCCCACCGCTGACTTTTCTGCGGTTGATCCCGGTTCCCAGGCAGGGGGCAAAGCAGAACTGAGCAGGGAAAGCGCCTTTGTCACCCTTGGCTTCGGGTGGCACATTTGGGAGGTGAGGGAAGAGGGGAGGTGGGAGGCAGAGGCAGGCGAGAGCTGTGCCGTAGGGCGTCCCCGTGCTCAGAGCCGAGGGCTGTCCACTCCACCCAGGGCCACCCTCTGACTGTAGAGCCCTGTAGCGCATGTCTCCCTGGATTGTCACCCATGCCTAATGCCAGCTGCCAAAAGCAAACCTGCTCCTTGCAGCCCTCCACCCACAGTTGCAAAGGCAGGACAGGGACAGATGGTCTCCATGGCATTCAAGGGACAGACACCCTCCAGGGTCATCCCACACTGGTCTCCCAGTTCCCACCCTTCCCCAAAGCCTTTCGCTGCAAGGATGGGCAGGAGCTAGTCTGTCCTGCCCTGCTTCACATGCTCACTTTCCGTGAGCAAAACCACCCTATTTTTTTCCCCTGTTGCCATCCACCTTTGCTGGACTGTGTTCACTGTGTCTATCCAACTTACTGCCTGAAGGCCAGGGTGTCACCTCTCCATGCGCCCCCACATCTCCTTGGTGGTGACCAAGCATGTGAGCAGCTAAAAGTTAAACACCAGCAACGAAACAACAACAGTCTTTATTTCAATGACCACGAAGAAAATTTAATTCAAAGAGCAAAGACACCAATACAAGCTCCAAAGGTGCTCCGAGCAAACTGGAGCAATTTGCACAAGTCCCTTCCCAAAGCAGCCAGGCAGATGTGGCTCTGGTTCCCGGCTCTCCCCCTGGGAAGACCCACGCTTCTCCCCTGCATCCCCCCATGCCACCGCCTGGCTGAGGGACCTGCAGTGGTCCAGGGAGCTCCCACACCTGGGGAACAGGCTACTCCAGAGGTGAGTGAGGGGCTCGGGGGGGTGGGGTTGTCACTGCGTGAGCTCACCTTGATCCTGCAGAAAAGAAAGGCACTTCCCAAACTTCAGTGACATCCTGCCACCTGCATGCACATACCCTGGGACTGTGAGGCATCCCTCCATCACTTACCCCTGCCCACCCCTATGTGACACCCCAGGGATGTAGCCCCTCAGGGGAGTCATGGTGTCTCAATGACAGAAGGAAACTGGGGGAGGTCATGGCTCAAAGGTAGAGGAGCAAATCCATTTTGAGTTGCCCTCAGCCACCCTACGCTCACTACGATGCTCCCTGCAAATGAGGCACTTTGCTGGAGAGGAATGACCCAGACCTCTCACTCCTGGAGAAGGCAGAACAGGGAAAGGTGGAGACCTTGGGCAGGGACCTCTCCAAGAGTTGTGTCCAGAGCCTCCTGCCCTGGGCTCAGCCCAGCAACACATGCAATAAGAAGCACCATAGCCCCAGCCTGATTTTCTCTCCCTCACATACATCCAACAGCCCACCAAGCCCCCACATGGGATGTGGAGCCTTTGAGAAAAGCAGGGATAAAATTCAGGAACCAATGTTAACCCAATGACTAAGTGGATGTCACTCCCAAAATTCAACCCAAAGCCACTGAAATTATGGATGGGAGACAAAAACCCCAAACCTTCAGGATTTCCACGGATGAAAGCCTGGTCTGTCCAGGGGGATAGCTTTTTCCCCGTGTCTACAGACAAGCAGCAGACAGGCACTTGCAGATAGGCACTTGCTCCCCTAACATGGGGCTCACTGCCCCGGTCACCGGTCCTACCCCCTTCCCACCGCTCCAGAGGTCTGGCTGCCTTTGACTTTACTCTGTGCTCTTTTGGGGGATCCTGAACTGTTCTGGGTCCCAAGTGCAAGGATCCAGCCTCAGCTCAGATCCTGATTTTCTCCTGAGGAGGCAGAAAGTTCACAAGAAACACTGAACATGAGAAAAGTGCACATGCCAAGGAGCAGAAAGTCTCACAAAATTTACTCCCAGGCTTAACTCCCTTGTGCCATAGGCTCCTTGCAGCCCCCAGGTCTACCCTAAAACCTGAACCCAGCCAGGCTCAGGAAGAGCAGCCTTTGGGTGGGGAGAAAAGCACCAGTACTACCAACTGCCCCCCTTCCCATGGGACTTCACGGCAGTGGAGCCAGCAGTCAGGAAAGCAGCCAGCAGCCTCCAGCACAGCTCCAGCCCAGGGAAGTGGCCGGCAATCTTTGCACAGCAACCACAGCAGAGCACTGAGCAAAGCGGTGGGAGAGGGATGTCCAGACCTGTGTGCATCTCCTTGCTGTGTGGCTACGGAAGTGGTTAGGAGCAGGACCATGAGTTTCAGATTGCTTACTTTAACCTTTCTTCTCCTTCAAATAGAAATTTAGTTAAAGTTGTAAGCAGAGGCAGAGCTGTCAGCCCCCGATGCTGGGGCAAGCCATCGGGACCCTCTGCCTCCGGGTGCCACCTCTCCCAAGCTTCTGAATCTGCTGCACAGAGCAGGACCATCTACCAAAGACCCCTAAGTTCCCCTTCAAAGCAGAAGGGCCAAAACCAAGGTGATCCTGGCACTTGGTCCTCTGCCCTAAGGAGAATCCTCCTTAGTGCCAAAGCAGCTCAGCAAGTGATTTTGGTTCCCAAGACACAACCCAGATTTCCATCCCAGTCCCCCCTTCAGGGGCACGGCACAGCCCTGTCACCGAGCAGCTCCCGGAGGTGGCATGGACGGCGTAGTGTCACTGCCGGTGCAGCACCGGCCCCACGAGCTGGGCAGAGGGTGCCCAACTCATCGCTGAGGTCACTTTTGGGGGGCTTAAGCCAAACGCAAAACCATGAATCAACACATAGAGAAACCCAAGGGGGTGGAGGTCTCCCCTGCAGAGAGGGCAGGGGCCAGGGGGCTCAGACATGGCCCTGGGGGCTGCGCTCAGGCAGCGGGTGCCTGCCTGGGGGCTGCTGCAGCAGGGCGGTGAGGATGCGCTGCAGCTGGGCGAGGCGGGCATGCAGGGAGGTGGTGGAGAAGAGGTTCAGCTGGTAGGACGGGTCAAGGGGCAGGATGGAGATGAGCCACCAGCACCACGTTGGGCCATCTGCCAAAGCCTGGAGGGGAGAGAGGGAGAGACCCCCACGTCAGGAACTGCAAGGTGAATGCATGGCCTTTGGGCAGCGTCGCTGATGGGAAATCGTTGCTCTTGCCAGGACAGCAATGCCAGCTTTGGCCAAGGTATTCTGCTGACTGGCCCTTTTATCTGTCCAGGCTCAAAATTTCTTGATAAACTAATTTAATTTCCAGACAAGCATTCCCCAGGGAGTCTCTAGACACAGGTGTAACCTGCGTACTGTACTAAAGCCTGTACTAAAGAGACAAAGAAATATCTTGTGCATTTCCTTGTTGAAGGTGATGCTTTTTGTAAAAGCGGGCCAGATCCTGCGTGGTCGGTGCCTTTTGGGGCACTTGCCTTATCACCACAGAAAAAGGCGAGGTGCAGGCCAGGCAGGCACAGCTGCTGGGCAGTGCTTTTGTAAACTTTTTTTCAAAGCCTGAGATAAACTAAGAGGGAAATGTTCAATTCAGTTGAAGGAAGATGAGGAGTTAAGTTATTCTGAGCACAGCATTGACGTGACTGCTGGCCAGGACAGCCTTAGCCTGGGACAAGCAGCAAGAGCACATTTGTTAACGATCCAGAGAGGAAACATTTTCTTACAGGAGTGAAAACTGAATTTGGGAATTATTTTTTTCTCCAGAATCCAAATTTGTTGGAGCAATTTAATAAGCAAACTGCACCCTGCCCTCTCAGCTCCTCTGCCCTGGCCAGCTACAGCTGTCCCAAGGGAACACAGTGAGAGGAGGCTGCAGGCTCACTGAGCTGTGGGGTTCATTTCTTTGCCCATTTGTTTGTTTTCAGTTTGTTTGTTTTTCCCCCAAGTGTTTTCAAAACAGTTCAGTTTCACAGCTCTCATTTAGGAAGAGACTCCAGGAAAGCTTTTAAAACTCAGTGCTCAGTTTCCAAGAGCAGTTAAAAACTATAAACATTAAACAGTTTCAACAGACATCTCCCTGAGAAATGTCATAACTGATAAAGCGAGTGGACAACAAGGTTTGTTTTGCTCATCCTGGGGGGGAGCAGGGTGGTTAGCAGGAACCATGCTGCTTCAGAGGTTCTCTTGGTACCCTCCCTATTTAGGGCACCCCTTCCCTCAGGGAATTACCTGGATGTCCTCTTCCTTCTCCGGCAGCTGTCCATGCTGCATCAAAATGTGCCTGGAGACAAGGTCTCTGTGCTCACAGAACTGCTGAGCCAAGCGGTAGGTGCTTTCGTGCAGGCGCTGCAGCTCCTGCAGCTCCTCCCCGGCCACCTGCATGGGGGGAAGAGGAACGGAGGTGTCCATAGGGAGGATCCATCCCACCCTGTTTGCCCTGGCCCTGCCCTCACCTTCTTGTCCTCCAGGTACTCGATGTCGGCAGTGTTGTAGCCGTCCCTGTGTCCGCGGCTCAGCACCCGGAACCGCCGCCTGCCGATGGTGTCCACCAAGGACCTCCCGTCCGCCAGCAGCTCGATCTGCCGGATCTCCAGCATGCAGCCGTAGTCAGCGAAACTGGAGGGGGCCAGGGGGAGAAAAGAGGGGCTGAGCTGGGATACTGGTGGGGAGAGAGCTGCTTCTCCTGAAGGTACCAGCACCAGAGGAGGAAATGGCCCAGGAACAAACTGCCTGGGAGGGGGCAAATTTGGAGATTCACTCAACTCTATTGAGTTACCACTCGCTGCTAAGAGGGCAGGGAATAGCGTGCACGCTGCTTGCACTCCCTTGGATTTGCTATACACCACATTGACTGAGGTCCTCATTCTGTCCTGATGTCCAGGGGTTCTGAAGGCACCACCCCTTGTGGAGACATCCTCCCAAAGCCCAGAAAATGTTATTTATCTCACTTCACTTGAACAGGACTGGAGCACAGGGAGGATAAGTAAATAGAGTTATCTAACTTGGGTTAGGATCCTGGAGACTGAGCCCATCCGAGATCTGGAGGTGCCACCAGGAACATAAGGATGCCCAAGCTGCACCAAACAAAAGGCCATTTAACCCCATGTCCTCTCACAGCTCGTTAAGACAAAGTATGAGAAATACAGCAAATTTCAAGTGCTTGCTAAGAAGAGCTGGAGGTCACAGCCAGGGAGCCATGCAGCTCTGAGACATCCTGAGCCAGCAGCTGTTCCCAGACCACGGTATTTAACAGCCACCACTACCTCTGCTCAGCTGCAGCACTGGCCCATTCCTTGCCTGGCCAGTGGTGATGCCAGGAGGCTGCAAGATCCCTTTTGCTTTGCCATGTGGGGAATGCACCACCTCCCTGCTGCTTTTATCTGCAGGGTGCAGTGGGATAGGAAATTGCACCTGGTTCCTTCCCTCCAAACCACTCTGGATTTTAGATGCTCGGGGCCGGGGCAGAAAGGGGCAAATCAGCTTGGGCAGAGGGAAGCCGCTTTGCCCAGAGCTCACCTTTTCCCATTCTCATATACACACATGCCGAACCTCCTTGTGCCAGTCTCCTGGCACCGCCGGATCATGAGGCGGTAGCGAGGCTCGAAGACGTGCAGAGGGCAGGCAATGCCTGGGAAGGACATCGTGCATACGAAGATGGGGATGTTCTTGGTCAGGCTGAGGGACAGGAGAAGAAATCACTATGAAACCTCCCAGAGCAAATCCCATCCCAAGGGCTCTGCATCAGTTAGTCCCCCAAACCAGATGTGTCCTTTACCCTAAGAAATGATGCTCTGGCACAGAGCGGCACCAAAGCTTCCACTTGGCTCACCAAGAGCCCAAGGACAGACTCTGCCCACAAAACAGCTTCTTGCAGAAATACTCCCCCATCCCCAGATGCCCCATGGGGCACGTCCATACCCACGTGGCATTGCGGTGATGTGGTCCTAGAAGTGGGACAGACATCACTTGAGCAGAACCACGCCAGAGCAATGGTACGTGGTGTGGACAGCCCCCTCAGAGCCCAGCCCGGCCCCCACGAACATACACACTGGAGCAAGTGCCTGCTTACTTAGAGAGCTCTGCCATCTCGGCCCGGTGCAGCTCCTGGCGCTCGGCCAGCTGTGCGGGGAAGGTGGCCAGCATGATGTCCTGCAGCAGCACAGTGGGGCTGTAGCTTCCAGCTTTCAGGTACTAAAAGAAATTAGACCCAGAAATAGGTTGGAGAAGAGCAGGGAGGGAGCTCTGAGACTCTGTCAGGCTCTGAATCACACTCACTTTTATTGGAGCTGAGGGTAATTTTAGATCAGAGAAAGTCAGGGATAAAACCTATCAGGGGATGTTGAGCCATCTAGCAGGACGGGATGTCAGCTCCACTGAGACCTCTAGATGCTGCTCAGACCCAGGGCCCGTCCCATGCAGCGTCCTGTCTCTGACAGTGATGCAGTCCTTGTATGACAACCTAATTTCCCTGATGGTCTCATCTGAATCCCTTTTCATTAAAGATTAAATCAAATCTCCAGGCTAGCAGGTTTTCCACCCATTTCCATTTTTAAAAGTAATTAGCATTTGCTTCTTTCTTTCCGTCTTTCTCTCTCTCTGCCTCTCAGTCCTGTTTACAATCTCACTAAATCACTGTGGCATCTTGTGGAAATTAATCTCTTGGTCTTAATTATCAACTGTCTGGTCATTGCCACATGAGTGAAGGTGACACCAACCATCCCAGGGAGCTGCTAATGTAAAAGAATTGCACCTTCCCTCCCAGCCCCGGGCACGCTGCTGGCAGCCAGAGCCAGTGCCCAGCTCTCCCTCGGGCTCCATCCCATGGGACACATGCCCTCACCTCTCTCAGGCTCTGTTTGCAGAGGGGGCAGTTGGGCCGGTGGTCCAGGCAGCGTTCAAGGCACTCCTTGCAGAAGGTGTGCCCACACGGTGTCGTCACCGGCTCAAAGAACATCCTGCAAAGGGACTGAAGTCAACGGATTGCAGAGAGTGGCATGGGGGAAGGACCTCAGGTAAGCCCAGCACAGAAAGACTTCACAGAGCCTCTGTTCACAGGGCTGGGTGCCCTCGAAGCTGCTGTTCCCCAGGTCTGGCTCAGCACCCTGCTTTGGAAGCCCTGGCTGGTCTTAGCCCCATGGTGCAGGGGTCCCACAAAGCACTCGGGGACTTGCAAGAGGCCCAGGCTGCTGCTGCAAGGGTAGAGCTGGGCAGGGTGGGCAAAGCTCACAGGCTTTCCCCCCACAGCCCATGGGCACAGCTCCTGCCTACCCCCAGCCTTGTACCTGCATCTTCCTTGAATCACCTTGCTGGGAGCAAAAGATTTTGTTCCCAGCAGGAACAAGACATTTCCCATGTCTCCTCTTGCCGTCTCAAGGAAAATCTGCTGCCTTCACCAGCCTTCTGCACTGAAGACAACGACGCTGCAGGGATGCAATGCCATGGAAAGCTATCTCACACTGTGTTTTCCAAGCCTTGACAGCCCATGGCTATGAAACTCACCTTCGGTACAGCTGCATTGGCTAAGCTTTGCTCCTAACTCCTGTTAATTAAATGTAAAGGTTCCTAACTGGCTTATTTATTCAATTAGAAGTCTGGGCTCAGACTGTCGGACTTGCACAGCAATGTAAAGCGAGAACTGTCCCAGTTCTGAGCACGGCTCCCCATCCCTGTAGGGTGGTATCTCCCCGCAGACCCCATCAGTACGCACATGGTACCCCTTGGTCCTGGCAGCACTGCAGTGGGAAAGTGCCTCCTTCTCCCCTGTTCCCAGAGCAGAGCCAGCAGCAAGCACTCGGGATGCTCACAGGTAGCTCCGGGATCAGAAATTAACCGAAGGTCTCGGGGAAGCCCTGCTCAGCACTGAGCCCTTACTCCTCCTGAACACTGTGTTTCCCTGCTCTCAGAAGAGACCTAAGTTCACCTAACCCAGATTAGATACAGCCTTGATCTCTCTCTCCTCTGTGTCATTCCCCCATGCCAGACCCAGAACTGGAAAAATCTGCCATACAGGAGACCTTGACCGTCTTGCACGTCCAGCAGCGCAACACCCAGCTCTCTGCCAGCAGCCGCTTGCACAACTGCTCAAGGTCCTGGGACACGCCAGAAATAACAGCGTGGTTTCAGCGTGCCCCGTGGCAGCACCCAGCCCTTCCCTGGCCCTGAGTCAGCAGGCAGCCACAGGCTCTACCCTCTCCCCTTTTCTACCTTCAGCAGGCACGGAGCTGGGAAATGCTCCCCTCTGGGTCTGCAACATCCCCATCATAGATGGTATTTCCCTAGGGCAACACCTTTGTGCTCCAGCCTGCAGTTACAAAGGGCAACGGCTGCTTTCAGTCTTTGACCTCACAGAACATCCCCACCTCCACCACCGATGTCCCAAGCGATACAGACCTAATGATGCCGCACCTGGAGACAGGGCAAGCTGAGCTCCTACAGCCTGGCAGGGCAAAGCATGTCCCTGTCTGCCCCTCTTATCTCCTCCCTCTACTGGAACCTGCATTTCAGCAGTACTGGGGACTGAGTTTGCTGTTAAGATGTGAAGAAAGATCCCCACCAGGAAAGAAGACCCAGCAGGTGCTAACTCTTCATCCTAAAAGCTCTCCCACCAGAAAACTCACCGTATGCAGAGGGAGCACTCGAAGTCAGATATGCTCAGCAGCTCCCCAAGGCACGGCTGGGTACACTTTGCTGCTGCCGTTTCTTCTTCATTATCTAGTAGCAAAAGAGAAGGCAAGAGAAGGTGGCCCCCCATTCCAATACTGAAAATCAGTCTTTGCTTTCTGACCTTTTCTAGGTGTAAGTAGTTCACTGCTACACAAAACACTTAGAAAGTTACAAACAAAACCACTAGGAAATGCAACATCAGCCCCTCTATTAACCCATCTGTGTTCATCCACAGCTTTTACATCACTGGGGTCTCATGGTACTTGGTAGGAGAAGGTGGTATCTCCCTACCTCCTTTTGCAGGCAGGGAAACTGAAGCACTGGGAAGTGAAGTGGCCTAAGAAATTCCCAGATGGAGGTCTCTGGAGATGGAAATCTCACCTGCCATGAGTCATCATCACTGCTTGATGTGGCAGTCATCTGGCTAGATGCTAATGGCAAGTTAATGCCAATGGATGCGCTGCTTCTCCCAACGCACGGCACGCTACGTCCTTTGCAAGGGATTTTAAATATAAACCCATCTAAACCCATGGGAACCAAAGGAAGCCTCTCCTTGACTCCATGCAGGGAACAGGTGATGTCTGGCTTTAGCAAGAACTTTTCACCAAGCTAGACCCAAAAGTTTGGTATAACTTCACCAGCTCAACACAGGAAGATCGGACCCTCCTCAGAGCTGTCCCACCATGTGCCCCCGGGACGTCTGCTCGCTGGGCTGGCACACAGCGCAAGCACCAATTTTCAGTGCCAAAATGGATTTCAAACAAGTATTCTGCATGAGACAAGATCTTGGTAACTTTGACAACACTCACCTACCAACCACCAGCTCTGCCTCTCTGCCGAAGTCTCCGGCTCTTGCCCTGGCTGGGAAGGGGTGGCTGTCCCCTGGCTGTGCTCAGACCTTGTGGCTCCTCTGCCATCCGTCGACTCTCCCTCCGGACCCTAGGCACAGCAAGGATGAAACCAAGCTCAAAACCTCTTCCCTTTTTGAATGCACATCCCTGTCTGTCCCACCGAGCCCAACGGCACCGGGAGGCTTCCTGGTGTGTTGCTGTATATCAACATCTTGCACCTGTGGGACAGCAGGAGAGCGTGGCCCTCGGACATTCCTGCTCATCCCAGGGTTAAAACATGGGTTTACTCTGTCCAGATGTACCACCTGGCACGTGGGTGTATCTGAGCCCATCTTCTCTGATTTCCCTCTCTCTCCAAACTTGCCAAATTCATCTATAGAAGGCAAAGAGCAAAAGATGAGCTTTCCTTAATAGCTGCTAATGGTCTGAGCCGCTCTCATGTGTGGGTTTTGTATGAAAAAAAAACATTAAAACCGAATTATTTTTTTTTCCTAAATGTAGTGTGACTTGGGAATTTTAAACACAATGACAGTCTAAAATCTTACCAGAAGTACTGCAGAATGAAAACTAGGAGAGGAATGGAGACAGAAAGAGCCTCCTCTGTTTCCTCAGTCCCCACGGCACCAGCTCTGATGGCACCTTTGCTGTCCCATCTTCCACTACCTGCAGCCTCTCATCCCAGCATGAAACCACACACACGTGGCTGTGGTCTTGCACAGCCTCCCCTTATCACACCTCCTTTCCCATCACTGGAAACCCCCATTTGGGATGTCCCAGAGGGACATTACACCCCGTCACAGACCCAGGTCAATGCAGGCTCTCTTACCTGAGCTTGTGAGGAAGACAATGGGAGTGCAGGGCTCCCTCCATCAACCTGAGGATCGGCTGAGCCCTGGTGAGCACCACCCAGGTTTGCAGCAGCCATGTGTGGCTGTGGAGCATCCTCTCGCTTGAGGATCTGCAAGGAGAAAGCAGGGCTCAGGGGGTGCTGGGAGAAGGAAGCAGGGAGGTGTGTGGGCTGCCAGGCTCCCTCTTTCCCCAAAGCAGCCTCCTGCTCATCACAGGACACATCAGGGTTACTTGTTTCAGCACTGGCCGAGCTCTCTGTCAAACAAATGCCTTCGTAGCACATAAGGAAAAAAGCAGCATGAGGCAGCAAACAAAATGGTGTATTTTAAGGGCTGGGAGCCATGTTCTCCATCACCCACAAAGAGCAGGGAGTGAGCTGCAGAGGGTAAAATGTCATTCCCCATTCCCTTGCCCTTTTCCTCCTGGGGGGCAAGTGTCCCCTCATGGCATGAAGTCCCTGCGCTGGGGATATTGCTGGCAGCCCACTGGTGACGGTGACTTTGGTACACAGGCAGGTGCTGGCCTGCAATCATCTGCAGAAAAGACACAAAAGAAGCAGCTTTTGGCTGTCTGCTTTGCCTTGGGTGACTACTGATACTGCCTCAAAGCCCACCTCGTGCCATGTCAGCATCTGAACCCTGAAAACCTGATACTTGAAGCTACAGACTGAGAAAGAGGAGTTTTCTTCACAAATAAACCTGCATCACTGATGGGAAGGCTCCTGGACCAAGATCCAACACCTCTTGATCCCACTGCTGGCCAGAGCAGCCCAACTGTGATGCATGTGAGTCCTTCAGAGGACAAGAGCATCTTCCTGTGTGATGTGAGGGCACAGGACCCTGTCACAGTACGGCCCACGCACCTTCTCCATCTCTTTCCAAGCAGGGTGGAAATGGGGACTGAGCTTCAGGCAGTGTTCCCACGCCAGCAGGGCTTCGGCTCTCTGTCCCATCTCCAGAAGCACCTTTCCTTTCCTGAAGAAGGCCTGCGGAGCAGAAAAACCTGCGGTGACTATAAGACAGCGACCAGCTGAGCATGTGCCCCTTCAGCTCCTATGTGAGTCCCGAGAGAATCTCCCTCCAGCCTC
Organism: Falco naumanni; assembly: GCF_017639655.2. Classification (NCBI taxonomy): domain Eukaryota; kingdom Metazoa; phylum Chordata; class Aves; order Falconiformes; family Falconidae; genus Falco; species Falco naumanni. The sequence continues at coordinate 7,858,683 of NC_054061.1, forward strand.
CTGCCTGCTCCCACCCCAGGCCAAAGCACCCAGACACGTCGCTGCTTCCAGGCTCAGACTTGTCTAGAAAAGACAGATCCACCTGCAGCCAAGTACCCGTAAAACAGGACTCCCCCAAAATGCAGCAGTTGCAAAAGCCAAGCAAACAAACCCTGCAGGGACCCAGGGAAGGAGCCAAGGGCTTCTGCCTTTGAAGCTGCGAAACTATTGCCAACGAGTGCTTCACAAACCAGCAAGCGGGCTGCCAGGGCTGATATCTTCAAGGGCAGCTCAGCCTCTGGCCAGTGCTTCTCCAAGCCTGCAACTGCGATCCTGAGCACCAGCGTGGCTACGTGCCCTCACTGTCTGCATGCGAGCAAGGACGGACTGGTGCTGAACCTCTCCCGTTAGTGCAACGCAGCGCTTGCAGCCTGGATTTGCACTAATGGGTCTGGCAAGTGTATTTCTGAGCGGGATGAATTCAATAGCTAGGAGAATTCTGGAAAGGGGGAAACTGCTCCCACACAGTAAGATGTGGTTCCAAGCACAGCCAGCCAATGGGGGTTCCCCTCCACTCACCTCGTGCTCTCCAGGCTCAGCCCTACACACAGCATCCAGGTCCTCCAGCGCCTGTGAGTACTGCCCCAGCGCAGTGAAAGCCTCTGCCCGGCACAGCCGCAGGGACCTGGCATCTGGGGCTGGAAAGAGAAATGTTATCACTCACGTAATGAGTTCATGGTGAGGCAGAGGGGCTGGATGAGACCACGGAGATGCCACCGTGGTGGGACAGCCCCTGCGGTGCTGCCTTGAATTGAGCACAGCCAGCTCCTGCTCTCCTCTGGCAGAAGTCACTGGCCTCATCAGTCTCTGCAAGGAAGTTATTTCCCCTAAATATCTCCTTTTAAGCTCTTTGAGGTTCTTCCCTTTGTTTTTCTCCAGCTCCCCCAAATGCCTTCAGCCAAGGGGCCCCACCACTGCCTTGGCGCTGAGCCACGTTGGGGTCTGGGCTCTCATCCATCCTTTTGGGATGCAGCAAAAAGGCTGTACCATACACGTAGTCCCTACAGGGTCTGTTGCCACAGGAGGCTCTGCAATATGATTCACGCAGCAGAGCCACAATAACATATTACCAAACAAGCCTGCAGCTATGGAGATCTGAATTCCCAAAACACCAGGGAGCCTCCTGGACCCACCTGGCTGCCACCACCCTCCCAGGGCAGAGGCAAAAACAGGGGGGTGCAAGGATCTTCTCCCCCACATCTCAGGGTTTCCAAGTATGAGAAAAGGCTGAGATTTTCCAAAACGGAGGAACTGAGCATTTACTTCCTCATCAGCAAGATGACACTGATGGGATCTCAGGGAGGGGGATGGGGGGGCACAGCACAGTTCCCACCGGTGCTGCTGGCCATGACACCCCAAGGGTCACAGCACTGAGTGCCCCACACACCCCTGCCTGCTCGTAAACAAGCAGTGAGACCCTCTGCTCTCTTGTCTCTGGGAAACTCCATAACGACCTTCCTTCCTACCAGCACTGCCAGCAGGGGAACTGGGGTGAGGGACATCAAGGAGTACAAGCAAGCAGCACCACGAAAGCCCATACTCATGGTGTAAGCAGGTGCGGTAATGTTTGCAGGTTTGAACTGCAACGTTTCCCCAGACCCACCCCGTTACACCTCAGCTTGCGTGGAGGTGACCTACACAGACCCAGCGCTGTGCTTAGCTGTGCACGTGCTAGCATTCCAGCTAACGGAACGGGTCTGTGCACCCAGCCCTGCGTCCCCCCCAGCGCAGAGCATCGCCCAACAGCTGCTGAGGGCTGGGGTCGGGGACCTGCAGCTCCCTGGCCCCTCTGGGGAGGTCTCCAGTGTCACGCAGGTCCCTGCTGGCCCCCAGCTCCCTGTGGGACAACGGTGGGTCCGGCATAGGTAGCATGTGTGGTGGCCCCGCAGGATGCTGGCTCTGAGGCCAACCTTATATCACAAATCAGGCACCATTTGCAGGCACTGGTGCTGCACTTACTGTGGCAAAGTGGTGCAGGCAACATCATCTTGCTGAAGGGCCAGCAGCTCCCTCCAAGGCAAGCCAGGACCAGGGGCCCGGCTGGCAGCCGATCAGGGATCATCAGGAGATGATGACTGATGATGATGATGATGATGTCTCCCATGCACCCACCCCCAGCAGCATTTCCCCTTGCCCCAGTTCAAACATGGCACCGATGCAGCTCTGCCAGCAAATGGCAGGTCAGGACTAGCAGCCCAGGAAGAGCAGGGTGCAGAAAGCCAGCATCTGCCCCTACCTCTGCCTCCGCTGTCACCATGCCCGGGCACCCACCAATCTGCCTGGGCACCTGCCACATCTTATCATAGAGGAGAAAACTCTGCCATGGCTTTTGCCTCCTTTCCACCCACGCCCAGCACGGAGCACAGGGAGACCTTGCTCGCTAGCTGGTGCCACCAGGACCCGGAGAGCAGCAGACAGCCAGCCGCTCCTGCATCAAGGCTGCACTGTCCACACTGAGCTGTGCAGCAGAGCAACACCTGATCCCTTGGAGCTTATTTTAATTTATAATGTTAGTTCAGACCTTAGGGCTCAAGACAGAAAACAAAGGGACTTACTGCTGGGTACCCCATCCCACAAGCACGCATCCAAAGACTAAATACTCCAGTTCCTAACAACAGGTAGGGATGAACAAATGGGTACAAAGTCTAGAGGCTTATTTTGCATGTGGGCAAACCCATTCAAACATTTGCACAGCCCAGCAATAAAGTGACCAATTTGGCAAAAAAAAGATGTGCAAAATGTGGCTATGAATTCTGCATTTCCCTTCTGCTGCACCTATTTTTGATCTATGATATCATTAGACATTAGGGACGTAAGCCAGCTGGCAGCTCTGGTGGCTGATGAGTGACTGATAGTGCTCCCCAGCCTCCCAGCTCCAGGCATGTCAGAAGGCCTCCTGTATTACACGTTACAGTGCATTTCTTTTGCTCACTTGGCAAAACAGAAGATAAAAAGTTGACTATTTTCTCCCAAGAATAAGCGAGCTGCTCCACAGGCTGGGCTGAGCAGGGCACTGCAAACCGGCCCATCGTGCAACACTGAACCCTACAAAATCCATTCTCGTGGATCAAATATTTATCAGTGGTTACTTTGGAAAGCAAAGGGGAGCCCATAAAAAGTTGTGCAGCCTGAAAGCGGTCTGCAGGAGTTGGAAAACACATCCTGAAAGCACCACCCACGTGGCTGAGCCTGAGCAGCACCAGCAAGCGCAGGTTTACTGGAGCTGCGGCTGTGACTGTGATTTCCTTGTCACCCTAAGCCAGATCTCCCCTGTCCTTTGGGGAGCGGAGCGTGCAGGGAAGACCGAGCACAGAGCTTGCAGTGTTGAATTTTTTCTACTCTTTATGCTCACAGAGGCTTGTTAAAAAGAGACGTACAACCATACACCCCAAACAGTCAAAAGCCTGGCGATGAGGAGCACAGTCCTAGAGAACTGTGCACATGCGTTGGCGTCGAGGGACGGGTGTGCGGGGTGTGAGATTGATGCCTGTGGTTGCATAAAGAGACCTGCTTTGTGTTGCCAACACCAGGATCGGCTGGCCCGCTCAGCCCTGCGGTTCCAGGTGTACCCTGAACCTCTGGCACTTGTCTGGCAGCAGGTGATGAACAAGTGTCTGCGCCGCGGGAGGAGAGCTGACTGCTGTCATAGAAACGCTGGTGGAGAAAGGACCTTCTGCCACCATCGCCCCAACCCCCTGCTCCAGACACATTGTATAACCCCTTTTATTTAAGCGTTACTCTGCAAGAAATCCACTTACAGCCACCCACTAAAGCAGATCAGCTCCCCCCCCCCCCCCGGGCCTGATGTTGACCCTGCAGGCAAATGTCTAGCCAGGGCGGGTTGCAGAAGGGGGCTGGGGTGAGGGGCTGCCCTACACCCTGGGGCTGGCACAGGAGCTCAGCCAAGGCTGTGTCCTCGCCAAGCTCCAAGGACGTGTGTGTCCTGGACTGGAAAAGTCCCAACCACTTTACATAATGGCCACCCCCCCCAGGGAGAGCTCTTCCTCTGACCCCAAAATATTGCCAGGCAGCAAGATGCAAGAAGCTGTTTGCTGCTCTTTCCGGCTGCTTGATAATGCCACGAGCACGTGGCTGCCCTGCCCCTGGCCCCGGCAGGCGGGATGAGCAGCGGGGCTTGCCTGGCCACCCACCCCCTCCCGTCACCCCGGGACAAGTGCAGACACGGCAGAAACGCCCAGCAGCTGGATCCCCCTTCCCCATCCCCACCAGTCCTGCCTTTCCAATACTTGCACCTTCCCAGCTCGGGGGACACCGCGGTGCTGGGATGCCGTGACCCACACCGGTACCCACCACATCCTCGTCTCCGCTTCAGGCTGGCCCCTGGCCCCCAGCACCCGCAGCCCCCCAGCGCGCCCCGCCAGCCCCTCCGGCCCGGTGGTGCTTACCCAGCTCGACCCCTCTCTGCGCCATCCTCAGCGCCTCCCGCGCGTCCCCGCGGGCCAGCCGGTGGCGGACACGGGCCACCAGCCAGGCCAGCCGGCTCTCCCGCCCCGCGCACTTCTCCAGGAGGCCGCCGAGCACCACGCTGCACCTCGCTGCCCCGACGCCCAGCAGCTTCAGCCTCTCCCGGCACAGGGGGCAGCGGGAGGGCACGGCCCCCCCGAGGCACGGCTTGCAGAAGGAGTGACCGCAGGACACGGTCACCGGCTCCCAGAGGAGGAGGAGGCAGGAGGGGCAGCGCAGCACGTCCAAGTCCCCGCTCCCGGCGCTGCGGGGCTGCCGGCCGGGGCTCTCCCCCCGGGCTGGGGAGGGGGGGCTGGGGGGGCCGCGGCTCATCGCGGCAGTGGCAGCCGAGGCGGGGGAGCTGCCCCCGGGCCGGCACTACCCGCACACGGCGGCCGCCGCCGGGGCCCCGCGCACGGCCCCGCTGCTGCGCCCCGCCCCGCCCCGCTCAGCCCATCCGCCCGCCGCTCCCGGGCCGGCGCTGGGCTGCGGCTACCGGCACGGCACGGCACGGCACGGCACGGCACGGGCAGGGCTCCCGGGCTGACCGCGGGGGGCGCCGGCGGCGGAGCTACCGGGGCCGCCATTGGCCGCCGCCTCCGCCCCGCCCCGGCCCCGGCCGCGTTTCGTAACGGAGCCGGCGGTACCGGGGCGCCGCGGGGCGGGCGTGGGCTGCTGAGCAGCGTCCCGGGAGTGTTGAGGGGTCCGGTGCCGGTCCCCTGCCGCCGGGACGCGGGGGTGCTGGAGGGATCCGGTGCCGTTCCCCGCAGCCGGGACGCGGGGGTGTCGGGGGGTCCGGAGCAGCTGGGCTGTGGGGTACAAGCTGTGACACTGGAGTGTGAAGCCACGCGGGGGATGCTGGAGAGGTCTCTGAACCGGAGGCACCGGGGGCACGGGGCACTCTGGAGCAGGACCAGGTTGCAAAGTGCTCAGGGAGGTTTTGGGGTGCCCAGAGTGGGGCCAGGGCACTTTGGAGCTATCCCAGGGGCCAGGCTGCCGGGGGTATCCGGGGTGCTGCAGAGCAGGGGTGGGACACGTCCTGGGGGACACAGGGTGCTCTGGGACACGGACAGGAGGGTGGGATACCCCAGAGCAACTGAGACACGGGGTACCTGCGATGCTCAGGGGCAGCCCAGGGTGCCGAGGTGAGGCTCTCCGGAGCAGGACTGGGGTGCAGGCTGTCACAGTGCTCCAGAGCTGCCAGGACTGGTGAGGCTGGGGTGCACCAAGTGTCCCTTTGCAGACCCCACTGTGCATCATGGCGGGGTGCTCTGGAGGAACAGAGTGTCCCTCCGGAGTAGATGGAGAAACTGCATCTCCCTCAGATGCTGTGCTTCCACAGAATTCAACGAGTTCAGACTCACTGGGGACAGCCCCTTCTCACTCACGGACCCTCGGAATGGGCTCTGTGTACCAAGGGAGATTCATCCCCCCACCACACAGCCATACAACAAAGAGCTGGCATCTCTTGCATAGCTGGGAAAAACAGCTGAAATCTGGCAACTCCAGAGCTTAGTAGATGAGACTTTATGTAAGGATGATGCATGTTTCCCAAGGCCTCTTATGTGTATCCCCAAAACCAAACCAAACCCAGGCACGCACTGGAAGGGAGGGAGATCACCAGCGGGACGTGAGTGCTGGTGAAGCCCGTGCCCCACTGAGGGAGTGGCAGGCAGAGGTCTGGGCTGTGGAGCAGGTTTTATTTCAAAACCTACCGTGATTACATTAAACAGCTCATGAGTGGTTTGAAAAGCTCAACAACTATGTTATGTGAGCTTGGAAGGCTTCACTCCTTCCTTGCTCCGTTATCTTTTTAAGGAATCCCTTCAGACTGGAGAAATCCCAGACGAGGTTTAGCAGACAGCCCCGTACGCCCCCTGAGAGTGGCATCAGGGACATAGCACCGGGGACAACCAGGAGTGTTGTGGGGCTGTCCCAGACTCTGCCCCACAGGGACCATTTTCCATGTTCCCCATCCACAGGATGAGGCTTTGGTTGCCCTCCCAGAGGGACCTGCCACATCGCTTCCCCCAGCAGCTCTGCCATGGGCAGTTCTCAGATGAGCAAGGCTCATTCACGCCATTCTCTCATGATTTAGTTCTCACCACAGCTAGTTTTTTCCACCAAAACCACCAGGGAGCCCGCACCAGTCTTACCTCCAGATTAAAGACTCATTCGTGACTCCTGAGCTGTGAATTGAGGGTGATTTTAGCTACCACAGCCAACTTTGCAGCGCTGTCCTTGAAGAGTGCTCCCACAACCTGTGTGCGTGGCTCAGCCTGGCAGCACCAGCCCTTTGCCACAAGCAGCCGGCATCAGGTGAGGCGCGTAGCATCTTTCATCACCCCAGCCAGCTCCTCCAGGAGACACCTGGCTGTTCCCCGGCACCTGTCACGTTCTTTTCCTCACCTGATTCACTCCACAACCATTCTCACATGCGTGGGCTCTCCAGTGCTCTGTAAGCAGTGAGGACACACCGCTGCCTTTGCATAATGCAGTTAAAAATCAATCAGCCACGACACACGAGCCCACTGGAACCCAGCCTTCATTAGCGCCGGTGTAAGAACAATTTGTTTTCTTCATTCTGGCCAGAGCTGAGCTGGTTCTGAACTCCAAATGCTTTCCCTCGTCACTGCTGTTTGTGCTGACTCAGTACATAACTGGAAAAAAAAGGGAAAAAAAAGTCTTTAAATGCTTAATGCTAACCATTCTGCTGGCCAGATGAGGACTTCATGTTTTGCATAACACAGAACAGATTACAGTGTATTTAGGAACTATTTGCAAAGCACATTAGGATTTATTTTATAATAATTTTTTTTCCACTTTAAAGGTGGGAAACAGCCCAGGGTTGGTGCAGCATGAGCAGTTCCAGGTGCTGGTGCAGGGGAAACAAGCTCCTCCTGTGGCTCCCAGCCACGCACCCCACTTGTGCTTGGGCTGCAGTACAGCCTCATCGGTGTGGTCCAGACTATGGATGATGCAACATGGGGATCAGGGATTTCACACTGGCTATGTCTGCTCATTTTTAGTGCCTAAGTATTAGTTGTGACATTTATTTTGACCCATTAGGGATTAAGGAGTAGCTCAGAGTGACAGCACCTTCCCAGTGGTACTTTTTTTTGTTCAGAGAGATGAGACTTGCGTGCTCCTTAGGGTGTCTTCAAAGGTACCACAAGCACTTGCTAAACAGCAATATGCCCCCTGAATGTCATGACCCCTTTGGCGCACAGCTATTCTTGCTCTGCCCACCACCCTCCTCCTGTGAGGATGGGGCTGTCATGTCAGACCTGAAAGTCCTTTTGCACAGAGGTCAAACAGGTTTTCCTGTTTCAAAAGCAAAGGAGTGAAGTACTGGCATCCCAGCTGAGAGGAGGAGTGTTGCCATCAGGAAGGGCCACACACGGGGCTGACGGTGGCATGGATATATAAGAGCCAGTGCAGTCTGCTGGGTGATCAGGCAAAAGAGCCATGGCCAAATCCAGCCTCAGCATCATTGCAGACCTCCTCGTGCCCCCATGGATTCAGCATTTTTTCAGCAGCACTGTGCCTGGGTCCTTGCCTGTCTGACAGCCTTGAGAGTTGGCCTAGGGAATTATTTTTGCACCTCAGTACGTGCAAATAACACGCAAGGAGTTATTTGCATCATACCCCTCCCAGCCTGACAACAAACACATCAGCTTCCTGGAATTTTTGCTTTCTTTGCATCATATTTCTAGATGCAGGATGTTATTCAACCACCAGGTTTCTTTATTTGCCACACGCGGTTAAAGCCGGCCCTGGGAAGGAAAGCAAAAGGAAGTGGAAGCAGGTGGTGTGGGAGACTTTGTCTGCATTCATGGCTCGTCTTTTGTAACAAGCACCTTTTCTTTCAGGCCTCTGTATGCAGTAAGGGGAGCTGCTCCATGCCTGGTTTTCTCTCAGGCAGATTGCCACACTGTTCCTTGATGTTTGGTATTCGAGGTCTGCACTGTGCTGACTAGGCTTTGGGCAGGGAGCAATCGTAGAAATTACATGGTATTGTTTCTGGGTCCCAAAACTCTGCTGTGCGAGAGCTCAGAGAGGCCCTGACTCTCTTACTAAGGAGGATCAGATGTAAACAGGGTTGGGGAATTCAAGAAAACTTTAATATTATCCTTTAAAGAAAACTTTAATATTTTCCTTTCTGAGTCATACAGGCTTTGCCTGAGGCATCATCATTCCTAGAGAAATGAGTTGACTGCCACATGGATTGGCGGGACACAGGGCTGCGATGTAACATTAGCTCATTGCTCATGTAACTGGGCTTATGCCTGAACTCCTGGAAACCAGAGACAGAGGGAGAGCCCAGATCTGCATCTGGCTCATTTTACTCTCTTGGGCCAAACATCTTGGCAGACGATTTGGCAGAACATTATCACACAGTTTTGGAAGCAAGTCCCACGTAACATGCATGGAGATGTCTTGTGTACAAGCCACACACCACGGAGAAGGGAGTACAGCTAAAAGCAAGGTCAGGATTGTCCCCATTATCCAGGGGCAAACCCTAGGATGGGTGACAAGACCATGGTCTGTGGTGAAGGGTGCTATCAGCTTCCCTTGATGCTTTGCAGTTGTTTCGTTGGTGTTTCAAGGGCAGCTGAAGACCCTCCACCTGTAGGAGATCTCATGGAGGGGCCCAAGGTCAGCACAGCTCGTCCAGCACCATCTAATCCTGGGGTGCATAAGGGCATGAATAACATAACCAAGTGATTAGAGGAGGAAAAGCCCTAAGGAACACACTGTCTGAGGACATAATCCACCTTTACCTTGTAACAAGCTCCATCACTTCCAAGGAGGTTGATGTCCACAGGAAGCTCCATCCTTGTGGGCCAGACCTGGAGGTCACATCACCCACTTCATCTTCTGGATGGGGAGAGCTGATTTGTTATCAGCCATTACTGCAGGGTCAGACAAAAGTTGCTGGCTTCACAAGCTGCTGTGTGTCATGACCTGGCACGTGTGGCCGGGGGTGACGCCGTGGTGGCCCATAACTGCAGCTCAGGGACTCACCAGGCTGCCCTGCCCCAACCATTCACCATCCCGCGTGGCCTTGGCTCCTTGCCCCAGCAAGAAGTGAGTCTGTGCCGCCTCCCTTTTTTCTTCCTTTTTTTTTACTTTTTCTGTTTAGCTCCCACCCACCTGACAGAGATGCCAGCAGGGCTGGCGGGGACCCAGAGCTCCTTTTTCACTTTGCCAAAGGAGGCTGCAAGTGGCAGCAGGTGGGTTCTGCAGATGGCAGAGCCTGGGCTGCAGCGATGCCCCTACCCTGCCATGGCCAGGTCAGGTCCAGGGTCCAGCTTGTCCCATTCATCTCATGCCTTAAGGGTCACAGGAGGGTGTTAGCTGGTGGAGGAGTGAATTTGCTGGTGCCAGTGGGGGTGTCTGGGTGCAAGGGAAGCATGGGCAAGCTGTGAGGTCCTGCAGCTGGGCATCCCCTCCATGAACACCCCCTCCCACTGTGGCCAAGAGCTGCTGCATGAGTGCTCACCCCGGCTGCACTGCCTGGGGAGCTGCAGGTCTTTCCTCCTCTCTCTGCTCTTGGTGTTGGCTCCTGTACAGATGTTTTTCCAGATGAGCTTTTGCATGTAGCTTCCTCATCCTCTGCCCTGGTCTTTAGTCCTTCAAATCCACCATCTCCACCACCACCAGCCTGATACTTCAGTGTTCTTCTTCACGAGGACAAAAGAGCTCTTGCAAAGCTGGAGCTCAAACTCTAGCTCAGACCTGTATCTGACCATGGAGAACAAAGCACCTTGAGGACTCGGAGAGCAATGCAAGGGGGCTGCTCAGGGTCTTCCTGCAGCCCCACTTCCCCACAGCCAGCCGGCGTGAAGCCCTAAACATAGGCACTGGGCTGGATTTCAGGCAGGACGAGCTGGGCTGTGTCTCTACTGCAATATAAATATAGAAATAGCTGCTTGTGGGCTCCCGGGCTGGCTGCAGCAGCGGTGGCCTGGGCAGAGCTCTCTGCTCAGGGAGCAGACGGGTATTTCTGGCTGTGGTTTTGTTTTTTTCACAGGTTGTTTTGCCTCCACCTCTCGCTGCACTTTGGACAGCAGGTGAATCGTGTTTGGGGAAGTGAGTCACTGCCCCGCCACCAGCGCACCCTTTCATAACACACGGACGTCACAGCTTTTAAAGAGGTCAAGTTGTTAGTACTCGGCAGAAGATCTGTCACCCAGAAACCTGTCTTGGTGGATCTGTCAGAGCAAATTGCAGGTCTTCCTTTGCCAGAAGCCTGGCACCATTTATTTGTGGATTTTAGGGATGTATTGCAGTGAGGCCTGGGGAGTAGAGAGCCCACTCCACTCTTCCAAAAGAGCAAACACAGGAGTCCTAGAAGGTTCTACAGAGGAGAGGGGGGTGCTCTGAAAGTTGTGTATCCTTAAGTCATTTTTATGAAAATGAATCCCAAGCAGTTCAGCGAATAAATCTTCGCTATAACTTTTAGCTGCCAATTAGCATAGCAAAAAGTCTTAATTTACAGATTTTCAGAATGAAGGGACAAGGTGCAGGATGCAGCACAGAAAAGGGCAAGTATGAGTGCTTTGCAGAGAGCTGGAGCAGAAGCAGGGATTTGACCTTCCAAAACACCCTTCACTTGCAAGACTTAAGTTCCATTTGGGTTTTGCTTTTCTTATTATTCAGCACAAAAATAGAAGAGTCGTTTCATAGGAAACCTCTGCCTAGTGCTCTGCAGAGATTAGCAGATCATAAGCAGGGCTGCCGGAATCAGCTTTTCTGGGAACGTCAGGATTTCTAACTGTTTCCATTTTTTAGTGGAATGAAAAAGCAGCTTGAAATTTTCCATGAAGAAGGTCGCTTGGGAACAGAGGAAAGATTTCTTTTTGATCTCTACCTTAGAGAGGCTTGTTTCCCTAATGGGACACTTTATATAATAAAGCCTCTAGATGCAAGATGAAAAATTTCATCACAAAATAAAGATCCAACTTTTTTGTTCTGAAATTGTTGGCGTTTATAGAAAAATGTCTTCGTTTTGGGGGCATCTCTGCATGAAATGGTATGGAAAGCAGATCTTTCTCCATTTTCTTGGCATCTCTGCTGCTGTGAGGCCCCAGACAGCTGTGTGCCACGCAGGGTCCCTGCAGGTACCCCCAGCTGCTGTGAGCCAGGGCAGCACAACCCCTCCTGTTCTCTGAGGACCAGACAAGGTTATTATATAAAGACAAATAGATGTGTGTAAACAAGGCTTGCTTAAGTAACTCTACAGCTGCCAGTTTCTCTTGCTGGTCTTCTTTTCCTACTCCACCCCTCCAGAGCCTGACGTGATGGGTGTTCTGCATGGCTCTGTCCACGTTCCTCTCCCAGCCGGCTGAAGGCACATCAGCTCCAAGGAGTCCCTAGTTGAACCTTGCAGATGCTTTCAAACAAATGAGGTGGTTAAACACCCGATGAAGTCAGACCTTGTGCCCAGCAGTGCTTGGGAAGCTGCTGGTTGTCACGTCTGTAGGCAGGCACCCATCTTGGCACACCAAGGTCATGCTGGGGAACACATCCCAAAGGAAAGCCACTGCCCTGCTGCAGCTGAGAGTCCTCAGCATCCCCAAACGCCAAATGTTCCACATGATTTTTGCTTTCTCCAGTGTTTTTAGAGCCCTAATCCATGTGGGTGGCACAAATTCTCGTGCTATATGCCCATTCAGGTCGCCTGGCTTCAAGCCAGGGCTGAGATGCAATGAAACCCTAGGGGCACTAGATAGTTTGAAATGGTTTTCATCCCCACAACTTTCTGGGGAAACTTGACCAGTTCAAATCAGGGGAGTACACAGGCACAGAGGGGAGCAAGCTACGTGCAGGGTGAGGTACTGAAGGCAGGACAGAGAACCTCTAGGCTGTCGGAGGAGACGCCTGGATGTTCGCACAGCCAGTCCCTGGGTGTGTTTCGCATTTTACTCTTGTGCCACAGGGATCTGGCTGCGCACATTCTATTTACACAGAGCTTAGTGCAGTGGCCTGAAGCAGGGACCGTAAAACACAAACAGCAAACAGGGAGACTTGCCTGGCTCGGCACTCCATCAGCCAGCAGTGTGGGGTGTACTCAGCGCTGCCTCCGAAGACGTGAAGATGCTGAGATCTGGGGCAGGGTGAGGACACGGTGGTGGGGTCAGCCCCAGAGAGACATTTACAAGTTTCACCCACTTTGGGAGCTGGGGTACAAGGTGCAAAGGACAATTTTAGGGCTTTTAGCTTGTTAGGTGAGACATCTGTCATCAGCTGAAAAGCAGAATCTCACTCCAGTGAGATGCAACACCTCTCAGCTCCAACAGAGCATCTACAGGCATCCTTGACCTCAGAAAATAGAGCCTGGCACAGCATGCTTGAAAAGTTTCCAGCCTTTAACTTAAAAAGCAAAGGCAGGGCCTCCCCATTTCATGTCTAGACACAGAGAATTTATTCCAAGAGATTCCCATCCTGCAGGAGCATGGCCTGAGGGGACTGTAACATGCCACAACTCCATATACTATGTGGAAGTAGGTTGTGTCTTGTGTAAGAGTCCTTTGTACTTCCACAGGAGGGGAAAGTAAAATATGTAAAATAACCCCACGCAGGGCTGTTTTACATTAAGGCACCCTTGTCCATGAAATAAGAAAGCACTTAGACCCGGCCTTTCCCTGCTGAAGCCAAACCAGCGCACTGAAACCCAGCTTAGCTTTTGAGGTTGGTTGTTTTTTCCTGTCTTCATGTTTTTCCTTTAATCTTTGTGCTGGATAATTATGACAACATTCCTCAGCATCTTTCCTGCTGCTTGTTGTGCTTATACAAGAGCCGGCTGCATTTGTTCCATGAAAACAACATCTGAAGCCACGTTCTGTGGTTTCAAATAAAATTGTCCACAGCGCTGAGCCTTAAACTCGAGTTTGCCCGAAATCTGCATTAGTCTGGAAAATGCCCTTAAAAATAGACTCCTTAAGGGAACCAAATCCAGGCAGCGACTCAGCGGGGAGCGCTCAAGTTTGCATTAGGGTTTTGATTGCCGGTGAGACTCGTGGGCTGGGGGGCACACGGCCGGCAGAGCGGTGGGTCGGGGTGCTGGCACTGCTGGCGAGGACAGTGTCCCCCTGCGAGGTCCCCCCCCGCTGGAGGAGGAGGGGGGGGGGTAGCCCGCGGGCCGCCCCCGGCTGCGCTGCGGGAGCCTTTACAAAACAGCCGGGCGGTTATGAAACGCGGGGACCGGCTGCCACACGTCGCAGCCCCGGCAGATGGCGGTGCCAGATCATTTTTCCCAATTTCCCACCTCCCGGGTTTTTTTCCCCACTCCCGGCGCTGCGCCCGGTGCCAGCCCCGCTGCGCTGCAGGCTGCGCACACGCTGCGCGCCCCGCGCTGGGGTAGCACTGCGGGAGGGGGGGCAGTGGGGTGTTGGAGTCCCCCCCCACCCCCGTAACTGCTTTTCGTATATTTTTGATAAATTTGAAGTCAGAGCCAGTTGTGACAACTCAGCACAGCCCCAGGAGCCACCTTTGGCACAGCTCATGTCCCTGCTGAGGATGCTCCATCCCACAGCAAGTGGCGGAGAGGGGACAGGGAGGACACATACTGCCGAACTGTAGGGGACTATGCAGAGCCAGGCAGCCAGAGCTCATGGATTTCTTCCCAAACTCTTTCATAGTTTTGTACAAAACCTGATCACACAGATCCCAGCTCCCCACCTCTTGCCTTTCCTTGGCTGTTTCCTTCTCGGGAGGGACAGATAGCACTGGGTAGGCACCGTGACTAGGTGAATAAACAGCATTTCTTTCTCCTCGGAGCCCACAAACACCTTTATTTGGCTATAAGTGGCCCGGGCCTGCTCCAGCACATGCTGCCATATGCATCCCCACCTCCTCGGCATGCCCAGGGCGTACACGGCTCCAGCACGGGAAGGCTAATCTTCGTCCTCCTTCTCACCATCCTTGTCACTGCCCTGGTCCTGAGGCAGGAACAACAAGAAAAGGGACAGCACGTGAGGGGGTTGCTGGGTATTTCATGCCCCATCCCTCAGTACCTCTAGGTATTTGATAGCACCCATAGCCAGCACCCACATAGGGGTCTGTAGGTGCAAACCCCCTCGGGCTGGTGGGCAGCGGGGCAGCCAGGCACAGCACAGGGCTGGCAGTGTGGTTACCTCCTCTAAATCGCTGTCAGAGCTGCTGCTTGTGCTGTCCTTCCCATCTCCCTGCAGGGAGAAAGAGAGATGGACAAGCATCACCGGGGACCCTGCTGCCCTGTTGTACTCAAGCCAGAGAGATGTCTGGTCTTGGGGGTATGTAGAGTCAGGCTTTGCACCAGTGATGCTGCCCTGGACCCACATGTGCTCATGGCCCCACAGAGACCTCCAGAGCCAAGAGCAAGGATTCAGTGGTGTGTGCAGTGCAGACAGCATTGCTCTCCACAGCACTATCTCATTTAGGTTGAAATAGGAGGAAAAGGAGGGAGAACTAACTTGGAATACCAGAAGCAAAGAAAGTGCTCTCTCAGTGGAAAAGCCATGCACACAGCATGATTTCTAGGCTGTGGACAGCACAGCTCCATCTACCAGATGTGTGGGGTTGTCATGGGTCAGACATGGCTTCCCTTCACGGCCAGGATGTAAATCAGTTGGGCCCGGTGCCTTCTAACTCCCTACAAACCCTGTGCCAAGCATCTTTCTCCACCGGGCTCGGTGGCAAGCTGGGAGCTCTGCATCGTTCACATCCCCACCACCCCATACTCACCTGTGGAGGTGGCCCAACTCCATAGCTGCCTGCTTCCCCCTGGGACACCGATCGTCCCCGCAGGGGCTGGCCCCATCCTGCCACATGCTGGGTGCCCCACAGACACCACACAGCCAGCGGCACAGTTTGTCCAGGGTATCCCCAGCACAGCCCCTGGCATCAGATCAGGGGCTCACCCTGAGCACCACGGTGGGGACTTTGGGCCTGGAAACTCTCTGGCAAACAGTTCAGCAGATGTGCAGAAAATTCCATTATTTCCCTACCTTTTCTCCTTCCCCTTCCAGCTTCTTCTGGTCCTCTTTTTCTCCCTCGGTCTTTACCTTCTCCTCTTCTTCCTTCTCTTCTTCCTTGTCCTTTTGCTTCTCCTCTCTCTCCTTATCTTCTCGCCCAAACCCTACAACAAGGCACAAAGGGAGGTTCATTGCCAGCACATGCAAACCCGGTGGTTCCCCCTGGGTTCACACCAAATACTCACATTTCAGGATTGTCGACATTTCACTGAAGCCAAAGAGCTCTTGGGCACGAGACCGTCACACCTACAGCACAGAGGACCTCAAGGAGCAACTGGAGAGTGGAGTAGGGTGAGCTTTTCAGGGATGAAAATGCCTCACTGCATCCCACCATGTGGTTTTCTCTTCTTCATGGGAGAAGAGGCCCTGTGTACTTTCTACCCCCCAAAACAGCAGGGAAAGAGGTAAAGCAGTCTGTGGCCTCCCCCCCAAAAAAAACCCAAAAACCCAAAAACAAAAAACCCAAAAACCAAAAATCCACACAAAACAAAACGGAACACGACAAACCAACCAAAAAAACCCCAAAACACCAAAAGGACCAGACCTTGTGCCCACCAAGGCAGCACCCGCTGCCCTCCACCCAGGGAAGCAGCAGGGGGAGAGCAACAGAGGCAGAGAAATCTCAGGGCAAATGTGCAGGGAGATGCCTTAAACCCCCCGTGAGCAAGTGCAAATTACAGAAATATTTCAAATTGAGAATGAATCAATAGGCATTGGGGCTCCCAGGGAGCCCCAGCAGAAAGGAGACCTCCCCTGGGGACAGGGCGATGGCAGGGAGATGGAGACAGCAGCGAGCAGAAGAGAAGCTGAGAGCAACAGCAAGAAAACTCTCAGCATTGATTTGGCGCCTGAAAGGTGACATTAAAAGAAGAGAAAGATGACAGTTTGCTTTAAAAATAGTAGAACCAAAGTCTATTAAATAGCCCAGGCAGGTCAAACCCCCCTTCTCATACACAAATGACAAGATGGGACAGAGGGAAGGCAGAAGGGGCGAGGGATCGGGTCCCTTCTGCTCACAGGGGGTCCTTCCCCTGCCGCAGTAGGTAATTAGGAAACAGTTTCTCTTCCAGCCGCTGATGGAGGGAGGCAGAATATTAATGCTTTCTTTTAAGGCTTTTTTAGCCACAAAATGACATCATCTGGTTGGTATTTGGGCTTTTAAAAGAGCTGATCGCAGCTTCTGAGCTGATAACATTGAATTGTATTTCCTAGACAGGCTTTAAAAGCCAGGAGATACTGCAAGGAGCAGCAGGGTTTGGGGTGGCATCAGAGGAGAGGCAGGTTGGATGGGGAGGGCAGGAGTGTGTGAAGTGGCTGATAAAAGGTGTAATCAGTGCAAAGTTAAAATCTAATTAATAATGAACAGTAATCTAATTAATCTTCGTAATTAAGAAGGGCAACTATTAATTGAAAATAATTAAATTTTAATCTAAAATCATTAAAAATAATCAAACGTTAACAAAAGAAAAGACAGCCCCTGGGAAGGTGCAGGAGAATGTACAGCTGATGCCTGACCCCGGGTCCTGCTCACCAAAGCTGCTGTACAGCTCCACAGTTTGTGTCCAGCCCCAAATCCATGGGGGATGCCCCTGCCTCGTGCCTTCACTGGGGGAGTGTGAGCAGACAGGAAAGGCACAAGGTACACAGAGGTACGCAGAGGTGGACCTCATGCTTTGCACCAAGACACAGGTAACCGGAGCAAAGCGCAGCAGCCAGGGCTGGAAAGAGGTAGTGCTGCCCCAGTGCATGCTAAGAAATGCTACTGTGGGGGGTTAAAACCCTTCAGTTCCCCAGCGAACCACTAACCCTCTCCCTGGGGACCAGCCCAGCTGATTTCCAAGAGATGGGGTGGGCTCCCCTGCCCCAGGGCTCTGCCACACTCCTTTCCCCTCTCTGGGGGTGCCACCCAGCACCCTGCACAGCCCTCACCGTGGGTGGTGGCTCAGATGAGGGCTGCCAACACTCAGCTTTTTCCCATCTCAGACCAGCAGATCCTGTTTTGCCTGTTCCTTTGGAGCCTTGGCCACCCTGCATTTTGGGCAGGCAGGTTTCCCTGCCCCAGATGAGCTGGTTCCCTAAAGCCCAGGCAGGCAAACCAGCAAAAACCAGCGGCCAGCTCTATGGTCCCTGCTGACAAGCTGCAATTGTCCTCCATGGCCAAGCAAAACACGAGATGCATGTGGCTCAGACCTCTGGCTGACAACACAAACCTGAGTATTTATACCCCATCAGATGCGATGGCCTGGATGGCCTTAATCCCGCCAGGCACAGCGGGCTTACATGTCCCAGGGTTTGTGCCTAGTCTCACCCAGGGGACTGAAGTCCTTCCTGCAAGGCTCCAGCACGACGCCCGATTGCCGTCCCCAAAACCACATGGCTCATGCCCAAGAAAGCACGAGCTGCCCCAGGGATGCTTCTACTGCATCCTCTGCTCCACGCTGCCCTCTTGCTCCGCTTCTCCAGCCTGTAAGATTGATCTGTATCGATGTCTGTAAATCCCCTTGGTAACAAGAGGGAGACAGGCAAGTGCCTTACCTGGAGCTGAAAAAGGCAAGTGGCCTCCTCGATGCCTGGCTGGCACCTACCAGGGATCTGGGTATTTGAGTGTTGCCGTCTCCTCCCCAGTCCCACTTTCAGAGCAGAAAAACTGGCTCTGCCACTCGCCATGGACAGCACATGACACCGGGAACATGACCAGTCCCTTTTGTACTCTAAGAGGCATTGCCTCCAGCAGGGGCAGGAGCAGGAGCAGGAGCAGAAAGACCCTACGCAAGCAAGCCAGGGCAGCTCTGGAGGCTGCATACATCCACAGGGACCAGCCCTGGGACCAGGGAGGGCACTGGGGTTCAGCCTGGGAACATGCTATGGTCAGGATCCTGCTGGAAGTAGAGAAGAGAGGATTTGAGGGTGTCCTTAAAACCATGGTGAGAGGAACCTCCAGCAGGTCCTTGCTCCCCTCTTGGTGGGAGGTGCCAGGCAGCTCCAGGAGGTCCAGGCAAAGGCTGGAGCAGGCAGCTCTCAGCACTCCCAGCTCCCCACGACACTTGCTTGTCCTTGCTGCTGGCTTGCACTCCAACATATCATTAAGCAAATACCTGTCAGCAGAGAGCAGTTACCAGCAGGTCTAAACACTTGCATAATGTGCTTCCCCTCTAATGCAATGCCCTCGTTTTAATAGTACCAATATGGGATAATAACAGTAACAATGTCAGGAAGGGCTTGTGTACGTGAAAGCTGATTTGTCTTCTCCACCTAGGTATTGCCTTTCCCGCAAGATTTTCCCCATTTAAAGCTTTCAACTCTGCAACAACGTTGCTCCCGCAGTCATTTGACTTTAATTTACAGTAATGGCAAGACAGGTGGAGCCCCTTCCCACCAACCCAGACTAATCCTGGGTAACTTATGCAAGAAGCAAGCAGCTGTACAGAAGTCTCTTATCCCAAAAACCTGGCCACGTCTGCCCCAGGCCTCCTGTACCAGGGCCTGCACCGGCCCCAAATGCAGAGCATGAATCCCCTTGGCAAGTTTAGATCAGAAATAAGGGATGGAGTTTAATGGCAAGGG
Organism: Falco naumanni; assembly: GCF_017639655.2. Classification (NCBI taxonomy): domain Eukaryota; kingdom Metazoa; phylum Chordata; class Aves; order Falconiformes; family Falconidae; genus Falco; species Falco naumanni. The sequence continues at coordinate 7,877,771 of NC_054061.1, forward strand.
TGGATAAACTCCAGAGCAGCTCAGAAAAGCCGATGGCATCCCTGCTGCTGCCAATTTTACAATCCGTAGCTGTATTGCTTTCCAATAGAGATGTTTCAGCTCGTACACAAATCATTCGGCGAACTCGGGGCAGCCAGCACTCAGTCTTGGGGTAAACGATGGCAGCAATGCCATCTGTCCCAGTGTGACACAGCCACCAGGTCAACGCAGCCAGGTAACTCGAGGTACAGTGCGGGAGCTCAGCGGAGATGTGCACAGGGAGCACAGTGCAAAACCCTGGAACAGATCCAGGGAGGCTGTTTGGTGTCAGGACTGGCTGGCATCCAACCCCGCTCCTCTGAGCAGCTCCTGCCACCTTAGGAGGATCCTCCCTCACAAACACCACGCTCAACCTTATTTTTAACTGGTGACCTCATTGCTCGCTCCCTGCCAGCCCCCAGCCAGGCTCTCAGTGCCCTGATGCAAGGGACCTAAGCCTGCAGCATTCTCCAGTTAGAGCAGCCCAGGGAACAGCCCTGCCATCACTCCCTGGACACAAAGCATCACCCCAGGGAACCTGCTCATCAGAGACTGCCCCGACCATCAGGCCAGGCTGCAGCCACCAGCACCTTACAGCACAGGGGTGGCTGCCACCAGCCAGCAGGACAGCAGAGTGGCAACCGCAGCCACAGCTAGGTGTCAGCCCACAAACCACACAGGCTCTGCTCTCACTCTGCAGCAGGCACAAAGCCGCCCTCAAAGGAAAGAAAGCAACCTGCAGCCAGGGCCCAAAACATCAGCACACAGCCACCTCCAAGCTGTCAAAGCACAGAGCTGCGAGGGACCAGCAAAGCTCACAGGAAACCTTCACTAGCACGTTACTGGCCACTCATGCCCTCCGTTTCTGTGCCAAGGAGCCTTCGGCTACAGAAGACCAATCTCTGCTTAAATCACATCATCATAGACCACTGTTTATTTAGGATCCAGCATGCACATCTGGGAAAGAAATGCTGGAGCTCCCCTCCCTGCCTCTGAGTCAGGCCATTTAATGTGTGCTGCAGGTGACCCGGGACTGCTGTCCCCTTGGTCAGGGCAACCAGTGGCAACGTAACTGCTGCTGTTTCCAAATGAGGAAAACTGCTCATCCCACCTGTGTCAAGAGGTTTCACTGCTACTGAACATGTGTGCTTTAATTATGAAAAATAAGTCCCTGGGAAGCTGGTTGGGCAAGGGCTGGGAGCAAGTCCCAAAGCCCATCAGGAAGACCAAGCCCTTTTTATGTTTTCAACCTTTCCACAGCAGCTGCCAGGAAGCAGTTTTTACAGCTGCAAGTAGAAGAATCCCTCCCAAGGAAAGAAAATAATTGTGGAAGGCTTTCCCCGGTCCGGCCCCCCCCCCTCCAAGTCACTGCCAGCATCTTAGCTAACTCTTATCTATTCTCAGCCACCTCTTGCCTCTCCAAACACTACCAGAAGTGCTCAAATTACTGCCAGCTCTCATTAGGTTCATGCACAAGGCAAGGCTGAGCAAGGCCTCCACACAGCTGGATGCTGAATTCTGATGAATCCTTTGGGTAGGAAGATTTCAGCAACTGTGGAACTCTTTTTGTTGGCTATGTATTGTAGTGCTTGCCCTGGCACACAAGTGAAGCTGCTGCATGTTTGATTACTGGCTGCTGCAACAAAATCCAGGTGGGCGTATGACTGAAAGAATTAGTGTCTGCAACTTCAAAAAAAAAATCACCTCATTTTCTTTAATTATTAAATTACACTAAAGCACTGCAGGTCAGTGGAATTTATCTGCAAGAAAAGCAGCTGCTGCTTCATAAAACACTGTTACCTTTATTTCTCCTAACATTTCTGTAAAATTTGGCTTTGCAGCAGGAACAAAGCTGCCATTTTGCACTGATGCAGGAACTGGGAGCTCAGCTGTGGGAGCTCTCAGTCCCCAGCCTGGGTTCAGAGCCCTCTCTGCTATGAGACAGTACCTTATGATGTGAAAAGCCCTAGCTGTCCGGGCCCCAGAGCAGCATCCAGCCTTGCCCCACAAGCCACAGTCAGGGCTGAGAAGATACAAAAGACAGCTCTTCCTTCTCATTTCATTTGTGCCCACTGTTATCTTGATAGCTTTTAACTGTAACAGTTGTCAAAACAAATCCTTTCTTTAATAATGCTATCAACCAAAAGAAGAAATAAAATACAGAGTTTATTGTAGTGCAGATTTTTTTTACCCCAGACACACCCCTTTCAAGTCTAGTTTTCTTTAAGATGCAAAAAAAGGCTCTCCCTTTAGAGATCTGATCAGTCTAACCATGACCAAGGTAAGGCTTTTTCCATATATATAAAATCAGAGGAGCATTAACCAAAAGATATTCTAATAATAAAAACACTTCTCTACTGCACAAATAGAGCAGAGGAATGTTAAACCTTCAGTACAGCAGAAATGTGCAAGACCTGCTAAAAAACCCAGAGGATTTTCAAAATGGGATTTGAGCATCATTGTCACCAATGAGCGAGTACAGATGCAGGTGTGACAGTCACCTCTGGTTAGCTATTCTGAACTTCTTGAAGAGATCCATTTTGGCTGTGCATTTCTGCTCTTGTGATTCCCACAGAGGCTGCTCCCTCCCAATGGGCAGGCTCAAAAGATAGAAATTGCAGAAAGGAACAAAGCAGGGAACTTTCACAGCACAAAGAAACAGATACTATACGTGGAGCAGCTTCTGAGACAAATCAGAACTCCCGCTAACAGAACCAAATTGCTTCCTCTCCCCCTACATTAATATACCTTCCAAGAAGGAGCATCGCTTTATAACGTTTTTTACACAGGAAGAGGAGAAAAGCAGTAATTCGAGTTTGTGAACAGTTTGTGGCCGACACGTCAAGCTGCATTGAAGAAGGGGAATCCTCCTGCTAAATTCTCTCATTAAATTGCCCAAACACAAATCAATCCCTTTTAGCCAGTTCTCATTTATTGCTATAAAGCGAAGTACCCACATTCTTAGGGCCCAATCAGCATTTTCCCAGCTCACGCTGGAGCAAGCACTCTGCAAAAGAATGAGAAACAGCACCGTAGTGAGAGTCCCCATCGCGCATCCCTGAGTCATTAACAGACACTTTCAGGAAGCCAGGGCTTCTCTTCAGCAACAATGGCTTGATCAGGAATCCTCTCTGCTCTATGCTTTCCAGCCTAGGAACTGCAAAGTTCATCATCATAAATATCGGCCTTCTCTCGCGCTTCCCACCCAGTACTCACTTCAACACCAACACAGAGCTATCGGGAACCTAATTATGCCTTTCTGACTTTAAAATCACACCATGATTTTAGCTAACTCTTTAACTAGCCAGCTGCTACTCTTTTCTCCAGCACTGGAGAAGCTCTCTGGACTGTGAAGACAAAGAGCTTGTTAACACATACAGCAGAGGGATTTCAGTGAAAAGATATAGACAGTCTATGGAAACAGAGAAGCAATATGCACTTTAAGTCTGTCACGTTGTCCACCAGCCTGGACTATGCTAATCACATCTCTCAATGTGCTGTAAGAGCTGTCATTGCCATTCTGCATTTAATCACTGTTCTTGCAGCAGCAGTGATCAGAGTTAATCTTTCTCCCTTTAATAAGAGCCATTACATCATTCTCCAGCATGGATACTATGAAGTGGGAAGGTCAAAAAGTTCTTAATTAGAAGGATTCTTATTACTGTGATAGTTCCGTTCTAGCCTCAATAAGAGAGATCTGCAGTACGGGCAGCAAGAGCTGGAAGGCATCTTGGATATACGAAGCACTGTTTGAAGCCTATGAAAACAAAAATCAAAATACACACATGAATAAATATGCTACCAATCAGTTTTAGTAACCACATACCCATTTCAAACAGCATTAATTAATGCACATAAGAAACAGAAGCCCAGTGCTTGTCAAATTTTTAAGGATTCATTCTAGAAATCAATATTAAGTTTTTAAGGGGCTTTATGCCACTCAGCAAAAAAGCAACTGACTTAAAAACTGCCAAACAAGATCAGGTGCAATCCAAACGTAGGATACTGGTTTTGGTAACAGATGACAAGAATTTATTTCTAAGTGAGGCATAAGCATGCTGTGGCAGGAAGGAGAACATGCCAACAGGAAACACCCGTTTCCTACCACACCTCAGAAGTTTACAAGTACTGAGAACCAACTTAACAGCTAGGAAGTGTTGGGACTCTGGCATGCTAATTTCTGAGCTTGTCTAATGTTTGACTTTGGACATCTAAATTCCAGAAATCCAGACTGTTGAATTTAATATGCATCTTCTGACTCATCGTAACTGTCAGTTGAGACCACGTAAAGCTCACTCTTCACCAAGTAACTCATCTCTTGTGCAAACCTACAGACATTTATTAGAACTTTTAAGTTATTAGATAAGTAAGCAGAATCTTAGATCATAGGTTAGAGAACTTGGCGTGCATAAGGATATTGAAGTGGAAAAAACCCAGCATATCTATTTTTTAAGTATTAGCTTTAAGTTTTAACTTCAGCATAACTGACCTCCAAAAACACTCCAGTGATTAAGGGATTAAGCACATCTGCTTTCTCTTTGACCTGCAGAGATCACACATATATTATCCTGATTGAAAATCTGATCACATTTCTTCAAGCAAGATAAAGCTAAATCCCCAGTAAGTTTAAAATTGCCATTTGCTCCCTTGAGTATAAGAAAAGTTAAGTCACCAGCTGCAGAGGACCTGCCTTGTAGCATGCAAATCAGAACAAAGTAACCCACATATGCCCAACGCAAATCGTATGTCAATATACACATTACATCTTCAAATGAACTGTGGACAACTGGACAATCTCTAAAGATAACGACAGAGTAACACCTGAGCGTTTTGGAAAATCCACAACAGGATCACAAACCTTATTTTCTTCTGTCTCCTTAGTACTGTCAGCACCAACTCCCACCCCCAGTCTGTGCTAGGCTGAACGCAGCAGGAGGCACTCCAAAGCTCAGCATACATTCAGCTGCCACAGTTAGGGGAACATTGGCCCAGAAGATCAGTTCACAGGGCAAAACATATATATATAAACATGCAAACACAAAAAGCACTTCGTGGTGAAGATCCCAAGGCTGTAATCAACTAACCACATCTCAATCCCAAGAACTATGGTGTAACCCTTACCCCTGCAGTTGTTAAGCACGTAGTAAACTCTTTAGAGAAAGTTGACAGTTCTTTACACAGCACAATCGTCATTCTGTGGAATAAGAGTGGGAAAATCATGTAGTAAATACAGTCTACAAGGTAACTTCCTTTTAGCACTCCTGTAACACACAAATACCTTGTTTCCATGCATATACAGCTAAAGTAAACCAAAACCGATACAGAGCATATAAACAGTGTATGAAGATCCAGAGGTTCCCCAAATAAATTAGGGAGGGGAAAGATGGAAAAATAAAGCTGAAGATCTGAAACAGCATTCAGAGGTCAGACACATACATTCCAGAAGGAACAGTACTAACTTGCTTTTTTTTTTTTGACTGACAAGTGTTAACTTCTGAAAGTACTGCATATTTCATACACTTGCAAGTATCTCCCAACATAAAAGAAAATTCTCGTGTCATGCATTATTAGTAAGACCAGTCTACTAATTAGTTGCAGTAATTTTACAGTATCATGTACCTAACATACTAAATGAATAACAGAGGTAATTAAGAATTACCTTTATACAACTGCTTTGTCATATTTTAAATGTGTATCTACTAACTAGCACAAGCTTAGGGCAAACATTCTTCTTGGCTATATAAAAGCTTTCAAGTAGGGTTTCCTCTTTTTTTATTCAAGAAATGTCTTTAAGCTGGAAAAAGAAACAGCTGAATTCTGCGGGAAGATAGTGATGCCACCCGTTGCAAATTTGAACACATATGCAGAATTCAAGAGCCCTGCATCCCATGGATCCCAGAGTTATTAGACAGCTTAATCAGTATGTAAATAATTATATGCTACACATTTACTAAGAGGTGAACTTACTGTGAAAGGGACTTGGCTCTGTCTGTGGCTGTCACCTCTTGCTTCTGACCGTGTAGAAACAAAGCTGCAGTTTTGTGAAACATTTCAATGGAGCATGCTGTCAGTTCAGCCAGACTTCTTATGGCAAACGCATGAACGTCCTGCAAGAGTTAAAAAGATTCCCCATACCATATGAAACCTGGCAGCTTTTATTATTTAAAACAAGTGAATCATAATGTACTATCACTACACTGCCCTTTCAGACCTCAGAATCTGCACAGAAATAGAAACCTGTAAATTCTGGAATCACAACTGTAACTTAGCAGCCAGGTAAACACTCTGCAGTCAGATATTCTCTTCCTTCATTACTCCATTACCTCTACTGATATTTTAGCATCATGGTCACCATCTCTGGATTCTACTTCTTGGTTTTCTTCACTCTCTTTTTCTTCTTTAGGAAGACTACTGTTGAATCGTGCTATCCATTCATGAGCAGATGTCCTCACCTGTATGAAGATGTACCATAGTATTTAATGACTGGAATGAAGCCCCCCTCTACATACCTCAAAACATGGAGTATTGGATCTCTCTAGAGGAAGGAAACAGCTACAACTCCTGAGCTAGTGAGAAGAACCAGGACAAATGATCCTAGTGCTTTCAGCACATCAACTGATGCAGTTGAGGGCAATTATTTCTCTAGCACCAGGTGCTGGAGTTTACCAGCAAGAAGATGACTAACAGAGGTGCTTCAGAAACACATCTGCAGAATGCTGCTGCCACTTGGTGGATCTGAAGGGTAGTGAAATGAAGGCAAGAAACAGGATTCTTCCTCATACCAACTTCTGAACACAGCAAAACCAGCTGCTTTGTACCAAGAGGAGGGCTTCAGTTCATGACTGTAGGTTGATTTCACATGGTGGCTGAAGGCTTACTGCTCCCAGTTATCTTTGCCACCACTTATAACTGCCCAGTGACAGGCCAAAGACACACTGATGTCTACTGATTCAGAGCCAAAGACCTTACAGAACATGATTTTGCCCTATAAAGTCAAAGGAAAAGGCCCAATCTCTTTTGCCTACCATTGTCAAAGGATCTAAAACATGGCTTGTTTTCATGCATTTGATATTTTCACAGGCAAAGCAGGACTGAGAAACAGTTCCTGTGAGGAATCTCTTCAGCTTTTAGAAGATGGGAAATAACTCACCATGATCAGTTTGTCTGGCTTTGAGGAGATACGCAATTCTGAAAACAACTCTGTTACTTCTTTTGTGAACTCCTCGTCTCCTAAAGGACAGGAAAGGTTAAAGAACCCACACAGAAGACAGATAAAGGGATAAGCAGCACTTCAATGCACAACTAGTTCTGCACAAGTGTGTCAACTGTTTCCTTTATTTCCTCTTTGAATCATCACCTCAGGCAAGAATGCAAACCTGGTCTTTTTAAATACAGTTTATAAGGGAAGTTCTGAAAAGGTGGAGACATCAGTGCCAGAAGGTTAAAAAAAGAAAGCTTTTGCTTTCTGAATTCTGGTTTTGTAACTAAGGTTTTTTGGTTTTTTGTTTGGTTTTGTTTGTGGATTTTCTTTTTTTTACCGCACTAACTTGAGCATCACCTTGGAGAATCTGAAATATCATTTGAAACCTATGGTTTTCCTATTACATACAGCAGGGCAGATGTTAACAGTGGTGGGAAGGCTAAGAGATCTATCATGTGCAACTATAAAATACACATTAAATGCTAAATGATAGCAAGTGCAGGTGTGTAAGACCTCCCTGATGAGCCATTTAGGTAAAAGCAATGCAGAAATTTACATTTAAATCTGCATAATCCTCAAGAATCAGATGGTTCTTGTGTATGGATGCCCCTCTGAATCTTTTGGTCTGTGTGGCTAACTCTCATTTAAAAAATAAATAAAAAGGCTTTTTGCTTTCCCATGGGTTGGACAACTCTATTCACAGTCTTTCCTTCATGGTCAGGGAAACCCAGCATCTCTCCGAATTTGCATCTTGGCTCAAGGTCAGTTGTATGAACTGCTCAGGAGTCAAACAACTCTAATTCTGCCCTGGCAAGAAATCATTCCTGCTACAGAATTAATGCACAGTAGCTTTCCAGAGATGAAGGGTACTGCTACCTGTCATGCTCCTGGCCACAGGCAGCTTTAGGATTAAGTATCCAGTTAAAGAGTAACTTTGGAATCATGCCCATTGCTAGTGATCAGGGCTGGTTGGTTCTATACTGAGAATTTCGTTAAGAACCAGCTTCTCCTTCCAGAACCTGGGGCTCACTTACCCTTCCTTTCTTCTTCTTCTTCTTCTTCAAAGAATTCAGGTAAAGAAAATGCTTCTTTGAGTTGCTGCATTTCCTCCTTCAGTGTGTCCAATACTTCTCCAGACAAGGTGTTTAGAACTGATTTCACCTGGTTAGGGGCAGCACAACCAAAGAGAAAATCATAAATCCAACAAGAAAAAGAAACAGGATGGAAGACGCAGCACTGGTTTACATTGTGTGTAAAAACATCAAAGAACGATGTAATTGGGAAGTGGTATTTTCCTACAGAAAGAAGGAAAGGGAAAAAGACCTAGTTGTGAAGTCCTGTCAGGTAATAATGGATTCTTAAGGAGTTCTTCAATTTTCTTTAATAAAAAAACAAACAGTGAATGACTTGTGAAATTGCACGTTGATCTGCCCTCCTACCTGCCCCAAGGCAGAGACGACAAACTCTGCTGTGCTCACAACACTCTCCTCTTCTCCAGACCCAGGCAGCAAACAAGTGGGTATGAGGACAGAGCAACTCGTGAGAAGTTGCTGAAGACATGCAGGAGCGGCGGCTAGCTGGGTATAGAGAATGGCTTTAGGAGCTGACGATGGGACATAATGCTCCCAAGGTAAACACCAGATCATAACGCAGGGGTCAAAGTGAAGTTGTGTTATCAATCACTTTATAGCAAATTTTGAGCACTTGATTTTACATGTATATACATATATTTCTAATCTTTTTTGCCCTGCTCAGCCGAACTCAAAAAAGAAGGCAAATTGCTCAAGGCCATTACCTTTGATTCACTCTCTCTGGAAAGCATCTCTAAGGCCTCCAGATGCGAAAGACCCTGAAATTCATCAAACAGTAACCCATAATGGGCTTTCTTCTCTGTAGCCATGGTAACCTCAGTAGCTGTCTGCTGCTCTTCTTTCTCCTTTGCCTCTCGTAAGACCTTGAAAAGAAAAACAGAGGGCTCAGGTCAGTGCCAGAAGATACAGTATATGGGAGGAGAAGCTTTTTCATTCAACAGTAAAAACTGTTGCTTAATGACCGGACTGCAAAAGAAGCAAAAAGAAATGAGAGAAACCAATGAGGAGCCAATACAGAACTGCCATACCTGAGATAACGTAGAGTTTCTGTTCATTAGGCCCTTTGTTTTTTTGAACCCAGGGTCTCCCTCAGCTATTACATCCATTGTCTTTTTCCCGATGAATTCCAAGGCATCCAGACCTCCACTGATAACACTTTTCCCCTAGGAATCAGGTTTGGATACAGAGAGTGATTAAAACTTGCAGAAGACTATACAATTGAAGAAATTGAGTTGGGGGATTTGAATCAGCAATGTTACAGTACACACTCACAGAAAAGCCACATTGGTCCTTGCCACCCTAAAATTCAACCCTAATCACCACAATGAGAGCAGGACGACAACGTAACAGCCACAACACACTATCATCCAACAGTTTAATATAGTACTCGGGCTACTGCAGTAATCTGATGAGAAATATATTTTCATTTTGTGAACAAGCTGGTTCTCAGCACATTAAAATATTCAGTTCTTGTCCTTCAACCAAAAAACACTAGACCTGTGGGTTTTGGTTGCCGACTCTCGTTCAAGCCTTAATAGCAGAAGCAAGCTTTCCATCAGCGGCTTTTTCAGATTCATGGGCAAATTGACAAGACAGCAGATCACAAAAGCACAGTTTCTAAGGGTAATGGGTTCCTTTGAAGTGCATTTCTCATGGTCACAGGAGCAAGCTGATTTCCAAGTAATTTGGGCTAGTTTCACAGAAGTTTTTGAAGAGAATGGATTTCATCTCTAGACAGTTCTGTGCAAATCAGTAGAAATATTCCAGGAGTGAGTCTGACCCAGCATTTACCTGAATACTCTAAAGGAAGGGAGCAGGGATAACAGAGTACAGATGTGACACGCACAAACCACACAGTCCACTTTTTGTTATGCATGTATCAACACTGAATGCAGAACTATCAAAATTCAAGACATCTTACACATTAAATGCCAGTTAGAAGCAAGGCACAGGATAAAGGTTGTCTAAGGTTGAAACAGTTTCTCACCATTCAGCCCACAAAAGTCAAAATTAAAAGTTTCCTCTTACAATGTTTTAGATGAAAGGCAAAAACCCCAACGCTCTCTTAAACGCATTTTCTCTTGCATTCCCAACTCACTCACTGTGCTTTGGACAGCAGTAGAGATGGTTGATAAAACTCCAAGAGCCCCAGCAATAGGAAAGGAACTGCCGTCATCAACCGCATCTGTGCTGCCAGCACTGGGATTCTCGCTTCCTGCATTAGAAGGCAGAAAATTAAGTTCCTTGCTCCCAAAAAAAGATCCTGTCAGCTGCAGAGTGCAGAAAATCAACAAACACCGAGTGTCAGCCAGGAGCAGGGCTAGAATTGGGATTATTTTCCTACCTACTTTTCAGAACCAACAGAAGTAAACAATAGAGTATTATTTCAGCGCAGAGATATCTACCTCAATATACATGACGCAAAGAAGGTGATATTATTTTGCAGCTAATTACATTATGAGAAATGTTTTGGTGTTTCTCTTACGCAGTAAAAACTGACCTCTTGTAGCATCTCTGGCCTCTGAAGAGATTTCACTAGGACTGGGGATCCCAAGGGTTGTTTCTGCTTTTTCTATGACATTTGAAATACCTTGACCTAGAGAAGACAGCAGTATTACTTTAACCGTGACATATAACAGAAATCAGAACAGAACAGGATTAGGGCTGCATTATTTTTTTAATTATTATTCTGGATTCCTCCTTTCAAGACAGTTTGCCCACCACTAAAACCTACCACTACCCAGCTTGCTTACCAATATAATGAACTCAGGTTTCATCTCAGCTTTTAAATCAAGCTGTAAACACCAGCTGAATACCGTTTAAAATACAGGCTTAAAATTATGTAAACAACTTAAAAACTTGAAAGTAATTTTGGCTGAGCATATCTCCTTATTCTCACTGTACCTTTCGGTACAAGTTTTCCCTGTTACTTGAACAATTCTCTTGACATTTTTCCAATAATTGCTGCTAGAACAGAAATCTCCTTCTCTAGAAACAAGCTCAAAAGCAGTAGCTTGAGACATGAAGCATGGTTAAAATATTTATCAAACACCAGAAAGAGCCTTACCTACAGTAGCTACAGTAGCAGAGGCAGTTGACAGAAGAGATTTCCCCCAGCTTCCCCAGTACCCCCATCCTGTCTGAACTGCAGCAGGAGAATCTGAGACCTTTAATGAAGAAAAGCAGAAGAGAGCGATGGAGATATTGTGGTGAGGAGAGGGACACAAGCAGTCTGTGATGTGTAACTTTTGCGCAGCTTTTTCTTTTCAGACAAACAGCAATGTGAATTTTCAGAAAAGGATTGGGGCTTATGCTCAGAAAGCTTCTGTGCTCAAAGTCATGAAATGTGCAGTCACATTATTCAGTGGGCACAGGAACATACCATGAGGCTTTCAGCTTCGGGCTCTTCTGTGGCAGCAGGCTGGCTTGGGGGTTTGAGTTCAGGTCTTTTCCGAGTCATAGGCACAGGCTCAAGCTCTTGCTCTTCAGTGCTGTCAGTGCAGCCAAGTTCCTCTGCTTTCTGGTCATTTTCATCTTTGTAAGAGGTTTCTTCTTTCAGATTTTCACCACTGTCTTTCTCAGACATGACTATGAACATCCATAGAAAGAAAGCAGATAAAATAATCACTTCCTTGTACACTTTGACATTAGTTCAAACGCATCGCATTTGTGTTTTAAATAATTAAACACAACTAAGACAGAAATCCCTTCATGTTACCACACCGCATGAACAGATTAAGTTTTTAAGCAAGTGTGTGCACCAAATTACATCTGCCTGAATGAAATGTCACACTTGAAAGTTTAAAGTCCCATAGAAACTGTGTGGCTTTAACCGACACACCCTCTCCACAGGAAAGAAAAAGGTTGCTAACTCTGAAACACAAATGAAAGGTTCAAAAGGTCCTCAGACAATTACATCCATGACTTGCTTCACACACAAAAAAAAAAAACCAACAAAAAAAAAAACAACCACCAAAAAAACCCGAACACAAACCCCAAAACTGATCAGGATGGCTGCTTTGAAGGGTGTCAGATATGAATTGGGAAAGCTGGGCAGGTAGGGAGGCAGCAGCTAGTTCATTTCTGTATTTAGGGCTGAGCTTCACCAGGGCATTAACAGCACCCAGAACGTGAAACACACTGCGGCTGCCACCGCACCCGGCCCCGACATCACACCTCGGGGACAAGGGTGCCCGCAAACAGGCTGCCATGCTGCGGCCTGCTCACGGGGCAGAGGTTCCGTGCCTCCTGGCTTTGCTGGCAGCGCTTCAGCAGCTGTGGGACAGCACGTTGAAGGCAGCAGCAGGCAGGGCCTGGCAGCAGCAGCTGGCAGGGCCAGGCCGGGCCCCCCCCAGCCCCCCGGTCCGTGCTGGCACAAAGCTGCGCTCCCTGAGAGGCCCCCACCGATGCAGTCAGGGCAGCTGCCCCCGCCACCGCCTTCGGTGGGCTTGCAGCGGAGGAGAGGGGCAGCACTACGGCAAGGGCAGCTCCGGGTGACGGGCTGGGCTCCCCCACGCCCCCGGGACCCCGCTGCACCCCCGGGCCCAGCCGGCCACGAAGTCATCCCAGAGGGGCCACCACCCTGTGCCCCCCAGCCCTGCGGCCTCCCTGCGCCTCTGCTTCCCCGGCAGACCCCCAGGGTCTCGTAACCACCATGTGGGGCTGCCTGACACCCAGGGGACCCCCAGGTTCCCTAGAGCTCCCCGCGCCACCCCTGCCCCGTAGGGGGACCCCCAGGTGTCCATAACCCCCCCATAGCAGCGCCTGCCCCATGGGCACCCCCAAGCGCCTCAAAGCCCCCCTCCCCTTGGGACTCCCTGTGCCACAGAAGGCCCCTTCGGCCCCCCCGTACCCCCAGCCCTCCGGAGGCCCGCTCCGTGGCCCCGGTGCCGGCCCCGCCTCACCCGCCAGCCCGGGCCGCCCCTCCAGCTCCGCACACCCCGCGCCGGGCGGACCGGGACCACCGAGGCGAGGCGCAGAGCGGCACCTGCCGGCTGACCCCGGAAGTGCGGCCCAGCCCGGAAGGGCGCGCGGGGAAGCACGTCCGGGCGGCGGGGCCGGCGGCGGCAGAGGTGTGCGGCGGGCCGGGGCGCGGGGCCGCGGGGCGGGCGGGGCGGGCTCGGGCACTCTCCTGCCGGTGCGGGCGGCGGGCCGCTGCCTCGCTGCGCGACGCCAGGTTTTACCTGGCGGCGTCCGGAATCGGGGGAAACGGCGCAGCGGCGCGCAGGCCCTCCGCGCCCACCCCGCTGCTGAGGGAGAGCTCGGGGGCCTGCGTCGCTGTTTTGGCATGGGAATGGGGGGAGGGGGGCAGGCTTCTGGCGTGGCGTCAGGCCCGCGTGGCGTCAGGCCGACGTGGCCTGGGGTCCCTCGGCTGCAATGGGGGAGTGTGTTTCCCCGGTAGAGTTTTATGCCTGATCGTTTTCAGCTGACAGAGGGAAAAGGCTTGGGGGTGTGTGCAGTGTCAGGCAGCCGCGGGGCCGCGTCCACGGCTGCACACCGGGTCCTGTGCGGGAGCGAGGTCGACTCTCCTCTCCTGCAGATTTTCTCCTTACGTAGGTTTTTGGCCTGTGGGTGCAGCTGCACCCCCACGGAGCCTTCACGGGTGCCGGCTGAAGGTGAGCCCTCCCTGCGGCCTCCCGCGCTGGGAACCCCGGCAATGGCTCTCATCCAGACCACACCATCTATTTTCATAAACTTCCCGGGAGTTAATGTCTGCAGGTTTCTGCCAAATGCGGTTTCCTCATTGGAAAGAGGGTCACGGGGCCTTCGCAGGACGGTCACGGCGGCCTTATTTCTTAAAGACACCACCCTGCAAGTAGGAGGGACACGTGCTCTGTGCAGAAGTGATCCATTTAGATCCATTTAGTGTGCATTGGTACCAATTAGCTTGTTGTAACTGCCAAAACAGATTTCCGTGTTGTGTGCCAGAAGTCAGAGGAGTCTGTGGTTTTTCAGGTGTGTCTCGGTTTATTACTTCACATTTCTACAGGTATGAAATGATGTTATAAGCAGTGAATGTAAAACCGTATATCCTGCAACCTCTTGGGCCCCAGTTTTGCAGTGCCTTATAAATGTGTGTAATTTTAAGTACTATCAGTACTTCCATTGACCTCAGTGGGACTACTTATAATGCTCTTGAGTTAAACACAAATAGACTTCTTTAGGATAAGAGCCAAAGATGACTCATACAAGCGTATGCCTCACGGATTTTTATCTTTCCACTGCTGTTTGTTGTTACAACTTATGGCTTAATAAAGGTTAAATATGTTGAGCTCAACTTCAGGTTGAGTTGTAAAAAAGCCAGTTTCTATTCTGCACATTTCATCTTGCTTGGGCTTAATGCTTTCTTGAGTAATTGTGGTGTTGGCACTGTTCACGCTTTATCCTTTTTGGATCCTTTATCAGTTCCAGCAGCTGTTTTGCATAAGTGTGATAGTTGAAGAATATGAATTTCACAAATCACTTTATTTTTCCCAGCACTCGGCAGTGAGAGACCATTGTCTGCTTAGCAATAATGGCTTTTCCAAAAGTGAAATGTGACAAACAATTCCTAATAAATCAGACCTCGAAGGGTTTAATAGTAAAATTCAATGACCCATCACCAATGTTTTATACATTATGCAAGCTCAGTGCAAATACAGTGGAGAGCATATGCAATTACTGAAGATAATTATCTTATTCTTATGAGGGGAAATGTTGCAGAGTATTTCTTGTGTTAAATAATTGACTGAGGTTCCTAATGTCATTTTAGGAGGAGTGTTACAGACACTTGGAAATCTAACAATTTAAATTTAATAATTCAAAATGACAATAACACAGGCAAAGTACAGGAGGTACTGGAATTATTCTCTAATAAATCTAAAACATTATTAGTTGGTAGGTTATTGGTTTAGATGACTGTTAAGTTATTCTGTGTGTTTGATTTGATACTGAAGATGAGGGCTTGTCTTCACTGCAGAGCTATCATCAGCTGTAACCGCATCAGATGCTGTCAAGTCAAGCCCCAGTGCATGCAAAAGCCATTAAGTGCAGTGGCATGTTTAACCGAAGGCAGCTGGGTTGTGGAGGCAGGTGTTCTGAAGATCTGCAACCATAGTGCCTCACTTGCTAGTGCAAGCTGTGACAGACTCTCAAACGGCAGCTCCAGCAATCCAAATGTCAGTGGTCCACCGACTACCAATAACCCTCAGCCTGTCTTTAAGAAGTCAGCACAAAGTTGCCAAAGTAAGCAGGTCAGTTGTCAGCAGCCTTCTGAAGGCTCTGAAACACTCTGAAAATCCTAGGGGTCTAAAAAAGGAAAGTTAAAACCACTCCTTCAAACAGAGAAATAGTTGTTGATCAGCAGCAACCTTAGTATTGGGTTTTTTTCAGACCTGTGCAGTTGATGTGGCTGGGATGCTCTTCACCTGAGGCAGCAAGACTCAGTAACACTTTCCCTGAAATATAACTGGTGGAAAACAGGAAGGAAAGAAGCCTTGGTACCATTTTTAACCATTTAGCTGTGGGAAAGTTGCTTCTTCAGCACAACAGTAGAACTGAGGCTTCAGTGTTGGTCTTCCTGTAAATGAATGGAGAAGAGGCACGGTAGAAAGAGTGGGGCCAAGGAAAAAGAGAAAAAAAAAAAAAAAAGAGGGCAGATGAAGGGATTGCTTTTACAGAGAAACAAGTGGAAGGCCTGTTTTCCAGTTTCTCTTGCAGGATTCAGTGGATGAGTTGGTTAGTCAAGCTTGAAGGAGAGTTGGACACAGCTGTCGTCTTTGCCTTCTTTGTTAAACTGGTTTTGGCAATAGCCGCAACAGAAATGGGTCGGATAACACATTTCTCATCAGATGTCAGGTCTGGAGTCTGATTTGACCTTCAACAAATAAACTTTAGCTGAAAAAATTCCTAGTCTGGGAAGTGTGTTATCAGCACTTTTTCCCATTCTTGAATATACTCGATTTTTCTCTGCTGAGAAGACAATTAATACAAATCATCTGTATTTATTTATATGACATTGTTTTTCATAAGTGATAGGATTTCTGTCTGCTTTAGGCAATATTAACTAGTCAGTCTGGAAGGATGAGAAGTGTCTGCATTATTTATTAAGAAAGTGTATTCCTTTGTATTGCGATATTTATGAATTCAACTCCACTAGCATTTGCTGTTGGTAGAAGAAAAGATGATAAATTTGAAGTCACACAGTCAATGAGATGAAGTGAGATATTCTTTAAGATAACATTTTGGCTTGTGGCTTCTGTACTTCGTAAATTGTTTTTTAGGGCTCTGGAGCAGTCTAGATGGAATCATAACTTCAGAGAATGCATATTGGATTAGAAATTTTCTTGAATCAGGCTTCCAGGAAAATTGATTACAGATTTCCTCTTATCAGTGTCTTTTCATTTTGTTACAAGTTGGTTTTATTCTGGCTTTTAAAAAAGGAAAATCCTTGTGTGCAAACAATATAGAATTAAAGGCTGTATTGTGATGTCTTAAAAAATCTTTTGTGCACATTAATTTGAAGAGTATGGATTCTGTCCCTAGGCAAAACAATTTTTCTAATCGCTGTGAAGTATGGGGCAGCATTTGGGTAGAGAAGATGATAAGCAAGATATGACTGCTGAGATGTAGCAGCATAAAATAAAAGATTTTAAACAGGATCTTGCTTAAAACAAGCAAGAAAGAAGGAGGCAGAGTTAGAAAATACAGCATCAGCAGCAAGAGAGACTGCAAAAAAGGAAGTATGTTTAGACATCGGTATCCCGATATTCCGAAAGGGGCTTCCTCTCTGTGGCTGTAGATAACTGCCAAGAGGGTTTTTCCCAACACAAGAAATTATAAGCATATTATGTAGTATTCAGACATCTGACGCTGAGTGTGCCTCTACAATCAAGTAAGTAGATGTATAAATACTAAAAATCAGGGGAGTATGTGCACTTTGGTTTTGCTCTAGGTGCTAAATGAAAGACTGGCTTTAGAAAACCAGGGCTTAAAAGCACTTTGATATTGGTGGAGAGGGAGGCAGAAATTATATCCTCTTTCTTGCTTTTCTTCCTCTATTAAGAAAACACTTTTTCTCTGTTAACAAATGTAAAATCCACTTTCTGACCCTAAAGATAGTTACGCGTTGCAAGTAGTCTGAACAATTTGTTCTTTTTTTAAACATTTTTCTCCTTAATGATTATTGTTCCTGAGATTATTTATTTGGATGGGAAGATGAACATTTAGAGGACTGAAGGGTGTGCTAATGCCTTCTTACCCTCATTTCATTACTGTTTTATGAGCAGAGCTCTGATTTGGAACCTCTCAGCTGACAGTTTATATTATGCTAATCGAAATCTGTTTACTGGAAATGAAACTTGAATATGCCATAAGCCTGCTATCATTAATAAACTTAAATATTTTTTTGTTTGTTTGTTTCAGTTGGATTTCCAGTTTCCACTTCTAATATTGATGGTCTTGAAAGTGCATTTGGATCCAGGACATTTTCTATCATTGAACAAATCAAGAGCCTCCTCTCCTATCTCAGAGCAATACAGCTTAATATCATATGACCTCATTTCTCCAAATTACATGAAAAAAGAATTATCTGTAGCTTTCCATGAAGCTCAGCTATTGCCTGTTAATTTTGACTGTTAGTACTGATTTTTCAATTGGATTTACACTGAAAAATGTAGCTTCTAACAGGACAGTTGCTTTTGGGTCTTTCAATGCATCACTTCATACAGTGTCTCAAGCTTTAGTAAGTTCTCCAGCACACCATGATATCATAGCCAAAGAAGGGACCAGTATTTTAATTGAATGTAAACTGAACATCAGCCAGTATGAATATATTCTTTGGTATAACTCCAGAGGACACCTGCTTGAACAGAAGGATGAAGGTGAGCTTTCCAGCTGTTTCCTATCCTTCAGGACTCTCCTTTTACACAGTAACTGAAACCCTCGGGAGTTTATTATTATTTTCTCTTCCTATCCTCCATTTACAGTTGGGACATAAGGAGAGAGCAAGACAAAGCCCTTTGCCCTCTGGCATATTGTACGTGAATTATACCTGAGTTGCTCTGTCCTAGCCCATTCATGCTGCGGTAGTGCCCCACAGAATCATTTCCTTAAGAGTCATCACAGCATTCAATACAGAATAAATGAGTCTTCATCCTACCAAATACTAACATGTTTTTATTTATTATTTTTGCTCTGGTTTATATTGTATTTTTCCAAACACATGAATTAAACACAGTTCTCCACAACTTGTGACCTTTTCCAGCTGGCAATCAGCGCTTTAATTTTGTTACAGGATTTTTTTAAGCATGGGGTGACTTATTACATTTATTTTCTGGTTTATGCGCCAGTGAGACAGTGGAAACTAACGCAATTTGTGATGGCCGATGATGAAATGCATGCTATTTAACCCTTTTGTGTAGGGGGAGAATATTTTTTCCTAGCCATTAGCTCTAATAGTTCTGTCCCTGTAGTTTTTAATTTTCAAAAAATAATGTCTTTTAGAGATACATGTGGTTTTCTCTACTCTATTAGTATTAATGAAGGTCATCGAACTAATTGATAGGATCTTCTCGGAGGCCATCTTTCTGGCCTGCAGTATTCAGTAACCTCTTTGTAGTTATAATGCCATCTGGAGATTAGTTCAAAGTAGAGTAATTAGAAGAATGAGTTATGAAAACAGTTTTCCCCTTAAGTTATTAATGCATAGGAAATACTGTATAAAGCTAGCTTCTTTATTGATTTCTTTTTACGTGGGTTTTGTATATCAGCACTGCATGCTCAGCAGAAAACTGTCTCAGGAAAATCCTGGGTTCTTTTGCCAGCCGAGCCATTTACAGACTGATCTTTTCCATGGGTCACTTGACTTTTGACTCTGAACATATGGAAAATTACGCTTTATAGAGGACAGTCTTTCAAGATAGCATTACACAGTTGGTGAGGAGCACTAGTTAAGAATTAGCTTCCCTGTCAGAAAGAGCTAGCAGTCCAAAAGCACACAAGAAAGTGCAGAGAGAAAGGAGAAAAAGCACAGTAGCAAGCCTGCAGAATAATTTACCATTAAGCAGACGGATTGATAACTGGATTATGGTGCTCTGTATCACAAGCATGAAAAGGAAATTTCCATCCTTGGTGTTCTGTTTGTATTATGCTAGAAATGGACTGCTTACTTCCCAGTTCTGTCTCCTGTTGATGGAGCAAACAGTGCATGTCTAGTTTACGTCGTGATTTTTGTTTCATTAGCTCAGTTTTTTTCTTTTGAATCTCCAGGTGGCCGGTGGAGGATTGCTGATAATTCCCTTAACATCACAAAGGTCAACTTTGCTGATCGGGGGCGATACACGTGTGCAGGTGTTAATCGTAATGACACCTTGTATTACACAGTCACCCTGAGGGTTACCTTCACCTCAGGAGACATGAGTATCTACTATATGATTGTGTGCCTCGTTGCCTTTGCTATAACCCTCATTTTGAACATAACCCGTCTGTGCATGATGAGCAGTCACCTCCGCAAAACCGAGAAGGCTATCAATGAGTTCTTCAGGACGGAAGGGGCTGAGAAGCTTCAGAAGGCTTTTGAGATAGCCAAGCGTATCCCTATCATTACATCTGCCAAAACACTAGAGTTGGCCAAAGTCACTCAGTTTAAGACCATGGAGTTTGCTCGGTACATTGAAGAGCTTGCCAGAAGCATTCCCCTTCCACCTCTGATCCTTAACTGCAGGGCGTTCATGGAGGAGATCTTTGAGGCCGTGCGAGTTGATGATCCCGATGAAGTTGGTGAGGAGGAAAAACAGACCCAAGCCTGTGGTACCCAAGCTGCAATATACCCCGTCAACCCAGAGATCAAGCGCAGCGATTCACCAGCCGGGGATTCAGACGATGGTTCCATGAATGAGCAAGGTCAAGAGATAGCCGTTCAGGTGTCCATTCACCCACAGTCAGAAGTGCAGAGCATTGACACTGTTTCTCACGACAGCTGCCAGTTTGCGCCTTCTGAGGAGGGCACCTGCTGAGGCCAGTGATACGCTGCTGTGGAGAGAGCACAGGTGACCCTGGGATGCTGCCATAAGCGGTCCACAAACAAGCTGCCTCAGTACCATATGCACAAGAGTTTTCCAAATCGCAAGGTGCCAGAACTGCTACTGAAATCTGTATTTTCTGTCAGTGTTGAGCTAACAATTTCAAGTCTGTTAGAGGAGGCCGTTTGGAATATTGTGCAGTGGCTTTTCTTTTTAAAGCAAGCTTACTATACTTAAAATATTTACAAAACAGGAATTCTTTGCCCTTGGCTCCTTGGTAGCTTCTAATACTTTTGGTCTGTATTAGAAGTGGCCAAGCTGAGCAGTACAACTTGCAATAAAATCTTTTCCTTTGTGAACTCTTTTCTTCCTTCACAAAGTGGAGCTGGAATTCCTTTGAGTCAGTGTTGTCCTGATGAATTTTGTGTGCTCTTTTTGAATTGCCTTTTGCTGTGTGTAGCCCATCAGAACCATGGTGAGCTTGTACAAATCTGTTTTGTGTCGTGTGCTTCTGTGTTGCTATCAAAATGTACTGTACTTAGAAAAAGAATAGTACCACGATCTGCTGCTGGATTAAACAAATTGTAGTTTCAAAGCAGCTTAGAGAAGAACCAGGGGGTCTCAGTTTTTGGTGCGTCTGCAGCAAACTTGTGCAGCATACTCTAGCGTGTGGAGGGCAAATTATTACGAAGCTTGTTGCTTAAACTTGGTGCTGATTGCCAAAGCGCCTTACAGAATGGAGCAGTAACAGCGCTGCCAGCATTGTCTGTCTTCTGACTTTGCTGATTTCACTCACTAGAAAATCCAAAGTTTTATATTGTGTTTGACATTGTTGTGAGAAAAGAGTGACAGTAATTACGTTGTGGCATAATTTAAAAATGAATTAATCTACAGATCAGGTGTCTCAATTCTTTCTGAACAACATTATAATAAAGGTAGTAAGAAGTAGCGACGCTCACATTGCTCTGGGTAGCACTTTCAGAAAGCAGTGGAAGAAGCTGGTTAGCAGAGGGGGCTGGCTGAGCTATTTGCCAGCCACTGTTTGCAAGAGCGGAGTAACTCACTGGACATTCCCTGGCTAATCCGCTGAAGAGGGGTAGCAGAGAGAGCGAGTGGTGCGGGTGTTGACATGTACACACATAAGTCCTTCACCAAGGATCTCCCACGTGGCTTCCTCAGCTGTAGAGATCCAGCCTCCAGGAATCGGAGTGCAGACAAGAATCTAGTTTCTTCTTTCACTCTTTGGTGCTGATTTTTTTTCTCCTTAACGTTTGTAAGTTGTATCACTTAAATAGCATTTTATATCCTGTTGAGATTTAGTAGATGTAAGGCTTGTAAGCACTCCACAAATTAATTTCTTACAACTACTGGAAGCATATTGCCATATAATTTTAACAACTTGGCAACAGGAGCACCATTTAATTTCCCACAACTCTTTTTCCTTTCCTTATTATTACAGAAATGTCAGTTGAACAAGTGATTCTGGATGGCTGCTCAGGATTCTTAAGAGGATTTGACATTACATTTACATGAGTAGGGATAGAAAACAAGCAGGCACAGTGGTAATAACAGGGTGGGGTCGTCTGTTGTAATGCATGCTCGTAACAAAGGATCTGAACAAATTATATTTATCGTATCATATCAGAGACGGGGAAGCGTCTATTACCATTTTAAACTGCCTTCTGGGGAAAGTTCTGCAGTCAGCTACCAGTAAATGCACCCTAGTTGGCTTTGGTGTGTCGGCTAAGGGTGATATTTGTCAGGAAGGAAGAAGATTGCTAGCCTTGGTTATAGTAGCATTCCCACCAGCTTGGTACCATTTCCAAGACCGTAGCAAATTTTAACTGCTTCAGGGGAATAAAGTCTTCTGTAGACACAGGAGCTACTGCCCTCAACAGTAACTTCTTTTTTGTTTCCATAGTTTGATGGCACTTTATGTCCAGGTGAAAAGTTTGTGTAGTTTTGTGTTACCTGTCTGCTTTCTTCAAGTTTTTAGAGGTGATCAGTGTTGAAAGATACTCTTGTAGATAAACACCTAGTTCTCTTAGAAGCCCCGCTAAGATGCTGCTGGCTTCACTTCTGTACTACAGCCAGCTCTGCAGGTTTGTTGCATATGCATGAGTGGAGATTTGGGGGTTTGCACCCTTTTGGATGTCCTGGTTGAAAGAGGTGAAGGCTACAAGACAGAATGATCTGATTTAATCTTTGTGCCACAGGCCATCAGGAATGTACCTGCACCTGCCTTTTTTCCCCGTAAACAGCTCTCCTTGCTTCTGTGAAACTACTGCATTATATGCAGCAGTAGCATCTTGGACATTTTGCCCCTGACTACACACACCATGTGGAGATGCAGCCACAAAATCAAAGTTCCATTTAGTTGCTTCCTAAGAAGCAGTTACACAATCGTGATTGAGAGATGGCTCATGAGAAGTGGCAGCTTACAGGCAGCAGAGTGACAGTAGGGGTGTGTCAGGTGGGTGTTAGGAGAGCAGTTTCTAGATGAATTCAATCTGTTCTTTGATTTTTATACTTTATTTACATAGCTCCAAGTCCTTACTAAGCACAGTTACTTGGTGTCTTCGTGTGTACTGTTGCTGGTGGAAAGCATGATCATGCGTAAAGGTCCTCAGAAATGCGGTGGCAATGTCAATTGCTGGATAGTAAAGCTAAGAGTTTTCCTGAGTTATTACAGTATTTTGTTCACTAAATTAATTTCATTCCCAGGAAGGAGGCTGTTTTGTAAGGATTTCAGTAAATCGGGAGTACTTATTAAATGTAGAAACAGATCCTACTCCCACTGAATTAAATTAGAGCAGATTTGAAGCTCAAGTGTATTTTACAAACAATATTACAGGATTATTATGCATCTGAAAGCAAGGATGATGGTGACGTTATACAGTAAATGTAATTTCCAGAGAATGAAACTTACACTGGTTTCCAAACTTGTGAACTATTCTTGTTATCCTGAGTAGATGTGTGCACTAAAATTCGTTTGATGCATCTAATTGAACATTAACTTTGAAAGATTATGTAAACATCTGTGTTTCTCTCTTAACCTTTTTGTAGGACAAGGAGAGTCTACAGTGGTTTCCCTGCTTTAAACTAAATTTCTTGACAATCACAAGGCTATTTTATCTCTTCTTTGTGACTTATTTTTATTTTAAATAAATGAATAATGTAAAATCTATTTGTTACCCAAGAGTATCTAAAACTAACTTTGTAGTGGTTATTTGTATTACCTGGATTGTAATGTAACTGTTTAATGTAGCCACGTAGGATTTCATACTTTCGTAAAATGAATTGGTAGATTTGCAAAATAAATTGAAAACAAAAGCCTGATTTTGTTAGAGTTTTCTTCTTTATCAGTAAAGGGTGCCGAGTGCCTGTCTATCCGAGGTTAAACAGCAGCTCTGTTCAACTAAGCATGGTGTTAGCCAGCCTGACAAAGGTTGCTGGGGTATTCAGTCATCTGATAGACTGTTCCTGCTGTGACATCTTTGGGTCTCATTTTTTTCTGTCTCAAAGACCCCAGCAGCATCTGTAATAATTGTTACCAGCTGCATAAACAAATGGTTACAGACCTGAAATGGTTTCAGGAGGGCCCATGCGTTCTCCTTGATTTTACTTTTGCAAGCGAAAAGGGCGACTGTGAAGTGCAGTGACCTGCCACAAACCTGTATTTTCTGTTCTTACATTTTCACAGGATTGTACTATTCTATATTATAATCACATCTCTTTTTTCTCTTTTTTTTTCTTTTTCTTTTTTTTAATCCTCCTGAAAACCCGATCTATTTGGACAGAATTTACCTCCTAAAAGGCAACAGAGCATGAGTGGGGAGTATCAGAAGTCTTTGAGTGACAAGTCTGTGTCACTGTTTTTCTAGTGAGTTGCTGAAATCATAAATTCCCACTCCTGGGCCAAGGGAGGCATGTGGGCTGCTCTCACTCTGCATCCCTAGAACCAGAGGAGATACAGGTCTGGCTTTACCTTTGCTCTTTGCTAGCCAGCAGTTTATTAAATTACACAGGGACTAACATCCCCTGGAGTGCTGCGCCGACCATACTGACAGTGGGAGGCTGGGGTCTGTCCCACCTCGTTGGGGTGACCAGGCTTGGGTTCCTGCTCCCTTTGCAATCAATTCAGAGTATTAAACTCGGCCAGGGGATGATCCCAAGCCCCTAAGCCAGGTGCTTACTTACCACTACTGGTTACCCCAGGGAGCCAGCCTTATTTCCCGTGTGAGTGATTCTGCATGAAAATAGATGTCTTCTGTATGGGCATGTCCTGCAGCTCTGCATGCCAGCCTGGAGCACAGAGTAAATGTGCCCCTAGTTAAGTGTAAACTGCAGTCCCCCCCACCCCAAACACCAAAAATCTAGCTTGCTGAGAAACCCTCTACAATATAGTCAGTGGGGTTGTGCAATGGGGAATGAGAGCGGGCTTCACCCACAGTGTTTTCAATCTCTGGTCGCCAGTCTCTGCACAAGCCAGATAGTAGAATTAAAGCTGAATCTTGGGGTTTTCCCGTGAGAATCAGCCGCTTAAAGGAAGAATTATTGGACCCATACTCCTCAGGCTAGGTCAATGTTCAGTCAGCATCTGCTTTCTATCTCCCTGTTACGAGATGTGCATGAATGATAACAGGTAAGTTTGTTAAAGCTCCTGTAACCTGACTCCGTGATCCTGTCCACAGTGAGCAAATTAATCTGCATGAATGTAAAGCACTTTTCCATTTGGATAACAACAGATCATTGAAAAGGGAGCTGCATTAAGGATGATTTACTTTAGTTTTGGGTGTGCTCCTTAAAAAAATACATTTTTTCTCAGTGTTGCAGCACTCTTCGTCTTGTGAGTCAAGTCTGCTGGAGACATGCAGTGGAGACACGACCATGTCATTCAACTTGGGCAAGTTACAGCTTTATCGACTTCCCTTCAGCCAGGTCATTTCACACCAGCTGGGTCTCTCTCCTCTTCATTTTTTTAATTGTATAGCAGCTCATTCAGATGTCTCCAAGTGCTGCCAGCTTTTTTGCATGTGGAAGGGAGAAAACACCATCAATCAAAAAAAAAAATGTTTTGCCAGACGCTCAAATATCAAAAAAGCCCAAAAAGCTGGAAAGTTGTGCTTTATCCCTGGTAAGACAGTGCCTATTCTTTGGTCATGCCTGGCTGCCAGTGATCATAATAATACTGAGCAATTAGGCCTTTCATTTTCGTTAGGCTAATTAATTGTTTGCACAGTGCCCTGAATATGGAATAATTTTCCTTTGGAAAGAATAAAAGGATTAGAATGGCTTCATCCCAAGATGCTCAGAACGTATTTTATTTATTTTATGGGAGAAAAATTCTCTTGCGCCCCAAATGCAAACCATATACTTGAGTGTTAATGCCTGCGCTGGGACGTTTACATCAGCAGAGATGCACACAGATTATACATATGTCCATCCATCTGCCTCCACGCTCCATATGGTATCCGGGGTTTCTGCTGCATGTTAATGAATCCACAAAGAGGCTGGAGTCGTCGTCGTGTGTGTGCTGCCGGGTTTGTATGTCAGCCGTTGTCAGATGCTGGGAGAGTGATGAACACATCCCCTCGGAGATCAGCTGTCCGTGGCACAGGCGTGTGCCAGAGGCAGCACCGCTGTAATTGCGAGCGCTGCATTGTGATAGTGCTCGGAGGGCAGAGCACTGGGGTGTAGAAATGTACTGGAGACTGCCTCAGGAGGTTTGTGCTCTTAAATACATCAAAGGTAAATGAAACCTGGGCTGGGATTCCATGAAGAAGGGTGCCCACTGCATACAGTGTTGCGGAGAGTGTCGGTAGCTCTTTTTTTATGTTTGTCCTATCCAGTGCCTCTTTGTGCTACCACGTTGTTAAATACGTATTTCATACTCAGTCGTTCCAAGTGTAAAACAAGCCTGCAGAAAGCTGCTTCAGGGGAAAGCGAGGGCACGGATTCAGCTTCAAGTTTAAGGGAGAGGCTGCCATCACACAAACTTCCAGTAAAGTGGTTGGAGATAGCTAGCTGGAGTTGCCCTTGCCTTTCTTCCTCTCCGCTTCTGGTATAAGACCTGTTATGGCCAAGACTTGAAAGTGAAAATTGTGTCACATGCTACTTTCTCTTCCTTTTAAAATCAGGTCACTGAGAATAGCCCTGGGTTCGAAGGGAGCGTGAGGGGCCACCCAGGACAGTCTCTCAGCCACAGACATTTCTCCCGTCTTAGAAACAGCCACTGGCAGAGATGTCGCATCTCCCGAGCAATCTGTTCCCCTGCTAAACTACCCCGACTACTGGAAAGATTTCTCCAATACCTGCCCCCAAGCATCTCTAGATCCATCACCCATCTCATCCTATCCGTGCCTGCTGCTGCTGCATCTGCAGCCCAGAGCAGGGCCACCCCAAACACAGGAGAGGAATGGGAGCGGGACACAAAGTAGGGACCGCAATCGGCTCTATGTGCCTGCTGTGTGAAGATGTCATTCTGTGTTCAGGCTCAGCCTGCAGAATGCAATCGGAAGGCAAACTCCTTTTGTTTATTTAATGTCTGGATGTTTGAGTGTTGCTTCTTGAGCTTTGGACCTTCTTGCTGTCTGACTGTGCTAGGTCACACAGATGTCCCTGACATCAGTGCTGGCAGCCAACAGTCCCTGCCTCTGTTCACGTCAAACGAGTAAATCCAGTATTTGGGGTGCACATTCTTGTGATAGCTTTGTACATATATGTGGTAGGGGATGGAAAGCAGCAACTGCAAAGAACATGTCCCCCCATTATCTCAAGAGCTTTTCAGCATTTCACTTGCTTTCCTTCCTTGATGCCTTCTTTTCACTTTACTTCACAGTAAATATTCTGAGCATCTTGCCTGGTCAATGGGAGAGTCCCAAGTTTTCATTTTTCTCTTTTTTTTTCTTTTGTGAGGTTTTTTTTTTCAAGCTTAACTCTCCTAAATAATGACTAGGGAGGAAGACAATGAACCAGAACAGACATGAAAGAGTTTGGACAACTGTCCTAAATTAGAGGACGGGTTTGCTTTGGAAATCCTATATGAATCACACTCTGTTATAGAGTTGGCTTTAACAGCAAATCTCTTGCAGCAGGGTGTCACTTCACTTCTATACATTACTTGAAATGCTTTATTAATTTGATGACCTCGTGGGCTCTCAGAAAAAGCCATTTATCTGTGTTTTGAGGAAAGAGCTCCTCTGAGCTAAAGGGACTGTTTTGTTGCTCAGATTTATTGCTTGGCTGACTTAATTCACCATTCAAACATGATGATTTTTAGCTGCTGGGCAGTGGCCCTTTCAATGTTAAAACTAATTAACTGCTAGAACTCTTCTTAGTAAGGCTGTTTTCTTACTGTTTGTTTGTTTGGTTTTTTAATCCACAGAAATAAAGCAAACACGATCCTTGAATCACAGGTTGTGTGGATACGGTATCAGCGCAGACACAGCACCGTGTTGAATGACTTTGTGGTACAAAGGAAGCAAGGCTGCCGGCTGTCCCCGCTGTCGACGTGACACTGTACAAAGGTAAGATGAGAAAAGAGACAACATACGAAGACAGAAGAAAGGAGGGATGCCAGCATCACCACAAAGTGAGAGCTCCGAGAACAGCAAGAGAGGTCTCCGATACACAGCTAGGGACCCACAGCCACCAAGGATCTGAGCTATGGACCTTGCTGACAGGTCAAGGTCAATGGCGATGCAGCTGGGGGGTCCTTGCACCTCCCTCCCCTTCCTTCAGCCCTGCCGCTGCTGTTGCAGCTTGCACTTCTGGAAGGACCGTGTACTTCGTAGCTTGTATAGATCAGAAGGCTGTGGTGCCTGCTGTCAGGACCTTGTCAAAACCTTGCGTGGGAGGAGAAGGAATGGAAAGGGGGGTCGCTGGCTGTCAGGACGCCTCCGGCTGCAGGAAGTTAAGCTACTGGTTGTTTTCTCATCAGGGAATTCTGCTCATCAAAATATTTTCTGGGAAAAGTTTATAACACCTGTGGTATTTCATGGTGATGTCTGAAGAAGGCATAAACAGGTGTAGAAGCTCAAGTGCAAGATAAATTCAGTTGTCTGTTGCACTCCTCCCTCCAGTGCTTTTGTAAAGCACTGCTGCCCTGCTCCTTGCTCCAAGTCCGTAGGTGCGAATGAAGTATAAATCACAGCTGTTAACTGAAAGCAGGGAATCCCTCACTGGCTCCAGCGAGCTCCCCATCTGTCTTTGTTCCTGACAGTTTGATTGCCTTTATCATCATCTTTAAATTCAGAGCTGCAAATACCATTAGTGGTCATAAAGAACGGCAATTCTTCCTGACGTGCCTCAACCACAGTGTCCTTCTCGAGTGGCAGCAAGGAGCACAGGCCAGCCATCTTTCTCCTATGAATTTGGGCTGGGAATCTCAGCCCCGGCTGTCAGTTCACCTCCATCTGATTGTCTCCTTCCTTCCATTTCATTTCAGGTGTCTCCAGGATTTCCAGCCTTCTTCTGAAGCTTCGTGGTCTAGTTGCTCATCCCTGGAGCACAGGAGTATAGAGGAGCATCCCTGGGGGTGTGATCAAGGAAATCTGATGTCACCCGAGTTGCTCTGAACAAAGGGGAAAGTGCAGGGGACCAGCTGTGTCGAGGGGAGAAGGGACCTCTGCTTCCCATGGATGCTGGTGGAGCTCACCTGGCCTTGGCCAGCTGCAGGGGAGCTCCAAAAGCATCATGAGAGTTTTTGTCTGGTAGTTCTCTAGGCAAAGCAAGAAGACAGTTGGTGAAAATTTGTCATGGAGGGGGCTTGAATAAGGGAAAACATGAATTTGCGGTTGCAAGAGTCAAAAATAGTGTCTTGGGATATGTTGCGGTGATCAGCTGCCCCATCTTTTAGCTCTCAGCCAGAGCATTCCCTGGCCTGGAAAGGTCACCTCAGAGGCAGGACAGGACACAGAGTGTGAGGGGGACAGTGCTGAGGGCTGACCGTGACCCCGGAGATGTGCCAGGGGCCAATGGGGCAGACCAGTTCTCTTCAGTCCCTGACATTTCTCTGTGCACCCGTGAAGCCATCCCTGGAAAGAAGCATGTATGGGGTCCACAGGGCTCATCATTTGCCAGCCATCCCTGCTGAACTCTCCTTGCCTGTGCGCACCCACGCTTTGCTTCCCATCAAACTGTCCTTGAAGCGACGCAGCAATGTGCCAGGTGTAGCTCTGCTGCTGCTCTCATCTCGGCAGCCCAAGGCTTTCCATTTGTTTAGCTGAAAGGGAGCCTGGGTCAAGGTTTTTACATGCCAAGCTGAATCCGAACAGAGAACATACAAGTGAGCTCAGAGCCAGGACCTGGGCTGGCAGTAGCCCTGGCAGGAGGGGCAGTACCAAGCTGGAGACCAGGGCAACGTGGACAAAGGAGGGGGGTGCTGCTGGGGGATGGGATGGGATGGGATGGGATGGGATGGGATGGGATGGGATGGGATGGGATGGGATGGGATGGGATGGGATGGGATGGGATGGGATGGGATGGGATGGGATGGGATGGGGTGGGATGGGATGGGATGGGATGGGGTGGGATGGGATGGGATGGGGTGGGATGGGATGGGATGGGATGGGGTGGGATGGGATGGGATGGGATGGGATGGGATGGGATGGGATGGGATGGGATGGGGTGGGGTGGGATGGGGTGGGATGGGATGGGATGGGGTGGGATGGGATGGGATGGGAAGCTGTGGGGTCCCTCTCGTGCAGCCCCAGCTGGCTGTTGAGTGGCGGGGACACATCACGGTCAGGCAGCAGTCCCCAGGGCAGAGCTGGGAAGGAGCTCCTCGCCTGGAGCCCCACACAAGCCCTGAGGCGTCTCGGGTACCGCTAGAGGCAGCTCTTGTTTTGAGCATGGAGAAAGCAGCCGGGTGCTCACAGGCACCGGGCTGCAGCCCAGGGGCTGTGCTGCAGGCAGGAGGGACAGGGCTGCTCCTGCCTGCCCTGAGACACGGCCCTTCCTCCACCAAGGACCTACAGCCCCTTGCAACAACCCACCCGGGGTCTGACAGCCCGATCGGCAGCAGCTTTTCTCCATGGTGGCAAATACAGCGTGTAAAAGCCTGGGTGGGCAAGGGGAGCCCCAGCATCGTGCCAGCCAACCTGAACTGAGGCAAGGAGGGCTTGTAGGGGACATGAGAGGCTCAGGGGGCTGAAACTGGCACCTGGGAGCAGCAATATCCAAGGGAGAAGGCTGGAGTGAGAGCTGTGTGCCCCCCCTCCCTGTTCTGCCCGCACCAAGAGCGATTCCCTGCCACTGGCATCCTGCGGCAGGAGGGCGGGAGATAAAAGCCGACAGGGAATGGATTTGGTTTGTCCTTCTTTCTTTGTAGATTAACAGATCCAGTTCTGACTGAGGGATTTAGTGATTACAGCAACTTAATTGCATGGGGGAAGCATTTCCTAGCAATTACTTCTGTGTCCGTCTTGGCTGGCGGGGTGCTTCTCTTCACACCATGAGCAGCAGGGACAGCGCTAGCATGGCACCTGCCACAGCGTTGGGGGTGCAGCCGGCCCCAGAGAGGGCAGCCGCAGCCTGGGTGGCACACACAGCTCCAGCCAGGCCTCCAGGACAAGCCCTGCCAGATGGATGCTGCCCGCGGTTGTGCTCCTGCCTGCTCCGTGCCTTGGGGAGCCCTGGGGGGGCTGGAGCCACTCGCCCACCCTCCACTTGGCGCAGGCAGCACGGGCAGTGCAGGCAGCCAGGCAAGTCCTCAGTGACCGAGAAGGTCCTCAGCAGCCGCCCGCCCCTCTCTGCAGCACCAGGGTTCTCCCTGGGTGATCTCCAGCGTTGCTCTTTTCATCTCAGTGCAGCCAGAGAAGAGGCTTATGGTCGCCTTAAAGGAATAAACGATGCATAAAAATATTTGATCAATTAAGCTGAATGATTTGGCAAGCGCAGGCTCCCGCTGTACCCATCCTCCTCACAATTGCCTCATTATCCAGCCCTAAATCAAGCTGTCACAGCTTTTTTTGGCTGGGGGGGGGGGGGGGGGGGGGGGGGGGGGGGGAGAGGGAGGGAGGAAAGGAGGGAGCTGAGTTCCAGCCTTCACCTCCAAAACAGAAAAACCTCTCCCCAAGCAGGGAGTGGGGCAGTGAGTCACCGAGAGCATCCCTCCGCCCGCCTTCCCCCGCCGCCCCCTCACACCTTGCTCGCGATCTGCCTGCGCTGCTCCTCATTAATTTGATTGCAGAGGGGGGAGCGGAGACGTGATGGCAGCGCTGCGTTAGCCAGCACGGGCTGGTGCAAGGCTGCGGGGCTCTGCACCGCCTCTGCCTGGGACTGGGGGTGCCTTCTGGTGCTGTCCCCAAAGGTGCTGGCTCCGTCACTCACTGCTGTCCAGGAATCATCCCAGAAAGGGGACATGTCTCATCAGCAGGGCAGGAAGGTCTGGAGGTGTCCCAGGGAGGGGGTCTCCACTCTTCTCGGGTGCCAAAATGAAGAGGGCTCAGACCCTATGTGCTCCTGTCCATGCCATGTGCGACAAGTGTCTGGAGAGCCTCCTCCTGCCTTAGCTGGGACAGGGGGTCCCTGGAGCCCTGCACAATGGGCACACCTGCACTGTAGTATCAGATCAGCCTCTTTTCACGAGGAAACCGTGAGGAGATTGCACCAAGAGGCTCTTGATACAAGCAGGTCTCAGGGGACTCTGCGTGCATGAGCCCCAGACACCAGACATGGAGTCTTTCACTGTTTATTAGCCAAGAGAGAAGGAAAAACATCTCTCTGGGAGCCTCAGTGTTTCACAGGCCCTGGAGAAAGCACCCGAGGACCTGTTTCTTGCATCCTCAGGACAATGGATCATCCCTTGCCCTGCACGCAGGGAATCCCTTCTCAGGAAGGGTCCCCCTCCCCCTCTACCCTCTCTCAGTTGCAGCCTGGATGCTGTGCCAGACCTGTCTGACTCTGCTAGAAGAATCTGGAGGTGACCCACTGATTCACTCCGCTGGGTGGGTGGGTGAAACAGCTGCAAACTCATCTGTTCATGGGAGCAGAGCCAGGCAGCCAGAGCATCCCCGTGACACGGGCCTCCCTGCAGCAGAGACAGCCCAAACCAGACCTTCCACACAAGAAAACCTTCAACCCAAGAAGAAAAAAAGATGGGACCATGCAGTATAAACTGCATAGAAAACTGCTGTTAGCCAAATGTGTTGTTTTCTCCTGCTGGCACCACCCCAGCGGGCAGGGCAGGGCAGGGCAGGGCAGGGCAGGGATGCCAGCTCTGGTGGGCAGGCTGGGACCTTGCTGGTCCCCAGCACCCGCTATGCTGTTGGGGCCGCCGGCAGATCAGCTCGGCACTGGGTCGCTGATGCCCGAGTGACAGCTTGCATGGGTGGCATGTTCGATCCACACTGTTTAGTTTCCATGCCTTTTTTAACACTGTCAAAACATGAGACGCTCCCGCTGCTTTCACAGCCTTGCTAATTGGCTGCAAAGAGCAGATTTCTGTTCAAATTGCAGCTACTTTTGAACTTTGGACTTGCTTTTAAAATCCAATCCCTACAGGGTTTTTCTGCCCTCCTCCCCTTCCAAGCCCGACTCTGCTCCAGCTTGCAGAGCTGTGAAGCAGCACAAGCAGCAACGCACTCCCACAGGTCACACACCCTGCAGTGATCCCGCAAGGGCTTTTTTGCTCCTTTTGCTGGTCGCCTCGGACTTCCCCAGCCTCTGGGACCTCTGGATATAGAGGACTAAAGAGCCCATGCCAACCCATCACCTGGAGCCCGCGAGCAAGACCCTCTCCAGGAAGCATCTCTTCAGCTGAACCTCCAGCAGATGTTGTGGTGTCTCCAGCCTTTCCCACTCCATCCTCGTTGTATTCCCTTCTCCCTACTCCAGTGACTGTTCTTTCCTGCTGACGAGTCTCTTTGATAGCATAGGTGCAGGATAGCACCATGCTTTGGGTGCTGAGTGCAGCACCTGCATGAGCCACAGGAAACACTGCTCTCCTCCCTGTCCTCCACCCATGTCCCAACTCAGTCACCTCTGCAACTCAGACTTTTTCAGCCTGTTTTCCAGCTCTGCCGAAGCTGGTAACCGTTTGAGCAGGGCTGGAGCCTTCCTGACAGCACACACCTGGCAGGCTCTGGTTTTCCTTAGGTAAGGCCAAATGGGAGCTCTGGAGAAGCTCAGCTGAATCCAACGGCAGCCAGAGAAGGGCTGGTGAGCTGGGACATCTCCAGGCTCCAACTGTGATCTCCTCCAGGGAGACTGGGAAAATGAGATTATGAGACTGGCCTATGCCCTTGGCAGAAGCGGTGCAAGGAGGAATGGGGGAGCTGGACAAAACCCCCTGACCCCTCTCTGGTCACCTCTGAGTCTGCACTGATGAAAACCCGAGCGATGTCCAGCTGTGCAGTGCCAGGAGGGCGAGCCCACGGGGATGGCGCTTGCACTAACACACACGTGCACAGCCGAAGCGCTTGCCACGACCCTGTGGCTCAGGAAATCAGCCTGAGACTGGCAAGGAGCTACTTGCCAGAGCAGAAAAAGTTCATCTCCAGCACGTCCTTCGCTCAGCAGATGTGTTTCAGGTCCTGCTAAGCTGTAGAGAGACTGGAATAGAGTTCTTGATGAATGCAGATGGGCTCAGCTCCATTAGCCATCATTAACGAGCCAAAATGCATGGTGAGCCACAGAACCAGCCTGCTGCTGGGCAGGAGGCATGGCCGGAGGCAGCCACAGCCCGAGCCAGCACTGGGGGCTGCTGGGCACTGGGGAGAAACTGGACCTGCATGAGAAATCATAGTGAAGGAGCACTCAATGGGAGTAGCTGGAGCAACAATTCAGGCTTTCTACATTACTTGACAATTTCAGATCGCAAATGGAAATATCTAAGAGAATCATCTCGTAAATCACACGGTCTGTGGTTTTTCCCCTTTTCCCCTGCTGTGTTATGATGGAAAATTGCAGCCAGTGTTTCCAAAAGCCATGAAATACCATGCAGGCCCTGGCAAGCTCGCGTCCAGCTGAAGCAAACTCCACTCCAGCTTGCAACTCGCCTTCGAAAAGGTCACCAAACCCAACAGCTGACCATCATTTGCACCTTTCCCCCAGCTCTTCTGGCTGCTCTGGCACCTTTTGCATCGGCATTGATTCAGCGTTGTTCTCATGCCAGCCTTGCACCCCTGGAACACAACTGCAACCAGTGGGATTCTGATAGGAAACATGGAAAAGGGCATGGGCAGGCAGCTGTGAGAGAAACAAAAAGGGATTATTTTTATGTGATTCTCCAATAATAAGAGAAGAGACAGGGACTTAAAAGTTGTCGTACTGTACCCAGCAAGAGAAGATGCTTGGGCCCAGAAGATTTTCTCTGCCACTGCCTCCCTCCGTGTCCGGGAGAAAGCACAGCAAACACTGGCAGAGGCACCTGGTAGCACTTGCTGCCACAGCTCTGCCTTCAAGATCACGTTCTCCATCTGCGCTCAGTCTCAGAAGCACAGCAGTAAATTGTCACCATCCTTCCCCTGGTGCTGCCGCAGCTGCCCCAGTTTGCCCACAGGGCTTGGGGTGAGCATCATGTCATCGACTGTGAGCAGCAGCATCTTCTTGCTGCAGCCCAGGACACGCTGGGGTCCAGGATTACCCTGGAGCTATGCTAATGGATTTCTATTTTAATTACATGGAAGTCTAAACATGCTGCAGGGTCTTGCTAATTCTGCACAGCACAGAGGAAGGCCTGTGCATCATCCGGTAGCTTTTTTTTTTTTTTTTTTTTTTTTGCATAATAAAGGTAAAGTGACACTGGGGACACGTGTCTTTTATGGTCCAAGTCAGCCTCCTGCAGGTCCTGAAAGCTGCTAGCGGGAGGGGAGAAGGAGGGAAGGAAGGCAAAATAAACAGATAAATCCCTGGAACATATGGCTTGTGCTCAGTATCTTTACGCATGAGGCACCCCACTTAATAAAAGTTTAGGATGGAAAAGCCAAATAAAATTGATAATCTGCCCAGGGAGGGTGATTCAGATGAAGTAAGCACATTACAAGGGGGTGACTGATTTACAGTTTTCTTCTATTTGCAGTTTTATGACTATTACAGTTATTCTTGTGAATATAATTCATTACTGTGCTATTATTCCCAGAAGTGAAAATCAAAGGTTTATCAGCCGACACCAGCAAGCATGAAATACTGCCCCAACACACAGCTCTGCGCTGGAATCAAAGCTCACAACCAAGCGAGAAGGCAGGAGCTGAGCACTCACCTCTCCCCATCCCAGGTCCCCTCCCGGGGTGCAGGCAGGGGCAGGCAGCTCAAAGCCAGCAGCATCTCCACGCTGGGCAGGGAGGAGGTGATGCACCACACGGGCATCCGCATGGGCAGGATCTCATCCTCCAAAAGATGACGGGGACAGGGGTGGGAGAGCCAGGCTGGCTCAGTTATTTGGAAAAGGGTAATACAGGGGGTGTGATGGCAGGCAGCCCTGGGGTGGTGCAGGCAGAGGGGAGCTGTAGGAGCTGGGTACCAAAGAGAGGGCAGGCACACTACCTGTACCAGGGTCACGGCGTGCTCCCAGGTGTGGGTTTGGGCACAGCATCTCACTGTGCTGTGAGGTGACGGTGAGGCAGGGTAATGGACTTGAAACCAAGGTAGCATGCCCTGGAGCTGGAAAGAAGGAGTTCAGGGGAGGGGTTTGTCTGGACTAACAGCTATAGCTGGGAGAAATGGACTAATCCAGGGTTTTATCCAACCCAAAAAGCAGTGATGAGAAGATGGAAATGTACTTTAGGTTGCTGCTTGGTGGATTCTTGCTTGCTGCTGATTCTATAGCCCATATTTAACACAAAAGCCATCATTCCTGTGGTGAGGTTTGTCTGGTTTGAAGCCCAGCCCCAGCCAGCCGGCGGTGCAGCTGGTGCAGCCGGATGGCACAGCCCTCCCCGGCTTCATCCTGTGGGCTTTCAGGCTTTGTCACTCCCGCGTGCTAGCCTCAGCTGTGAAAACCAAAACAAATCTCTTCCAGCCTCCCTTTGCTCTTCTTTTCAACAATTTTTTTTTTTTTTTTCCTGAAGAGCCACTCTTTGCTTTCCCCTGTTTGGCTCCATGATTGATTCTCATCCCAAAGGCTTCTTTGCAGCACTCCAGATACTCCTGCTGTCCTGCTCCAAGGCTGCTAGAAATCAGCTCTTGATTAAAAAGAAACTCCAGAAGCTAAGGGCAAAAAGACCCCTGCACAGCAAGCCCTGCACAGCATGGAGACCCTGCAATAACCCCTACACCCTGTCAATGAGGAGAAGAGAGGGAAGGGGAGAGGAGGGGAGGGGAGGGAAGGGTAAGTGTGGGAGCCCAAAATCAACACGTTTTAATCAGACCAATGGCCTCCTCATCCCAGCATCCCAGCACTGGTCCTGGCCAAAAGCAGGTGTGATGAAGAAAGCAGGAGGGATAAGGCAGAATTGAGGGACACTTCCCTGGCATCCACCCATCTGGGTCCCAGAGCTTGTCTCAGTGCTTAATAGCTCTTGATGAATTTTTTTTTCTTCCTAGAATTTGTCTAATCACTTTCTGAAGCCTTGCAAAGTTTTGGCGTTCGTAGTATCTTCTGGTAATAAGTCTCCAGCTGAAGAGCGCGCTGTGGGAGGAGGTGTGTGTGCTTTCAAAGCCTCGGTCTGCGGCGCTGGGATCTAAGCTACATTTGAGGATGGGAAACACAAACGCAGAGGCAAAGAATTTACTCCTCATCACTACAAAGTGCCACAGTAGAGGCAGAGTCTCTGAAGTCTGAATTGCTTAAAAAGAAATAAAACTGTCACCAGCTGTGTTGTCAGAGTCTGTCCTCAGCCCTCTGCTGGCTCTGGGGCCCTACGAATGGCACATCCCAGAGCAGCTGAAAACAAGCTGCCAGGACAAGCCGCAATTGCTGTTTAACACCTTTAGATCAGGACAAAAAAAAACCCCAAACCTACACTTAAACAAATGTGCCCATTGCACTGGAGTGAGCTGAGCCTCTGCCTGTGTTCAAAGTGAAGCGCATCGAGTGCTCCGTTGAGAAGGGGCAGTTTGCCAAAGCCGAGAGCTGCGATGGAGAGATGTGACCAGGCTCAGGCTAATGACAGCCTCTCCTGTAGCCCCTCCGACTGGCAGTGCCACCTCAGGCCACTCGTCCCCATCCCACCACCACAGCCAGGTGCCAGGCTGGGGCTGTCCTCAGCTTCCCCAGCGCTGCTGGCACAGCAGCTTCCAGCCAGCATTTCGTGCAGCAAGCAGCTCCAACTGGACATGCGCAAAATAAATCCTATTAAGCTGCAAATGGCACGAAGTAAAGGCACATCAGCCACAGCAATAACCATGTACTTTCCCTGCCAGAGGCTGGGGACAGGGTGCAGTGGGGCCCCGAAAGCGCCCAGTGAGGACACAGCTCCAGACTGAGCTAATGGCACATGGGCGGCCGAGAGACTTTAGCATCATGGTTAATTGTGATGAGCAATAAAATTCCAGCTGGGGATGAAGGTCTCAGCGCCTGCCAATTAGTCCTGGCATCCTGAAGACAGACTATAATGGGATTATTGAACCAGTCCTATTATGCACT
This sequence comes from Falco naumanni, assembly GCF_017639655.2. Taxonomy (NCBI): domain Eukaryota; kingdom Metazoa; phylum Chordata; class Aves; order Falconiformes; family Falconidae; genus Falco; species Falco naumanni. The sequence continues at coordinate 7,915,610 of NC_054061.1, forward strand.
AAAGTGTTCGGGGAACCTCGCCACTGTGCCGCTGCCGAGCTGATGAGAGCGATGTGCGCACCGGCACAGGCCAGGAAGGGCTGTGCGGGGAGCCGGGATGGAAACAGGCACCCACCCTGCCTTTCCACAAAAAATAAGCACTTTTCTCAACCCTGGCTAAAGCATTCATCATGCCAAAGGTGTCTGAGTTGACAAGCAAGCAGTAAAGCTGGGCAGTGACCAAGGTTTTGCTGTTTAAGATAAAACCTGATTTGTTTTCTCTCTTGATAGACAAACCCAGAGAAGCTGCATCAGCCCCCAGCTGAGAATACTTAAAAGGCAGCGCTGATGCAAGAAGCTGTTTGCTTAGCCATCTCACTATAATGGCAGGTGATTTCGAGCTTTTTCCTTGGCAGCCTTGCCGAGATTTTGTGTTTATAACACTACAGTTAAGGGTGGGAGGGTGAGCTCAGCCTGCCAAAGGAGCCGCCATCCTCTCCGGCTCACGGGTGACATTTGGAGCTGGCGTGTTCGCCACAGCAGACGATGGAGGGGCGTCCTGCAGACCTCTCAGCCCAGCAGCTGCCGAAAATACGTGACCCTCTGGCTCTGCTTCCTGCAGACATCGCCGGGGGGATCTCTCTTTGATGGCAGAGATACCAAAACTGCTATTTAGCTTACAGCAAGGCTGGCAAAGCCTGGCCACGGAAAGATGCAGAGGTTTGTGCTGTGGGTGCTGCCTCTCCCGGTGCCTCCCTGGAGGATGCCCCTGGCAGTCGTAGCTCAGAGGCAGGGACTACGTCTGGGTGTGTGCCCCTACCACAGCCCGTGCAGTGCTGTCCTTAAACTTTCCTGGAGCTCTGAAGCCACTAATCACCCCAGAGACCCCAGTCTGGAGCTGAGGCATCCTGAATTGTCACACAGTAGCCATGGCCCCTGTCCCCCTTGGTGCCCATCGCTTACTGCTTTTGGCTGAACAGCCAAAATGTGGCTTCAGTTTGCACTCCAGCCTTGGCTGCAGAGATAAAGTAATACTGCGCTGAGAAAGGTCATCTGCTCATGGCTCACTCCAAAACATCTCCTTCTCTGGCACAAAGACCTGGCCATCAAAGGGCCCTGCCAGCTCCTGATGGAGGGATGCGGGAGCAGCGGCAGTGCTGCTGCGGGGGGACTTGGGGGCAGGAGCCCAGGCAAGCCGGGGACGGTGCCTGCCCCAGGGGAGGACCACAGCCACAGCAGATTCACAGGCAGGATGACAGAATTGAATCAGACACCATTTATTAGGCAATAAAGGGGCAGACTAAGCAGAAAATGAGTGAGGTGGGAGAGGACGGATCCTGGGCTGTGTCTGCAGAAAGCATTAGCAGGACATGGTTTACGGGGATGAAAAGCCATTTGATTATTAGGGCAATATTTAGTGCCTGTGGCTGCAAGAGAGGAAATGCTTCTGCTTTTCCCCCTGCTCAGCACAGCGCAGAGCCAAGATCCAGCCAGCCATGCCCAGGGGGTGCAACAAGGTGGAGGAGCAGAGCCACCACAGCTGAGGCTGTGCCATGATCCAGGGAAAGCTCAGCAAAAGTCCTGCTGCCAGAGCAAGGCTGCGCTGCCTTGGTCTGCAGCAAATCACTCCTAAAAAAACATTAAGAGGGTCTGAATGTTATCTCCAGTCCATAAGGAGCTTTGCTTTTCTGCCTGGGAGCCTGGTATGACGTGCCTTGAGACAGGGATTCATCTCACCTTTATCATCCCAAGCAGACTCTCCCAGGCTCCTGGGAAGGTCTGCATGAGCTGTTTAACTTCAGCCAGCTCAGCCAAGATGATGTGCACATCTCAGAGCACAGGGAAATGCAGTGAAATGCCCCAGGAGCCGCCTGTGACCCATGGCCTGCCCTGCTGTCCCCATGAGGCCAAGCAACACTGAGCCCGCAGCCATGCTCCCAGCTGACTCTGAATCTATCATTTCCAGTGCATTAATTTCTACTCATTATTGATCACCTTGTAGCACGCTAGGACTGTGCTGTGCTCCACCAGCCATGAATTATGAGCCCATCAACATTTGGCTGCAGTAAATGATGTGCCCTTAGGAGCCACCTTCTGCTTGTAGTATGGAGAAGGAGAGGGAGAGGGAGAGGGAGAGGGAGAGGGAGAGGAGAGAAGCTAGAGAAGAGAGGAAGACCAGGGGATATAAGTTGTTCATGTTTTTAAAGATGTTTAGGGTCAGTAGCCAGGATTTATCCTGAGTTAGAGGTAAGCACCAGTGCAGCATAATCAGTTTGCTGGGGGCTGATTTTCCACCAGTGGGTTCCAGACCCATGTGCCAGAGCCACTTTTCAGCCCATGTTTGTGTCCCAACACCTCTCTCACACTGGTATCATCCCTGCCACAGCAGTGCCCCTGGGAAACCCTGAGCTCTATCTAGAAGAGGACTAAAAAGTACATTAAAACCTTGTAGTTTGATACTGTGGCATCCTCCAGAGGATGTGTTTGAGTTATTTAATCTGCAAATTGTCTGAAGTTCCCATGGTAGAAGAAGGCTTCAGTTGGGCAGGCAGGAGCAGGAGACTTGCTGAGAACAGCAGCTGCAGGGCAGGGATGTAATGAGCTGATGAACAAGTGCCAGGTTGGTCACCATGAGCATCCAGATAAAACCCACTGCTTATTTATCCCATGGGCAAAGCAGGAGCTTATGGCACGTGGGAGCAACCCACAGCCCCCCCTTGGCACCGGACAGCTGCCTCCAGCCCTGGCCGCCCACCCCAGAGCCCCATGGGGTCTCCTTGGTACCCTCAGCAGCCTTCGCACCCACACCCCACTGGTGCCTACAGCCAGGGAACGTGCCATCAGGGCAGCTTCTGTGGGTACTGGAGGTAGGAGAAATATCAGAGTGGGTTTGCTGCTTGTGTTGCAGGGTGGGAGGTGGGCAGCAGCAGGAACCGTGCCCCTTGGCAGTGCTTCGTGTGATCAGGCACATTAAAGGGCAGAGTGGCTGTGGCATCAGCTGCTTTGGAGATGCCGGGAGGGAGGGAGCATTGATCTCTTCCCGGCTGACAGTTTCTGTGACCTGCGGCAGCAATTAGAGCATCCCCGAGGAGGATGCAGTGCCACTGCAGAGCACTAACGACAGCAGCAGAGGCGAGGCAGGAGGACTCAGTCTGGGTTGTGTCGGTGATGTGGCACGCTCACAGCTTCATACCAGGGGGGTCTGAAACGTGCCGGGGAGCAGTGTGCACTGAGAGCCCTGGGGCTGTCACTTGTGTCCTGAGGAGAGCACAGCAGGGTGTCCACTGACGGGGTCCCTGCCCCAGGGCAGGCAGGAGAGGGGTTGAGGTCAGGCTCAGGACAAGGGCAAGATCAAATTGCTCAAGCAGGCTGTGAGCAGAAGTATTTCCCCCCACTGAATTCTTTCTTCTTAGGCTTTGCCTTTCTTCTTACCGCTTTTCCTGCCCTGAAGGGCTGTCTGCACAGAACAGCTTGGAGCTCTTCCCAAAGCCCTCACCTTGAAATACTGTGTCAAGACACCACCTCCCTACCACCCCCTGCTAATTGCAAGGTAAGCCTGGATCTGAGAGGGATGGCATGCAATATTTGCATGCACCAGGGAGCAAAGGGATGCCAAGCATGGAGAGCCAGAACAAGGACACTCAGTGAGACAAGGGGCTCGTGGTGAGGTCCCCCAAAAAGTATTGGGAATTGCAATGTTTGCTGCACAAACCCATTGGTTTGAGAAGGATGATGGGGTTTTTGACATTACAAGAGCTGACATGCCTTCAGCTGACCTGCCATAAGCTGGGACATGAGGGAGAGGACAAGGAGAGCTGGCTTTCCTTGCTCTGGGACAAGCACACTCCTGTAATGCCTCTCCTCCTGGCAGAGCTCACACCCGGCTCAGCGGCTGGTCCATCACTGGGCAAAACTGCTCTTGCCTCAAGCATCTCCTCAGCTCTGGACACCTCCAGAAATCCTCCAAGAAAGCAGAAATCCCCTGGGCATGGAACACCATGCTGATGGCACGGCTGCGCGTCCCAGCTTCCTGTAGGTTCTATTAACAATTCTTGTTGTAAGTAATTTTTGCTGTTACGAGCTGCAGACTGAGAAATGCTAGTTTCCTGCCTCCATCAAAAACCAGAGCAGCTCTACATATGCATTAAAACCCAGCACACGCAATTTATCTCAAACCACCTGAACTTCTTGTTCTAGTATATTATCTGTCAGCATCCGCCCTGGGAGGCTTTACACAGCATTTCTCTGCACGGAGCCCCAGTCCATCAGATCCTCAGTGTTTTAGATCATATTTCCTCAATAACACATAAGCTGTTGGAAAAAAAGAGCAAACACGCTGCAAAAATGACAGGGAGCCTGCAAGCACATATGGAGAAAAGGCAAAGCAAGTTTTGGGTTTCCCAAATATGCAAACCAGCCTGAGGCAGAACTATCCAAAGCCCAGCTGTTTCTCGAAGCCCTGCAGCAGGAATTGCTCTCGGCCCCACACTGCAGTTTGTCAAACAACGTTTTTGTCTTTAGGTGCTCTTAATTAGCCCCTTCATCTTTCACCAAAACCCTCTTTGGTTTTGCAGCCTGCATGTTGGGGTGGGGTGACCCTGGGTGCAAGATCTCAGCATCCCAGATGATGCTGGATTCCTACAGGACCATTCCAGTTCCTTCTATAACCTCTATGGAAATACACAACAGTACTTCCTTCCAGCCCCGCCCCCCCCCCCCTATTTTTTCCAAGTCTTTTTATTTCTAAGAAACTTAGAAACAGGCTTAAAACTCTCCTTTTTTGGCTCCTTTACTCTGAAGCAGTGATGCTATAATCAAACAGCAACAGCCTCAAACCTCTGGGCAGAGGCTCCTCCTTTGGGGGTGACCCCCTCCCAAGCCAGGTTGCTCCTCAGGGCTGCAATGCTGCTCCCCCAAAAGAGCGTGGGGCACCCACAGAGCTCCGGGAGGGCTTGGAGGGCGTAGCATTGTGCCTGCAGCCCCTGCCAGCCCATGGAAGATGGGACACGTTCACATCCCCTTCCCACTAACCTGCAATCAGGGAGGGAAAGTGCAGGGATGAAGCATCACAGGGCTCCTAAGTGACTTAGGGGAGGAGCAACCAAATAGCTCTCACTTTATTGATTTATTTATAGAGAATGAGATATTAATGCAAGACCTGTTGTTTGAACTGGTTTCTTCTCACCGTGCGGAGAGAGGAGCCCCGCTGTGCCCAGAGGCGTGGGCAGAGTGCTAATCCCTGCCCCGTCCCCTCCTCACTCCATCTGTTCCTTTGGATGATTTGCCTCAACTTCTCAGCTTCCTATTCCCCTTTCCCTACCCTGAGCAGGGAGTGGCTGGCAATTAAAATATTAGCAGGGGGGAAACATTTCATAATGCACATGATTAGCCCTTATTCCAAGGAATTTTAATTAGTTGAAAATACAGAAGAACAAGTTTTGCAGGTGGACTCTGCAGCCTGGCAGTGAGACCTTGCTGGCTGCCTTCTCCTGCCTGCAACATGCCTTGGATAGTCCATTATTGCTCGGTCGTTATTGCTTGCACCTCCAGATTTTCCTGCAGCTTTATTATTATTTTTATTTCTTGAGTTTTACAATATACAGCCTTTACAGCAGGGTATTTTTTTGTGATGCTTTTTTATCTTGGTTTTGGTTTTTGCTTAGTAGCATAACGAGATGATGGGATTTATAGGCAGTTCTGGGTTTTCTGTTACAGCTTTTCTTAGCAAGATCATCACTTTTGTCACTACCCTTGCTAGCCTTTCTCTCTGGCTTTGGTGGTCCCCAAGAGACACAGCCCACATTAGTCTCCAGCTGTTGTTCAAGCAACCCAAGCAGTGATCACAGAGGAGTTGTAGCTAAATAAAAGTTTTGAGAACAGCAGGGTTTTAAAAGTCTTCAGAGCTATTTCTGCTGTCATCCATTAACACTGGTTTGAGCAAAGCCCTGTTTATGGGGGACCATGGCAAAAAGCATCCTCAGCTGGAAGGTGAAGGACTAATGCAGCAGTCTTGAATGCCTGGCTGAGGACTGAGAAAGCAGCCGAGAGCTGCGGCAAAGCCAGGAGCTATAAATTGGTGAATGGGTAAAAAGAACCAGAGTCTTGGTTCTTAATGATGCCAAACTCAGGACTCAGGTGAGGAAGGTGTGAGCCAGCTCCAGCAATGCCTGAGCTGCTCCAGGAGGAGCTGCCCCACGGCTGAGGAAGCAAAGTCTCTGCCCAGCCATGAGTTTGGGCTGTGAACTTGGGAACAGCAGCCGTGAAGGCTGAGGGGTGCCCAGAGGTCAGCGTGGATGAACCTTCTTGAAATTTTGTGTTAAAGGGAGAACATCCTTCAGCTGGGATCGTGGTGAGAATTTGGGAAAGCCCCCACTGGGCAGCCAGCAGCCTTTGCAGGCTGATTCCTGATCCAGCCCCACCTCAGAAGCAGGGCTCTCAAAACCCAGCATCAACCATGTTTTACCTTAAGTGGGCTAATGAGATTCACTCATTAAAAACCCCACCAACTCACCCACCCACCCAGCAAGAGTGTGAGGATAAAGATCCAGCAAAATCTTCTCCCCCTTGATTTTGTGGAGTTAACACTCGAGTGCTGTGATGTTCTTTAACCAGAGCCCCAGGGCGGGCACCAAAGGGTGAAGGGATGCGGGTACCACAGACTTGCTCCTTCAGCGTCTCTCAAGAAAGGACAAGGGCCAACAGCTCCTTTTTCACACCCTCATCTCTGACAATTTGCAGGGATGAGGACATTCCAATGCTGCTCCATACACTTCGCAAATATTGCTCCGCATGCCTGGCCAAATTCTGGATTTTTCCCCCTCAAAAGAAAAGTCGCAGTTGCAATGTGGTCCACAGCAGTGCTAAGACAAGGACAGAGGCTGGAGGTGTCCCCTACAGGGGTGTGTTTCCTAGAGCTGTGTTTTAGCTCATCGCTTACAAGAACATTACCTTGCAAATCCTTCCCTGGAAAAGACAACGGAGGAGTCACTGGGGGCTCTACAGGAGGGGTACAGCAGCGGGCAGGCAGGGCTCTCCCTGTACAGCATGGGGCAGCTTGGTCCAACCTCCTCACAGGCTTCCCTCCGCTCTGCTCTCTCCAGTGCCACTTCTTGCACCAACATCCCCATCCTTGACAATAAATAAATTAAAAAAAAAAGAAAACAAACCCAAAACCAAAAAGAGGAATTTCTAGAGGATCCAACTGTCAGCGTAGAAAGCCTTTCCCACAGCAGGAGCTCTCCTCCCCACAGCAGGAGGGCATTGCAGCGCTGAATCTGCCCTCCAGCAAGATGAGAAATTGTTCACTGGGCAGTGTAAATATTTCAGCAGTGCTGCCTCCCACGTTTAAGAGCCCTTTCCACTCCCACAGACTCACTGCTAATTCCCTGGGGTCCTGTGCAGCAGCAAACCCCCCAGCCCTGAAGCCAGTGTAAGCTGAATTGTCACCAGTTTTCAGGGAAAAGTAAAAAAAAAGGTGAGTTCATTCATGCTTTACATGCTCCTTAAAGCCCAGCCAGGCTGTGAATCGCTTGTCTCTGCACAGGGCTGGGGCCAAGCTGGGACAAACCAAAGCGAACACAAGCCAGGATGAAGTGACTGGCTGGGCAGCACTTTGCTCCGATGCCAGCCCTGGGGGCACGGCCAGGGTGATGTGTTCAGGCCCCTGATCTCTGCATCACCAGAGAGCGGGACCTTTGGGGACATTAAGGACCCAGCTCCCTGGGGATGGCCACCGTGGAGTCTCATGACCATCCATCATTGGAAGCTGCCCGGGCTGGCAGCAGGGTAAAGCATCGCCCGCGTGCTGAACTCCAGGTCTTCCAGGCAGCCAAGGGCTGTTAGAAACCAGAGGCACACACACGGCCTTAGTGGGCTGGGGACACTTTTCCACAGCCCCTGGGGCCAGGGAAAAATAAAAGGGCTCAGTCTGGAGCAGAGGAGGTTGAGGGGAGATGCTCGGATGTGCAGCCCAGCTCAAAGGGCAGGGTAGATGGAAGGGATTAAGAGCAGGGGGGACAAGCATCAGTCAGAAATGGCATTGGGAGAGCTGGTCCTGCCCCAGAGCTGAGGGGCAATCTCTATTCATCCCTTCCTATGAAATCTGCCTGTGGAAAATAAAAATAACGATACCCATCTGAGATTCACCAGCAACATATAAGCTACATCAACAAGGGATTATCATCGCTTTAGCAAAGCCTCATTCCTCAGAATTGCAACCAGCCAGGCCATCAACTCATTATCCCATTATATCTGGGAATGACATAAGAAATCTTGCGTGGTTTTCCTGCAAGGGACAGAACAAATAGGGCTGGTTTCTTTGGCAGAGCCACAATAAATGTCAGAGGAGGAGGGGTCCAGGCTTTGCCAGCACCGGGCAACCTCAGGCAGCAGCAAGTGATGCTGATGGAGCAAGGGATGCTGATGGAGCATGGCCGAGGCCATCTCTCCCCCACGCCAGGTGTCTGCAGGACACAGCTGCTGCAGGACCAGAGCCAGGCTGGGCTGGTGCAATGCAACCAAAACCCAATCTGTTAAGCAGGGAGAAAAGATATTGTGAAAATGACATTTCCAGCTTTAGCAGAGTGTGTACTCAGTGGGAGGAGCTAGCAGAGAGATGGGATGCTCAAAGGGGTGCTTGCTATCAGCATTAAAAAAAAAGGAGGGCCATCAAAAAAAGAAGGGACAAGGATGTGGCGTAGAAGCGGAGCTGCAGATGCTGGTAATCTTTGGTGGAGGCACAGCTCAGCATTCATCTTTCCCAAACTGCTGGAGGACTCAGGCTGACCTGGGCATCTCTATCCTTCATCCCACAGGAGACTGATAGCAGCTCCAGGAGGAACAACGCCTGTCCTCAGCAGCCTGTGGTCAAAATAATAATAATAAAAAAAAAAAAGAGGCAGAAAGCAATCGAAGCCCAGGAGAGTGAGGTGAATTTAAAACCAGGTAGGAATTTCCCATGAGAACAGTTTGCTGGCTGAAAATGCCACTCTCATAAAAATGAAAATTTTCCCTTTGGGAATATTTCAAGATTGATGAAAAATTATGAGTTTCCGCTGGGAGAAGGGGTGGGAGAACCAGAGACATTTGCCTAGTCCCATTTTTGCCTTCAGGGAGAAAACAAAATTAATGGGCACTGGTTGAGCAGTCACACGTTGAGCTGAGAAACCCCACTGAGCTCTCCAAAAGCTTTTTCCACATGCTCTGAATATCTCCTCCTGTGAAAAAAAATAAATATCTGGTATTGCATTTTTCCCCAATTCAGGTAAAAAAAATGGCTTCAAAATCACATTCTCAAGCATGGGATGGGATTTCATTTTCCAGCTGGCACCAGTTACCTTGCATCAGCAAAACTTATGCTTGATGCAGCATGCTTTGCTAGCCTGCCCCAGCATCACCCAGTTTAATTAGCTGCTGTCCCCAGTGCCTGCAGCTCAGCTTAACCTCATGCAAATAAATCCTGCTGTGCTGGCCAAGCTGGACTCCTGCTTGCACTAGGGAGAAATCAGCGCCTTCCTTCCCATTTTTTCTCCCAAGACTTCATGCCTGGCAGAAATTAAAGCTCAGAAGATGGCCCCAGATGTATTCATACCTGCCTTGGTCACACAATCCTGTCTTTTATCTAAGGAGGAAAATAAAAAAAAAAAGAGACCTAAGGGAATTGAATCCTCCGCTGAGCCTTGATGCGTGGCTTTCCAGGCTGCTGGTGCCTGCCTGGGAGTGGGATTAATACCCATCATGGGCACTCATGGAGGTGGAGCATCCTCACCAGGCTCAGGAGGATGCAGAGAGGGACCGGGAAGGCCACGCGGACGTTGAAAACACAAAGATGGGCTCGCAAAACTGGGCTTTAGACTCAAAAAGAGCAGATTGTAACAAAGCAATAATAGGAAGAGTGATGGCAAGGAAGGGAGGTGTCGGTTCTTCACCCTCTGCTGGTTAGGACAAGGTGGGATGGACTGAAACAGCAGCAAAAACATTTAGGGTTCAACAGCAGGGAAACCCTTTAAGGACAACAATGAAACATGGGACAGGTTGGTCGGGGAGAAGACAAACATGCTGTCACCGTGAAGAACAGACCAGATGTTTTCTTTCTGGAAAGATGCAGGCAGAGCCAGTCCTACCTGGACACAGGGCTCTGGACTAGATTGCTGAGGTTTCCATGGCTCTGTTTTCCGCTGGTCCAGCCCAGGGCCTGACCCTGGCTGCCCCCCCAGGGGGGGTCAGTCTACAGCCACTTTTTTGTCACTTCACCACTCATTTCCCTAAATGACAGCAGCACCTGTGGAAGGCTTGGGCACCCAGGTGGGACCCCATGGAGGGAGCTGGAATCACTGAGCTGCAAGGCAAGTCTGTGCATCCCAGTGTGAGCTGAGGGAGTGGGCAGTATGCACGGCTGGGTGCAGCAAGTGGGGACAAGGACATCTGCTGACAAATTTTGTATGGGCTCAGACAGCAGAGGGGACTTGGAAATACCTTGGAGAGGTTTGTTGAAGTGAGGTGTTTCTTGCTTGGCTTCATTGACCGGATCAGGAATCTGCAAGTGGTATCTCAAAGCACTAAGGTGATCACTTTCCCTTTGGATCCATGAACAAGGACTTCTCTGAAAGGATAACAGAAGATGGCTGGGATATTTTCCCCCAAGAAGAGGAGCAGCACCGGTGGGCACGACTGCGTCTACCAGCCTGACCTGCATTTCCCTTCATCCCGCAGCTGTGTCCTGCTCCTTCCCCAGGGCTCAGCCCTCAGCCAAACCTGCCCCATCCTCACCAAAACCACCTTCCCATGGCAGTGAGCAGTGATGCGCTCGGGGACAGGGTTTCATCTCACTCTCGGGCTAGAGGAGGGGAACAGGAGGGATGCACAGGAGGGGGTAACCCTGCCGCTGTGGAGTTTACCAGCCTTTTATGGTGCCTGATTTTTGTCATCTGCAAAGCTATCAGCTGAAAACGTCAAATTAGTGCTGTTAGTCCACTGCGCAGCTCTTATCTGCGTCTCTCAGGATGGAAGACACTTCAAGATGATTATTGTTCCCCACTGCTCCTGAAATGAAATTGGCCCTCCCAGAGTGCTAAAAGGGAACCAAGAAATTGTTTGCCTGAATTTGCATGAAAAGCCCTGGAGATGTAATGAAAGGGGGTGCCAGTCCCAGTGTCACCTTCTGCTAGCTAAATGACAGAAGAAAAATTTTCCTCGGTGTTTCTGCCTCATTTTAGGGCCTTGATTCCCTCTTCTGCCCCTTTCCTGCCACCTGCCCCCAAGCTTCTGAGCCCTGTGCATCTGCCCGCCCCATGACTGCCATGGGGGCTGCCTGCTTTGGAGCCTGGATGATATTTTGCCACCTGAGGAAGGATGGTCTGCCCCCCACAGAGACGTGGATGCTACTCCTGGCACCACAACAACATCTGTGTGCCAAGGAACTGGCTCTCCCACCTTCACCCTGGGGGCAAAGTGGGGTCCTCCCTGCTCTGGGACAACCCATTTCGCCAACTTAGGAAGTCCTGCACACTGGAGTGGCGTGCACTGACACAAATTCAAGTCCCAGCTACTCCGTTATTGCAGCTCGGTATTTTCCTTTTAATCCCCTCACTTGGCTGCGAGTAAGCAAGGCTGATGTGGTCTCACAGGACAGACAGACAGCTGTGCGCTTCCAGCGCACCTCCTGATTGCCATGGGATCATCAGCCCAGACCTGCAACACCCTCTCTGGGGCAGGAGCTTAATGATGGGGCTTTGCTGGCCAAACACGCACAGCATCAAGGCAGGCACTGCTGGGGTTTGGCTGGGGAGATGTTCCTCACCGGGCTGGCTGCAGCCAGCTTCTGCAGTGCCCAAATGGGACTCCAAATCCAAGTCCTGCTTCACCCAGGGCTGCATTTAGAGTGCTTAATCCCAGCACCTCGCTGGCTGTGGCTCTGTGAAGGACCCAGCTGGGTCTGCCAGGTCACAAACATCCCCATTTCCCTAGTACCCTGCCTGGTTGATACTTTTGCGTCAACCTCCACACTGGTTTGGGGAGGTCTGAAGGGCTTTAAAGCACAGCAGCAGCTCCCCGGCCCTGGAGGGAGTTTTGTAGGGCTGGCCTCTGGGTACCCATGGCAGTGAGAGGCATGGGTGAGCACACTCCATTGCAACGTGACATTCCTGGGGAAGGGACCCCCGTCCACATCAGGGCTCTGGGTGATGAAACACAGTGGAGCAGCCAACATATGCTGGGGCATCCCTGTGGGATGAGAGCCGATACAGGGCTCCCACCATGGACACCTGGTGGGATGTCACGACGTCCATCACTCTCCCCCACCCCCAGCACCATCCCCTTTCACAGCGGGACATGTCCCGGGTGCAGCATGGGCAGCATGCGCACCAGACACAAGGTCCCACAGGGTGACTCCTCCAGGTCTCTGCCTGCTTTTGACTCCCTTCAACAGCTTCTGGTCACCCCACAGGGACTGGGAGCCCACAGCCATCTGTGCCAGCAGCATCCCACCCCGCGTGGGGTTGCAGGCAGGCTGCGGAGCATCTGCACGCTGGAGAAAATACAACTGGAGTCAAGCAAGTGTCTTCATGCCACTGCTCGGAGAAACCATGCTGACACATTATCTTTCTTCCCTATTTTTCCCACCTCCAGCAGCGCAGTGGGAGTTTTCTCGCTGCTTCACCTCCCACAGCCAAGCGAAGGTGGGATGTTGTGTAACAGGCATCCTCAGGAAGGGAAACTGAGCCATAGCGTGGGAGGTTGGGGTCCATCCCCCCCACCTTGCTGGAGGGGGACAAGTGAGGGCAGTGAGCAAGCCTGGCTTGACCAGAGCTGTGTGGCCAGAGAAGCCCCCTCAAAACCAGGGCTGGGGCGCAGCAGGGTGCCTCCCTGCAGCAGACCTTGTTGCCATGGCGGGGAATAAACCTGCCTGGAGCGAGAGAGAGGAGAATGTGTAAATAGTCATTGCATCCCTGGAAAGGCTCATAGGCTGCAGCTGGCTGCGAGGGGAGAAAATCAGATGGAAAAATATATTGCTGGGAATTAAGAGGGAGCTTTTGGAGTCAAACAAAGGGACCAAGAAACCTGGTTTCAGAGTCAGAGAAGGAAACAATTAAAGCTGTTGTGGTTCGGTGGTGAAATGAAAGCTGCAACTACAATGGGAAAACGTACACATAGCCAAGGAAAACTAGATAACAGTCATTATGTTATGGAAGATGTGAGATGTTAAGAATGCAAAAAACAAGATAAAAATGCTGGGGGAAAAATTTGCCTGGAAGGGACAAAGGGTAGGAAAGGAGGTTTTAAAATTGTATTTATATTACAGACAAATGCTTGATAGAGATGGCAAAACTGCCAATGATAATACATAACAGGCAGAAACAGGCAGAAAATATTTCTGTTTGGTATTTGGAAATGAGCAGGCAGCTATATTTGTCTCACGTCAGCCTGCTAAAGCTCTTTCCAGTTCATTAATGATGTAGCCTTATTAAATATCATCTGCCAGGAGTAAACACTGGAGAAGCAGTAGGCTGAGGTGCCTCGGCTCCGTGCCCTGCCCAAGCCGAGTCCTGGAGTGAAGCCCAGAGCTGGGGATGCTGCGGGAGGTAAAGCGGGTGGTAAAGGTGGGTTGGCTCCCAGAGAGGGGATGTGGGATGACCCAGATTGGTGCTGCCTGCTCAGCCTGGCTTTAATCCTAGGCAAAGTAAAAGAGAAGCTGATGTAAGAGTCAATTAATAAAGAATTAAAGGATAGAAATCTAATTAATGCCAGCCCACGTGGTTTATGGCAAACAATTCCTTGTTCCTTCCATGATGGGGTGATGAGTCGCGTTAGCAGAGGTGACCGCATGCTGCACCAGCACATGCTTTGTGGAGCCCCAGCTCTGAACTGGGGGATGTGCTGGTCCCCCAAAACTAGTGCGACATTTGTTAGCGAAAGGCATGCAGCTGGGATGAAATCTGGGCTCTGAGCAGCTCACAGCATCGCAGGGACCCCCACCCTGGCTCCTGGCCCTGCAGGCACACAGCAGCTGCGGCACGCACACGGTGACACAGCCCTGCCAGCCCATAAGCTTTTATGGGTTGGAGCTTCCCATGTCAATTAAGGCAGAAGAAGACCTTTGGTAGCTGCCTGTCCTGGCAGGAGGTGCACTTGTTGTCCCCATTGACACTGTACGAGCTGAAATGGCCTCCACTCAGCCCCTGCTCTTTGCAGGCAGCCCACCAGCTTGTTTCCCCTCCTTCCCCCCCTTTTTCCCCCCCTCATGATTCCCTTATTGTTTTCACCTTGATCTCTTTCTTCCTCTTTGGTTTAATCAGTAGTTTCTTGGAGTCAGATTTTGGAGGCGAACTGAACGCTGCGGATGCCTGTCCCAGGGGAAGGGGCTGCGCGTTGGAGCCAGAAGGATGCTTCCCCTGCACTCGCTGGGGTGCGCAGGAGGATTTGGGGGGGGGGGGGGTGGGTGGGCACTCCCTCTCTGCTTGTGGAGCTGGGGTGCAAACGGGTGCTGCCTGCAGGGATGAGGGCTGTGATGCTGGTGGCAAGGGATGTCTATCTGCAGGCAGCGGTCGGTCCCTGCGCTCTCCCTGCTCCACCAGCACACCCACAGCCAAATTACAGACCCACAGACGAGGCGCAGCGAAGGGGACAGGCATCTGTGTCATGTCCAGCGGTGCCACCCGCACCTGGCAACCAGCCCAGAAGTTAATCCTGTAGCTGGGCTACTCCCTCCCCCCCCAGCACAGCATGAAGTGCTGGTGGGCACTGGGCAGCATCGCTCACAGGCCTCTTCCATGGGCAGGGAGTTTACCAGGTACTGCATATTTCTGGCATGCTGCGTGTCACTCTGATTTTGCTCCAGAGGAGGAATTATCCTTACAGGAAAATACAAAGGTGTGCTACACCAGCCGGTCCCAATGCAGCTGGCATTTACCTTGAGGCGCAGCACCAGAGCAGGACTGTGAAAGCTGCTTGCAGGGCAGCACAGGCTAGAAAAATCCCTTTATCAATGGGAAGGGAATGGAGAGAACAGTTCAAGGCCCATGAGCTGGGGAGAGGGAAACATCACAGAGGTCCCAGTGCACATGGAAGCACCTTGCTGCCATGAGCCTGGCTGGCTGGGAAGCCTTGTCCCTGCGCGGCTGTCCCTTCCCTGGGGTCCATGTCCCCAGGTGGGGAGCACAGCGGTACATCTGCATCACTTTTATCTGCCATCCAAGGCTCAGCCCATTCAGCCTCATTGCAATTCCACATCCTCCTGGCGTCTCCTGACACTGGATCATTTACAATGCCCAGGAGGCAAATACAATGACTCATTATTATTAGTTAATGAAGCATCCAAGCACTAAACCCACAGTCTGCCGAACGGATAAAGAGCTCAGGCTGAATCCGATTTACCATGCATCTCACTGGGTCCTCTGGCAGGGATGGAGCTGTGCCCGCTGCAGCCCCCTGGCCCCTTCCCTGCCGCTGCAGATGCAGGCAGCAGCCAGGCCCTGGCAAGGGAGAGGGGCTGGGAGCATCCATCTCACTGCTGGAGCTGGTGAGCAGTGTTGGTTGTTCCCACTGTACCACTTCACAGACCAGAGACCACCAGTAAGGCACTGGTATCTCGTCTCATCTAGTGTCAGTGGCTTGCAGGGGCAAAGCCTTGACACAGCTCCAGCTTCAAAGCCACCAGCCCCAAGGGATGAGAGGCCCCAGGGGACGAGGGACCACAGGGGACAAGGGACCCTGCTCTGCATTTTGAGCCTGCACCAAGTGGGCTGGGAGGAGTAGGGGCAGGGGGAGGCAGGAAGGACATGGCATGTCCTTGGCAGGCAGCACAGATAACACAGAATCTCTCAGGCTGCATCTCCCTTCCCAGAAGGATAAATATTTGATAACAAATTACTTTGAAGGTAATCCACTTAATCCTTCACCATGTCTCCAGGTTTCACTGTAATTAAAGTGTGATTAATTTTCCAAAGAAAAGCTAAAATCCCATGCCTCTTGTCACCCTCTCTCCCCAGGGTGCAAGGGATGGGCTTAGCCCTGTGGCAGGGTTGATGGGGTCCTGCCGAGCCTGTTGCCAGTGGCTGAGCAAAGCCCAGAACTGGATGCATGCACGTCCTGCACAGCTCAAACCACCAGACTTGCAGCAAGGGCATGAAAGCCAGGCATGCTTCTGGCACTGGGAAGGACTGACAGGCATGCAGCCCCCAGCAGCTGTTCACCCAGATGTGCCCCTGGGCTGGGAAGGGGGGGTTTGACCCCATGTCAGCTCACCAAGAAGTCTTCCCCCAGCTCCTCACCTCCCTTAGCACTTGTCCCCCGCCCAGAGCAGCTGATGTCCCGCTGGCATCCCAGTTTCAAGGCTGGGTTTGCAGAGTCAATAGGATGCCCACCCTATGATCTTCTACATCTCCCAAGGGCTGGTGCAGCTCCACACTGGGGGTTTCAGATGCTCAGCTCTTTAACCCCCACCTTCACAGAGCCAAAAATGTATTATAGTGGTTTTGTTTGTGGTGGGGAGCTGCCGGCACAGAGCTGGCGTGGGCTGAGGAGCAGTGCAGAGGGGAGGTGCGTGGGCTGTGCCCCACTGATGGAGCAGGATCACCTTTCCGCTCCTTGAGCACCAAATCCAGGGTTGACTCAGCTGATCAAAAATAGAGAGTGAGGGGAGGTGTGAAAACCAGCAAAAAAAAATAAGGAAAAATAGGGAGAACAAGAAAACCCACCCAACCTGACTAAAGCAATCTGCATCTTCCTCCCCCAGAGTGCCAGATCCCCCAAAGTCCAGGAGGGGGGACCGAGCTTGTGTCAAGATATTTCAGTACTGAGTGATACCTCCAGGAAGCCACACTGATGCTCCCAGATGTGTCAGCACTGGTCCCCATGAGGCTGGTGGCACCTTTGACTCAGTGTCACACCTCACAGGGCACCAGGAGGGGAGCAGAGGGTGGGGATGGGGGAGTGGGCAGCAGGTGATGCCTTGGAAGTGGAGGGCAGGACCTTCCCTCTGCTCCCCACTTCCCAGCATGGCTACTGGGGACTCAGGCACTCAAAGTCACCAGGAGGTGCATCGCTCGTTCCCAGCCTGTGTCCCTTGTCCCGGAGCTGTTTTGCAGCAAAACCAGGTTGGATTTTCTGACTTTTTGCTGGTCAGTGTTGAGTGGAGCAACCCAGGAAGCCCCAACTTCTCTACAGACCATTGCTGCCCCAGATTCAGGCAGTGTTCCTGGGGCAACATGGGCTGAGCTGGCCCCAGCCCCATGTGCACCCTGTGGCCCCACTGTCCCCTGCCATCAGGGCAAAGAGGAGGAGAGGACAGAGACAGCCCTGGCTGCTGCCACTTAAATATTCCCCTTCCCTCATGGTGGAGCAGCTTTCCTGGCCAACACTGGAGGGACGGACCTTGCTGTATGCAACTGTGACTCTTGGTCGTGCATGACCAGTGTCACTACCTTGCTGTCCCCTGGCAATTTCCCAGGACTGAGCAAACTCCTTTCTGCCCAGGTTTCAAGGCTGGATGCCCTGAAGAGTTCCCAGCTCCAGCACAGGCCAAAAGGAGACAGCTGAGCAGCCAGGGTGGTAAAGCTCCAGGGGGGGTTTGATGGAAGCTGCCTCTGCTTGGGGACATTGCAGCACATCACAGGCCTGAAGCCACCACCCTTGGTGCCAGGCAAGCCAAGTTGTCCATGCCAACTGGGGGAATGTTAATTTGCTTTGCCCACACCTAACGAGGATGTGAATCCTGGCTAAAATTAACACCATGCCTTCACTGCACCAGTCCTGGCTGGGCTTTCGTTATTATCTGTCCCAGCATAGCTGTGTCTTCAGGTCAACCCTGTTAAGACAAACTTTGGAGTTTGGGACAATTCATCATAAAGTAACACCACTCGCCCCGAGCGCAGGGAGCACAGCAAAGAGCCGCGCTTCTCAGATAGCTCAGCCCGATGCTGGCTGTCAGGACACAGATGAAGCTGAATTATTCAGAATACTGGGTTTTGCTATCGAATCCCAATAGCTGGCCAGTGCTTTTGAAGCAGCAAACAGAGCGGGCACCTTGCTGCAAGTCAGGATGCTGCCCTGGAGCCCCTTCTGCAGCAGGCACGCGTGCACAGACGTGAAAATTTGCTGGAGAGAAGGAGCCAGTTGGCAAAGGCTGCCAAATTGTCAATGGAATAAGAGTTACACTGCTGAAGGATCAGTTATTCAACAGAGATGGCAGCTTCATTGCTGGGATGAATCAAAGAGCCGTGTCAGCCTGCGGCGGGGGGACTCTGCCCACGCGGCCGGCAGCGGCTGCGCAGCCGTCGGGGTACGTGCTGCTGGGAGCTGCCGGTGTGATGCTGCGCTCTAAGAGCAGGGAGTTTTTCCAATAAAATACCACTAGCTTTTGCATCGTGAGGTCTGGGGTTTTTCATTAAATTATAATGATAAGGAATAACACTCAGCACATTCCCAGTTTTTCTCTTGCAGATATTCAGCACAACGCAGTCTGCAAGGTAAGTGAGCTCTGCTTGGCGTACTTTGCTTTTGCTGTACCCCAGGGTAGCCCTGAGGAAGGGAAAAAACAGTTGCTTTCATAAGGCCTCCTCACTTCCTCTTTTCTGCTCCTTTCCCCACCATTGAATCCAGATTCCCAAACAAAACCAGGCAAAGAAACTCCTGTGATGGTCACCGACGAGACTGCTCCCCTCGCCCGGCTACAGCAAGGAGCTGTATTTTAGGAGCATCCCACTGGGCTTTCTGCGTTTCTCTCTCCCCTCACAGCTCCTGGGCGAGCTGTACTGCAAAAGACCAGGAGAAAAGGGGCTGAAATCATCATCTGCCTGGACGAGCACCCCCAAAAGCCACTGGGCAGTGCCGGAACCCCAGAGGCCCTTCCCTGGCTCCGTGCCCTGGCTGGCAGTGGCACGCAGGGGACAGGCTGAGCATCTCTGCTGTCCCCTGAGCCCCAGGACATCCCCAAGTGCTGCACCCACACTGGGGCATGTAGGGGTCCACCTGGGCCAATGCCAGCAGGCAAGTTTTGTATTTATTTCCCTTGAAAACATCTCCTTAACGGGCACTTAACATTATGCTTAAGTGACAATGAATTAGATGTTTTATTTAAGAGCAGGCACAAGGAACAGTGTAATTCCCTATAGACTAATGGTGCATTTCTCCTCACAGACAGCCAATTAAATATTTAATCAGCACAATAGCCAGTTAAGTATTGCATATGGGCATAAATACAACCCAATACATTTCCACGCCACATTAAGCTGAAGCTTGTAGACACTTGTCTCCCCAGCATCAGGCAAGACAGCTCGGTCAACGCATCCTTTGAAAGCAGATTCTATTTATTTTCTGTCGTATTAAGTAGGCATAATTTCTATCCTGTCCCAGCCAAGTATATTAACTCTTCAGCAGCACCGTATGAATAATCTGCATCAAATTGTGGATTAGGGGAAGACTGCCGCCTTCCTGCTCAGCAGCTATCTGTGAGCTGACTGCAAATTTCCACGAGTAATTTCTCTTTGGGTCACATCCTGGAGCTGCAGCAGTGGAGAGCCATTGCTCTCTGCGCTCCTCAGATGCCTCAGAAGAGCTGGAAGATTCAGCAATTAAAGACACAAGCTAGAGAAAAAGGGGGAAGAAAAGAGTTCTGCTTCTCCTCATTTAATGGAAAGGGCTGAGGTTAAAAAGACATTAAAAATTAGTTTTTCAGACAGAGCGTTGACACAGGGAGGGAGGGACAAGGCTTACAGCACTGGAGGACTCAGCACAGGCTCTTGGTGAAGGTGCAGCATGGGCTGGGGCTGGGGGCATGAGTGAGGTTTCCCCATGGGCAAGCAGAATTGACCCCAAAGGAGGGTAGTGCTGGATCCACGTGTGCAGGGCTGTGCCCAGTGCACTGTACAGAGAGAAACAGTCCTTCCATTTTCCTACCATCTAGGAGACAGATTTGTTCCTGTGTCTTTTTTTTTTATTCTGTTTTCTTTCAGTCTCCGCTCCCCCAGCTCTCATCAGCTCAATTATAACTGTAAGAATAAATCTATTTAAAATGCAGTGTTGCAATATGAATCAATAAACCTGAAGCAAACACGGGGCCAAATCCTCAGCAACCTGAGCGGGCAGCCTTGTGTTGGCTGCAGCGGGTGCTGCCTCCTGCACCTCCCCTGCACGTCTCAGGTAAGTGCTGTTTGCAAACATAAGGGTCGTTCCCGTTACAGAAAGTTAAGCACGATGGTTTATCGACAGATGGTTTTGCTTTCTGGCTTCTGAGTGGCTTCAGATATGAGTCAAAATTCTCAGTTCTGCAAGCCACCGTGGTCAGTGCTGGTGAAGTAGGGAGGAATATGAGCCCCTTCTTGAGGAGAGAAGCTCCTCTTGGAAAAGAGGTCTTTGCTTGTTTTCAAGACAAGCACGTAACACAGGGCATGCTGTGGTACAACACCTAAACGCAGCAAAGACTGAGCAAGAAGAGGGTGTAGTGTTAAACAGCACCTTCCCTGCTCAAGGCATCTCTGGGGCTTTGCAAAGCATGGAGCTAGCAGATTGCAGGCAGGGAGAAGCAGGTGCCAACCTGTCCCATGCTAGGATGGAGCTCTCAAACATCAGGGACCATTTAACCAGAGGGGCACTAGGGTAAACCATGGAAAACGTTGCTGTAAAAAGGATTTTCAAAGTTTGTGAGCCACCCTTTGGCGAGCTAGAGACTGTGAAAGAGTGGTATGTAGGGAAAGGTCAGACTATGGGAGGGACACCAGGTTTTGGTTAATTTTATCCATCTTAGAGTAGTTTCTATAGAAATCTGTTATGTTATAGAAAGGTTTGGGCAAAGCAAAGGCTGCGTGGCTTGTTGGAGACTGATGAACAGACTAGGTACCCCAGCACCATCCTGGCCCCATGACCAGTGTTGGTGGGCTTGGGCAGCCTGAGTGGGTTCACACCTTCCCAGTAAGCTGTGGGGTCAGCCAGGGCCATGACAACAGGCTTCCCGACCTCACAGTGCTTTAATCTAACATGTTATTTCATCCTCAGCCAGGCTATGAGCATGCTTGTGCTGATTACATCACCTCGGCTGAAGCACAGTAAAGCTTTGAGCCACATGAATGCCCTCAGTTCTGTGCCCGTTGCCTTAATTACTAACTGAATTTCATCAAAGGTTAATTTGATCCTGGACACAAGGATAACAGAGCTGGGAATCTGCATTCCAGTACCCCCAGCCACCCGCACTGGCTTCCTACTAATAAATCTCCCTCCGTTAGCAAACAACAGGCAAGTGCTAAGGGTGGTCTCTTCTTTTCTGTCTTTGTTGCTCTTAGTTCAACCTCTGCAACAGCTGCTGATGCCATAAATCACTGAGCATAATCCTGGAGGTGGGGATCACTGTCTTGTATAAACAAATACCTTTCAGATTCTTTAGCACCTGATGCTGGTTACAAACTGTGGGTTGTCAGGTTCTTCCTCTTGCCTTCCATTTATTTCCCAGCCCCACATCTCTGCTCCTCCTTGTCTGCTATATATCTCCCGTTTATTGTTATTTTCCCCCCCCCTTTGTTTTAATAACTCTTTTACAGTGGATTCTTGTAAAAACAGCTGTTCTAGCCATTTAAAAAAAAAAAAAAAGAAAAAAAAAAAGGAATATCTGGAAACAGATGCCCTGGCATTGCTTCAGCTGTAATCTGCTAGATTTATAATTCCTCTTCGGTTCAATATTGATTCAGAATAAAGCAACTCAAAACATACTGGCAGCTCACAGCTTTTTGTAGTTGTCTTCTATCTTTCTTCTTTTCTGCCATGACATTCCTTTTCTCTTCATCCACACAACTAAAACAGAGAGAGGAGCAAACCAACGCAAACCGATGAGAGACACCCAGGTGCCTGTAAAGCAAAGGGTTTACGTCTGCAGAAGCTCAAAGAAATGTTGTCAGCTCATTTTAAGTTCTTTCTTTTTGGCTAGTATTATCTACTTCTCTCAGCATTCCCCTCTTAAGTAACTCCCCTGTGTTTCAGGGACTTAGGGAGGCCCTGAGGCTCACAGGGGGGTGATGGCAGCTCCGGGCCAGGGCATGGTACTGGCCATAGGGTGCAGATGTGGCTGTCCCCCCTCGGGTTCTGGGTGCGGGAGCCCAGGGGCTGGGCACCGGGCCCCCTTCTCAGCCTGTCTGGAGCTGAACGGCTGCGCAGGGGTCCCTGAAGCCTGCCCATAGGTGGCTCAAGGGCCACAGCACCCATCCACCAGCACAGAGAGTTCTTCAGACTTACCCCACACCCATGAGACTGTACCTAAGTGCAGAGCAGAAGGGTTATTTGGAGTGTAAAAGAGGAATTTGTTCCTTTGAACATTTCCCCACACATCAGACGATGCCATCTCTCTCTTAACTCTGTTTCCCTCAGAGCTATGTGGTTTGAATGGTTGGAACTATTTACGCCTGGCTCTTTCCCTTCCAAGCCCAGTCCCACCTTGCTCCCTCCTGACAAAGCTCTGCCAGCCCTACAGGCTGTGTCTTCCCAGCAGAGCTCTCGTTTGGGTACCATAAATTAGCCTGTTAATTTCTTCTTCAGCAGAGGAGGAAGCCTGGGCTCTCTTTAGCTTGTGAAACCCCAGGTGGTCTCCAGTTACCACATCTTGCCCAGGTATGGTACCACTGGCACACTCCAAGCCCAGTGCAGCACTTCAGGTTCCCCCCAGGTTCTCCCCCCGGTTCCCCTGTCCCTCTGGCTGCCTTCAGCTCTGAGGAGATGGGACCGGCTCAAGGGCAGCACACGAAGCCCAGCAGCCACGTTTCTCTGTGCTTACCAGGCACTGAGGCACAAACCTAGGAAGTGGGAGTAAAGGATCAGTCCCGCAACTGGGTGAGAAACATGGCTTCTAGCAGTGCTACACTGCTGCAGAGTATTAGATTTGGGGAAAAAGGTTCCAGCCCTCCCAACCAACAGCCAGGTTGGCTGTCTCAGTTGTGCGAGAAGTTCACCGATTCCCCTGGCTCTGCCACGTGTCAGCCTGGAGCTGAGAAACCCTCAAGTGATCATTTACATCACTGTGCCTGGAATGGCAGAGATGCTCCTTGACATGCTCCCAGAGGCTCTACATCATCAGAAGAGCTGCTTTCCATGCCGTCTTCCTGCAGACTGGGCTGTCCTGTCCTCCCCCAACAAGGAACCACATGATGGGATGGGTGATGTCTCCAGCAGGCAGGAGGGATGGGAAGGCACATGGCTTTAGCAAGCTCCAAAGCCATCTTCAGCATGTTGGCCCAACCTGGAATATGTGCTAGCTGGGGAAGATGTCACAGGCAGGGGTGCCTTTCTGTGCCCAGAGTGCCCATGGTCCCCCACCGGACATCAGACAGAGCCTGCTGTCACCAGACAGCTGACATCTGCTCTCTGCCCTGTTCACAGCCTAGCAGAGCACACAGGGCAATCCTGGAAAGCCATCAGAGAATGACAACAGTGAAGTAACTGAGTACTTCCAGCAAAGCATCTCAGGGGGAAGAGGTGGTTGTGGGTCTAGGGGTGCACCACTGCATCAGCGCATCTTGAACACGTCAGCTGCGTGACACACAGAATGCCTCCCCGTCACTGTCCTCAGCTCTCAACAACAGCAGTGGTTTTGCAGCTTCAGTGTATCACATTTTCTGTGCTGTCCCCTCCTTCCCATAGGAACAGCCCCAGGATTGATCCCATATGAGAAGTCTGAGGTCTGGCAGCCTTCTGAGCAGGGGGGGAGAGCTGAGGCCCATCACCTGCCTGACGTTTGTCACAGCTTCCTTGAAATCTGCTTGTGCAAAACAACTAGGATTTAACAAATTGGCAGTCTCCGAGGGGAAAAAAACCCACAATGTTCCATTGAAGCATTTCCAACCAGCTCTGTGGTCACCGTATTTTTCTTTCAAGAACTGGTGCACTGGCAGTGATGCACACCCCACGTGTGCTCCCCCGGGGCAGCCTCTCTCTCCTGTGCCTCTCCCGCCTCTCCAACTCATTTCCAGCATCATTCTCCTCTACGGTCCATCACCACTGCTAGTTACTCTGACAGTCAGCATTTCCAGGAATGTGCAAGCTGACAGCTTTTCCTACGCAGTCCCCGACACGCACAGCAGGGACTGGCCCTGTCCCAGCCCAGGGGGGGACGGGGTCCCACGGGGAGTGGGGCAGTGCAGGGGAAGGCTCGCCCACCCTAGCAGCCACCCCACCACCATCCAGCCTGGGGTTGTCCTGATTTAATTGTCAGCTGCCTTCAGGGTGCTGGAGGACGACGTGCTCAGCCAGGACACGCACGTGGGTTCATGACAGATTCATTAGGCTTATTGCATACCCTGTTAGACACGGTTACGAGAGCAAGTGGCTCTAACACAGCTCTCTAGTAAGATTTGTAGTTGCATTGCTCTTCCTTGGTCTGTATTTCTGGGAGGGAAGGGGGTGCTGGACATGATGGTAGCTGGAGAAACAGCCCGTCTAAGTCCATAGAATAGTTCACGCTTCCGTAATCCCTGTGCAAGGAGCAGGGAAACATGATTTCCCAGCTGAAAGCATCTCTTCTCCGGCACTGGCCACATTGAATGTGTGTTCACAAGGTCCTGCCTCGCTGGCAGCAGGCAGAACCCCCTGCGGAGGAAGGAAGGGGAGACCTCTCCAGCTCTGTGTCAGCAGGACCGAGCAGTGCTGGGGCTCTGCCAGGAGCTGGCAGGGACCCAGGGTGGCTCTCGAACCTTGATAAATCACAACTCTTCTCCCTTCTCAGAGCCCAATGCAACACAAGGCGCTGCTCTCCAAACTCTGGTTTACCCAGTTCCTCCCTCACTCGCTCTCCTGGGTAAACTCACACATCAGCTCCAGGCTGAAATCATGGAGTCCCAGAACTGCAACTCCTTTCCCCACCCCCACCCCCGCCTCCAGTTCCCAATAAATTAGGCAAGTAAACACCAGATTTGCAGCTGGGCGTGCTGGGGCACAGCAGACCGTGAACAACTCCCCTTTGCCTCTATCTTGGTGAGAGGGGGACCCCTGATACCACCCCTCCGACCCTGGCTGGCTGTGACAGGGACCACGCAGCTCAGGCCAAGGGACTTTCGTGGCTGTTATTTCCCTTCTGCTCCGTCTCTGTGATACAGACAGGGCTCAGTCTCAGGTCTCCCTGCGAAGATGATTTTTCCTGACTCCTCTGAAGCTTTTTGGTGTGTTTCCCAGGAGAGAGAGTCTGGGGGAACCCCATGGGAAGTACTTTGTCTGGCAGTGCTGTGTACTGCAAGATGATGGTTATTAGCACACTCGAAGAAGCTGCCAGTTATCTTTCATCCTGCTGTATCCCCTAGGAATAAGGCAGAAACCTCTGCACAGTGCCTTGTTCAATAGGCTCAAGTCTTAACCATAGGACTGCTGAATTATGAATCCTCTGCAATAGTAACAGCGATGTGATGTGACAGCCGTAGCCTGGGATGTCTCTGGCGTCTTGTGTCAGGCCTGCAGACTCACCTTCTAAGCAACACAGGTATGGGACATGCAAAGTTTCGCTTCCCAGGCTTCCTCCAAAGGCAGCATCATCTCTTCTCCCCTCCCTAACCCCCACCTCAGCCCAGTGCTGCTGCCTCCACATCCTTCTCCAGCAGAAGGAGCCTGGGGAGCACAGGCACATTACCAGCCCTGACAGCTTGTCACAGTCACTTTTCCTGACGGTCCCAGGTTAATCACCACCTCTCAGGAACGCAGCCACTTAAGGTTGTTCTTCACTGCCCAGGAGACTTGTGACCAGCTGGGCTGCCTCACAGGGCAGGAGAGAGGAGGAGGATGGGAGGGATGGACTGCAGGCTGCAGAGGGAGGTGAAGGAAGGGCATTTGGAACCTTCAGGACAAAGGCAGCACTCTGCACACTGAGCTGCAGCTCTCCAGGCACAAATGTCTTCTCCAAGTGAGTCACTGCAGTCATCTTCTGTAGTCAAAGAAGGAAAAAACACTTTCAAAGGAGCGTCTGCCTGCTAGGAATGCCTGTTGGGACAGGGCCTTCCAGAGAGACAACTGCCTCTTCATTGACCTGCAGGTTGTCTGTGTGTACTTCCATATATTAGAGTTAAAGAATAATGGGATTTTGGTTGAACTACAAGGTTCAGCTGATGGGAGGGCAGCTGTATAACTCCTTACACAATGTCTTCGTGTGTCTCAGAGGGCAGAAGTGTTAGCAGACTCTGAAGCAATAGAAAGAACAAGGGCAACCCTGGGGGCACTGGGCAGGAGAAAGGAAACAGGAGATTATCCAGACCTCTGACTTTACAATACAATTTCATCTCTAACAGATAAAAAACTGGGAAAATAAACTGAGTAGCTGAGCAACTCCATCAGTGACTGATGGCTAGCTGGATCCACATGGCAGCCTGGAGGTGTGAAGCTCCTTGAAGATGCAGAGGGCAATGTTGTCAAGACAGAGCTGAAGTGCTGACCTGACCCGATACGACTCATCCTGCGGGCCTGAGCAGTGAGCTCCCAGTGGCACAGAGCTCTCAGCTCTCCCGCTGCATCACCACGCATCAGCACCAGTGAGCACCTCCCCTCCCAATCTCATCCTCTCGTCCCATCCTGCACTGTGTCCACCTTGCTTTTCTGCTTCTCAGACACTGTTTTTTCTGCCTTTCTTTTTAGAGATGGAAAATAAAGGACAAAGGACCTGGTTTCCTCCTGGCTCTTGAACACAAGAGCCCTTGCAGAGGACCTATTTTAAGAAAGAGCCTTCCTCTGCCATAATAGCAGCTCAGCGAGGGCAGGCTCAGTGCCGTGCCCTCCAGTCAGGCACTTGAGATACCTGCTAGCAGCCACTTGAGCCGCCAAATGCTTTTCCGGCAGTGGCAGAAATCAATGTCTGCAAGATGTGCTCCAGCAGGATTCATGGGGAAGATGGGGAGATTCATGTCCTGGGGAGAAGCCCCTACTACGCAGCCCCTGCACTGGCTCACTGCTCGGGTGGCAGCAATGCCACCTTCTCCCCAGGGTCGGCACCCCATGGGAGATGGGCAAGGGTACCTGCTGGGTGGCTCGGACCCCCTCCAAGGCTGAACGTCTCACGCTTCCAATCCACAGGGCTGAAGAAGCAGGATGTTCCCATGAGAAGGGCTGCCCAGACTCCCCTCACTCGTGGCAGCAATTTTTTTTTCAGCATGAAAAATCCTGAAGCTGATTTTATGTCAGATGCAGAAGGCAGGGCAAGATCCCACAGAGGCCATTTGGCACATTTTGCTCGGTGCTTAGCCCCAGGCTTTTGCTCCAGGGACACATCTCACCTTGGAAAGCCCCAGTGTGTCCGCTCCAGTCTTGCCTGGCAGGTCATTCCATGCTTTTTTGATTCTCCACTTGGGAAGATGCTTCTTGACATCTGTTCTGAATTTGATTCTCCTCTATTTACGTTTTATAGCCCTTGCTCCTCTCCCCTTGGTGGGGCTGAGAGCAGTAACTCGACATGTTATTATCCGTATCGCTTAAGTTTTTATGCACTTCACTTAAATTTTCTCATAACCAGCTTTATTTTTCCCTTTCTCCTGGCTGTCTCCAGTACTAGATATTTTAGTGCTGGATTAAGCATCTTTATCCTTCTTTCCCCTTTCCATAAGGTTATTTTTTAATGATGTAAGCAGAGTTTATCGCACTTCACAAATAATCTGTTAAAGCAGAGCTTGAGCACATAAGTGTTCTTGATCCACTGCAGATCCACCCTGAAGAAGTCCTGGGACCAAAGTGGTGCTTTCTTCATCCCCAAGTGCCTCCAGTGAACTGGAAGAAGAGCAGACCTCTCCTCCAGGTTCAGCTGAGTGGTGCACAAACTACTCGTGCTCATAGGAAAGCTGCAAACCTCCCGCAAAATTAGCTCTGTGTTGCTCTTATACATGCATTGGAGAACCTTTTCAAGTTCCTCCTTGTTAAAACCATCAAGCCCATGGTGAATATATTTTAAAAGCCAGCGCCCATTTCAAGTAACTAACAACTGCTATGGGAAACAGAAAGGTGAGGCTGAAGGCTAAGATGTTCAAAGTTGCCTTAATTATTAGAGCGTGGGCTTCCAAATCCCACAAGAAGGACAGAAAATGTTGGCGTCAAAATTCTCAGTGTGCTCAGAGAAGCAGGAGTCAGGGAGTTTTGGGGACATCTTGACTGCAGTCTGCCTGGCTGGCTCCACCAGACTTGGAATCAGTCCGATTCATTGCAGCAGCTCTGAATTCAGAGCAGAGGGAGCAGACAAAGCTCATTGCCTATTCCAGCCAGAAAGACTACAACAATAGTTGCGGATTTCAATTTTTTTAAAAATAAGGTGACTTGAGTAGATGGCCAAGAATATACCTTCTGTCTTCTCAGCCCCCAACTGAGCCCCGCTAGTAATTACATACAAACTGTCAGAACTGCTTTGGGAAAACAGTGCCAGATCTAAAGCAGTCTGACGCAGCTCTGTGCAATGCTTTGCATGGAGAAATGGGGTCCTCACCAACCACCAAAGCCCAGAGGGAAGAGGAGGGACCATTCAGTCCCTGCAAAGTGCAACAGAGACTTTTTCTCTCAACCACTAACAGTCCCCCTGTTGGGCAGCCTGGGCCAGAGGTGGGTAATGGATTCAGGCTACTCCTGGAGAAAAGCACGTTCCTGTGCAAAGCAAATCTCCAGCTATGTCAGTGCATCTGTTTGCAATATAGAATACACAAAGCTCACATCCCTCCTTGCTTCACACTCTGCTCCAGTATTTATCCTCCCAGCAAGCCATCGCTGCCTCATCCTCCACAACTGTGCTTCAACTTGGACATCAGCAATTTCGCCTGCCACAGGTGACCAGTGAAATTACCCACCTGATTTAAGGCCAGGGGAGTTAAAAGAGCGTTGCACTTGAGGGAACTCATCCAAAGGCTTGGTTGCTTTTACGCTGCTCTAGGCTGTAGCTACCTCTTCCACTTTGCACCAAGCTGGAGGAGAGACTGCTAGAATAGTACCGCTTTCCAAGCAAGACCCTGAGCACCTTCTATGAGTGTACAGCTTCAGCCACCTTCTGCCCTGTGCTGCTAGGCTCTGTTTGTCTGAAGTAAATGTAGGCAGTTTTCCCTGTTGACTGTGGAGATTTTGCTTGCTCAGGTGGATCTACTGGGAATATCAGCAGTTTTATTTTATTTTTCTACTAAAAGCTGTGTGTAAGTCTGTTCTATGCAGATAAACCCCCAGGTCAGTCACGCAGATAACTCCCTACCTTGCTTCCCAGCCAGGGGACAAGGATTCATAGATGTTGCTGCTGTCTCCCCATCCCTGGGAAGGATGGGGAACAGGCTAGATGCCCTCTTGCAGTGCTAGAGCTTGCAATTTCCTGTTAGAAGCCTGTGATCAACCTCATTGCTGTGAGCTATTCAAGCATTTGCATTGTTTCACAGCATCTCAAGTGCTGACTGGAAGAAGCTCCAGGTTTTGGGGGAGTCCAGCAGGATTGCTGCTGGGGGCTGTGCTGGCAGGCACCCCCACATTGAGCAGCAGAGAAGGGCTGCCCTCCTGCCAACAGGTAAGAGGGCTCCTGGACATTGCTCTTTATCAGGAAAGGAAAAGGGGAGAAAAACCCCAACAAATCAGTTCTGATCACATGGAGATTTGAGCTGGCATTCAACCAATAAACACTGGAGGATAAAGAAATGCTGTGGAAAAAGTCATGTTGTGACATAGCCACAGCTGAGGTTCCTTCATTTTTTTTAAAGATTGTTTTTCCTTTTCTCCTCTTGGTTAAAGATGAGATTGGCAGAAAAGAGAAAGCATCATGAGCGTACAAACGCTTACCCAAGAAACCACGCAAAGGGTAAGTGGAGGAGTTGGCTTTCCCTGCAGGTGCAGCCATCTGGACACAGGGCACAGAGACCTGGACTAGAGCTTCCCACTCCATCCCCCATACTGGCGACATGTATCTGTAGCATCTGTAGACACAAGAAAAAAAAACCTAACAGGCTTGTGGGTGGTATTTTAATTCCCATTTCCCCCTTGCAAGTACACCATCCTTCTGGCAGTACGTTCTCCCCCTAACCCACCCTGTTAGGCTGGCACAGCAGCTGGGGGCATGGAAGGCCAGGTCTTGTCTCACTCAGCAGGAGAGCAGGGATCCCATAACCGATCATGTCTCTTGCAGGGATGCAAAGGACCCACTGCTTTCCATTACCCATGTCTGCAGGACTTCCAAGGTCAGAATCTGGCCCCTCACGCAAGTCAGTCCTTGCCCTGAGGAGCTGTAGCCAGAGGAGACCAGGAGGCAGGAGAGCACTGATTCCCTATGTCTTTGCCATCTCGTTTCCATGCTCTGAGGCCATCTGTGGGTTTTATCCCAGGAATTCCTGTCACAGCCACTCCCATTAGTATTTGGCAATGCTTTCTTGCCCTTTCTCAGCATCTGCTGACCAAGTCCATCCGGTCATCCCCACTCCTCATCCTTCATCCAAGGCTTCATGATGCCGCCACCCACTTTTGCAGCACTGTGCCCTGCAGCACCTGAACACACGAGCTGCAAACCGGGCAACCTAGCTCACTAGCAAAGAGAGCTTCCAAACAGGGATTGAGCTGCTATTAATTTATCCTATATTTGTTTTGAAAAGATGCCTCGGGAAGGTACACCATTTCCCTTTCCAGTTAGAGGCTTACCAGCCACAGGCTGTCTTCCTTCTCAGAAACATTAATCTATGTTTATTTTGCATGTACTCAATTAATCCCCAAGGCATTGCATTCGGCAGGCCGGAATCAGAGCTCCGTCTCCACCAAAACACTTCAGGAGAAAGAAGGAGAAATGCTGGACCTTTAGTGGAAGAAACACATTTATTTATTTGGGACCAAGGCAGCTGCATGGGGTATAAATGATTTTACTTGGTAACCCCATCAGGATTCACTCCACCTTAAATCAGGAAGGAAAGACCTGGAGCATCCATTTCCAGTGTGATCACCAAGGAGCAGCCAGACTTCAATTCCTATGAGGCTCATCAGAAGGTTTGCTCGTTCAGGGTGCTCTAATTTACAAAATACTGATCTACCTGCAGCACCAGCCATGTTCTGTTCCCAGTTAGAACTTGTGCAACTCTGCTGAAGTCAATTTACGAGGCAAACATTTAATTTAGCAAGCAGGCTCACAATCCTAAATTTAAACATATGTCAAGCCAGCTAGTAGCTTTGTTTTAATTAACTCTCAAACTTTGTGTCTGTCATTTCTTTATATAAATGAGGATGTTCTGCCAAGGGCAGACTGTAATCCTATGTGCATACCTATGAAACCGCCTGCTATTTCACAACCACTTTTCAAAGAGCTCTTACAGAGGCAAGGGGATGTGGATGTTATTATAAGGGTCCATATGGCAGTACGCTGGCACTGCAGTATTAAATCAGAGGTATTGTAGCTTTCCAGCCTAGATTCTCACAGTATCAGGTAACGTGTATGTAGCTTTATTGTTGTACAATTTTAGTGGCTATGCATTATTCAACAGCAGCCAAAGTCTCTGCGCTGCCGGAGGTGATTCAGTGATGATAAAGGGAATATGTTTTGCTCTAAAGGCAGTAGCAAAGGGATTTCACAGGCCGATATCTTCTCCACCCACGGAGGAATAATGGAAGCATTAACATTTCTAGTAAAGAAATCAGCTGGCGACAAATTCTCATCGATAATTAAAATGAAAGTACAAGCTGCCTTAACATGTAGTTAGACTTAGGAACTGTAACCTGCTCTCTAAATTAAATGCTTTCCTTGATAATTTGGCTCTCGCAGCAGGCACTGAAATCTGCTGGAAGATGCCATCTAGTGGGTTATGGAAGTTTATTTAAGTTTAAATCTGCTCGCTGGTGTGGGGCGAGGGTGGCCAGAACTGCAAACGCTGGGTTGTGTAATGCTTCTTGTAGACCTTCTGTTGTTTTTCTAGGAAATAAAAAATTTCCCTGCGGGCGTCTACATCGGAAGAGACCTAATATTTATTTTGCCAGCCCCGCAGCCGGCCACCTTCCCGGTCGTGAGGGCTGTGGGAAGAAATGAAGAAATTCGTTGAAGAAACGAATCCACTCCCCATTTTTGGAAAAGCTATACCACTGTTGAATTGCGGTACATGTTTAAAACCCACCGTCTCGCGTCTATACATTACCTAGTTTACGGTTGGGTGGAGGCCACCGAATTGGTACCCGAGCCCGCAGCATCCCTCTGGCGCGAGCCGCGGCCGGGGAATTGATGCTGCGCGATCGCGCCCGGCGGTGCGGCCGATGGCATCGCCCCCCTGGGAGCGCTGGGGCCGGCGACCCCGTGCCCCGGCTGCCGTGTGGCGGCGGGCAGCCCCCCGGGGGGGCACCGGCAGCCCCCCGGCCCAGACCCGGCTCCGTTGAAGCCCGGGGGCCCATCCCTTTCCCCTGCCTGTCCCCCCCTGGTGCCGGCCCCGTCCCTGCCCACATCCCAGCGTGCTCCGTGCCTTGCTAATGATTTTTCGGGAGAGCCTTAACAAGCGCTGCGGGGCTGCTCGCCCCGGAGCCCGGCCAGCTCTGCCGCAGGGCCCGCTGCTTAATGGCCGTGGGGACCGCTAATTGCGGAGCCTCCCTGGAGCAATTAACCACCTTGGCTTCCCCCGCCGCCGGCCGGCTCGGAGCCCGCTGCCCGCCCTCTCCCGCAGCGCCCGCCCCGGTGCCTCGGCATCCTTCGAGAGTCGTTATTAGAGACTCATTACGGGAGAGTCATTAGCGGGGCGCGGGGGCGGGCCGGCGGGGCGGGCCGGGGGCGGGGCTGCCGAGGCCCCGCCTCCCCGCGCGCGGAGCGGAGCGGAAGTGCCGGAGTTGCCGCCCGCCGCTGCCGCCGCCGCGCGCGGGGGAAAGTTGGGCTCCCTGAGGGCGGCGGCGGCCGGGCCGCGCTCCCGCTGCCCCGCGCCTCCTCCGCCTCCTCCGTCCCCTCCTCCCCGGCGGCGGCTCCGATGCGGCGGAAGCAGAAGCGGCTGCTGCAGGCGGTGGGGCTGGCGCTGGCCGCCCTCGTTTTCTTGCCCAACGTGGGGCTCTGGTCCCTCTACCGCGAGCGGCAGCTGGAGGGCGGCGGGGCGGCCGGCGGGGAGGGGGCCGCCGCCGCGGGGCCGCCGGGGGCAGCGGCCGGCGAAGCGCCGGTGAGTGGGGGAGCGGGGAGGGGGGGGGTGACGGGGTGTGGGGCTGAGCGGCCCCCCGTGGGCGTGGGGGGGTGGGAGCCGCTGGGTGAGGGGCGGCTCCCGTAGGAGTGGGAGCTGAGGGGAGGGGGGCGTAGGGGATGGGCGCGTCCCTCTGCCTTGTCACAAGAGGGGGGGCCTCGGCGGTGACTTGGGGGGGCCTTCGGCAGCGACTCGGGGAGCGACAAGCAGCAGCCGCCCCCTAACGGGGGGGGGCGGGGGACAGGAGCGCAGGGGCGGGCACCTGTGCCCCCGGGGAAGGCGCTGCTGTGCTGCAGCCCGTGCCTGGGCTGGGGGGGGTCGCCAGTACTTTCTTGGCAATTCGCAGACACGCAGGGTCCCGGGGGTCTGCTTGGCTTGTTTGGCCGAGCTTGGCAAGGGAATAAAGCGAGGGCTTTGCCCCTTGCTCCAGGGAGCAGGGAAGGGGAGTGTGTCCCATCCTTGCACAGAAAAGGGCAGGAATTCTGTCTCCCAAGGGTGCGCCTCTGTGCCACTGCTCTTTACCTGCCTTGGAAAGGTACAGGCAGCGAACATCGAGCATCACACCTGGCTCCCCGCAGAGCTCCAGGGAAGGGCTAGCAGAAAGGACCAGGTGGAGCCTGAAGATCATGTCTGGCTACCGATCCTCCTGTGGGAAAGGGGAGTGGGTAACTCTTCCTGAGAGAGGCACAGGGTGCCTGCTGGGTACGTGGCCTGACCATATCGCAGCACATGACTGTGTTCCTTTCTTGTCCCACTGGTGTAAGTAGTAAATTTAACAGACAAACCTTTCTGCTTAGTGTGTGAGACAGAAAGGCTAGATCACCCAAATTAGATGTGTGGAAGCTCAGTTTAGCTGCATTTACTTTTGGCTATGTAATTGCTTTATCCCCTTCTGGGTTTGGCTTTGTACCATTAAGAATGATTGGGACTTGAAAGCTTGAAATGTCAGTGTGTAACTATCAGTTCAGCTGCCGCTCTACAAGGCTCCGCTTGTTAAAAACCACTTAAAACTCTTAGTTGTCTAAATCTTTCC
The DNA here is from genome assembly GCF_017639655.2 of Falco naumanni. Classification (NCBI taxonomy): domain Eukaryota; kingdom Metazoa; phylum Chordata; class Aves; order Falconiformes; family Falconidae; genus Falco; species Falco naumanni. The sequence goes on from NC_054061.1 coordinate 7,949,684, forward strand.
CTGCTTGGAGACTTGCTGCTATGACTGCACTGGAAAGGTGGAGACACCTACTGTGGCAATTTCTGCTGTGAGGGGGAGAAAGCTCTCAGAGGTGTAGTCAAACTGAGACTGAGCTCTTCCTTCCCAGAAGAAACCTTTCTTCAAATTCAGGTGTTTAGTGCAAGTCTAGGTATAACCATGTTCATATCTTTGTAATATCCCGTGCTGGTAGGGAAAGGGATCAGCTGTTACCTGTCATAAAAGATAAATTTGTTGCAATTACTCAAACCTGTGTAGAAATCCCTTTAACATACACAGTGATCATTACATGCTTGGAATTCCTGATGATACTGCCATATGCTTGGATTTGTTGGGTGCAGGAAATCTATTTTGCATGACAGATAAAAATCAGGCCCTGTAGTCCACTGCTCTGTAGCTTGACATGGCATGGTGTTATGGCAAAAGGAAGACCGTTGTAATATCACGTCTTCCAGAGGTCGTGAGGATAAAGTTGGTGATTATTCTTAGAAAGCTTCAAAGTTCCTTGTTGGAAGTAGCAGTTCATTGTGATTAAATCTATAAGAGGTGAAAAATCAGTGACAGGCTGACTTTGTTTTCGGTCAGTCTTCCAAGATTGTCCTTCTGTTGTGGACTTTGGGTAGCTGTAAGACTGGCATTTCCTACGGTGCAGTACATCACTGCTGACTTCTGTGCGTATTCATTGTTCAAGGTATTTAGATATCCTGTACTGCCTGTGTTGTATAGAATGTTGACTCCGTTTTTCTTTAAGTCTCTTTAAAGTATGGCAGCTGTCAGCAAATTGAGATCTGCTTTTGTTTTGATGGTGTGTTGAGCTGGGCAGGAAACAGCTGTGCAGCTTACAGGAGAATTTGCAATAAAACCTCTGTGTGCTTGTGTAAATCAGAGTTACTGGGGTTTAGACTGAAGGCTTCATCTTCCAGTCTAATCGATGTGGAGTTATGGGCTGTAGTGGGTCTGTGAGTGAAGATATACTTGTATTGTATGCCTATTTCTTTGAAGGATTGGGCCCTGAAACGATAGCTTCTGTTACACTGAGCAAGGAAAAACATACAATGAAGGACAACTGGCTAAAATAATTTGGTAAAAATAATTTCAGATGGAGCAGAATAAAGACAAACCAAATGTGGTGCGTTTTTTGTTTTGGTTTGGGGTTTTTTTACTGTTGTCATAGAGGTATCTGCCAGCTGACTGCAGAGAGTCTTCTGGGCATCCTCAGATTCAATGGTTCCAGGCTCTCTTCCTCGGTCCTGACAAGCATTCATGGTTTGTGTACTTACTAATCAACTTCCAGCTTGTAAATGAATGTGCTGTTTGTCTGCTTGTTCATGAAGCCATTTGGAAAACTCTGGATGATAGGAGGCTATATCACAAAAAAGATCTTCGTAGCAGTCAGAAAAGATTTTCTTCTGTTTCTGGCTTTAATTTGGCTTTTTGTGCAGGCTAATCTTTGAATTGAGGACATTTCAGATGTGATACAGAATTGAGCTTTTCAATGAAATCTCTGTCCAGGCTCATTCTTTCTCTTTAAATGGTGTCTGCTGTTTCAGTCAGTAATTTTATCTTTCAGAGTAACAGCAAAAGGGGGAAAAGGTTTTAAGAAATGGCTGAATTAAAGCTATAAAGCAGTTCCTAGAACATAGAGTTGCGATGCTAAAATTTTCAAGTTTAAAACCTGCTACGAGTTTGTTGTCTGTCTGTGCTGCATGTTACCTTCAAAATGGCAATGTATCAGTGTGGGTGATTTTTGCCTTATTTAATCTTTCTAGTGCCTGAAACAAAAGTGTCAGAAAATTAAGCAATCAGAAGCCATGTAAATATATTCTAGGAAAGATTATGCTAAATGGTTTCTGCAGAAGTGCCTAAGCAGCTAATTGCTTCTGTATTTACATGTTCAGGGGAAACATTATGGTGACTGAAAATAATGTATTGCTTTAATAAGGTGGATTAGGTCTGTGTTCTTTCCTCCTGCCTTTGGGTTTGTTCTTCTGCAGCTCTGTTGGGTGCTTTTTGCTCCACAGAGGAGGGATGGCCTTAAGTCATCAAAGCCTTGGCCTCAAGGTCGTGCTGCAGATCGCTTTCGAAAAGCTGATGCATTGAGTTACTCTTCACTACCGCTACATGCTCAGAAATGTCCTTTGTCAATGTGTATGTACAGTTGTTCAGCACATTATATGAATTAGGGATTCCTTTTTTTCATGCTGAGTGTAACAGATTTGGCTAGTGTCGTGGCTCTATATAGGGATGACGGTGTCAAGGGACTGAAGAATTTCTGCCGACAGCAAAAGTATTAGCTTAGAAGCTTCTTATTCTTCATGGTTGTACTTTTTTTGATCACCAGTATGTGTGTGTTGGTATGCTCATGTAATGCAGACTGACTTTTGCGTAGTTTCATCTTTTTCTTTTTTTAACAAGTATTCAATAAGTAAAAACATATGATCCGTAGGTGTGAGGGTAGGAAAGAGCAAGAGGAATGCAGCTATACCTTTTGTCTCTTGAATCTCTGCTGTCTTCCTCAGAGGCTGCTGGGTATCCTCAGCTGAAATGTTTAATTGATGTGTAGTCTTGCAGTAAGTAAAACACAGATGAGTTAGTTTGTGGGCTAGTGGTTTATGCTTGGGCTAATGCAGCTATTTATGTGACCTCTGATGCTCTGCAGAGGTACTGCTCTGTACCTGTGTGGGCAGGCTGGAGGTCGGCACTCTGTGAGGTGCCTGCTGTTACGGGAACGTGGTGTTTGAACTCAAAGGGATGCTGAGCTTGAACGTCTCTTTGAACTGCTGGCTAAAAGCACTGTAGCAAATTAGCTGCCTTTCGTTGCTTGGGTTTTTATCTGATATGATGCATGGCTTATGGAGTCACCCTGTAGCTTGTTGTAGTAGTAATTTGAGCTCTATAAATTAACTCGGGAGCATGATGGAAGTATATAAATCACATAGGTGATTGTGTGGTGCCCTCTGCTGCCAGCCGGCTGGAGTGAAATGGGACGTACCTGCCTGCTGGTAGGTTGTGAATGAGAAACCAGCTGCTAACTTGTGGTTGACAAACGGTTGGAGAGAATGCTCCTTCTGGAAAGGTTGGGGTCGTAAACTTTGGCTTTAGTGCAATTAAGCTTGAAGTTTCCAGCTGGTATTGCTGAAAACGTAGCCCTAATGATGAGCTGAGTGGGGAATGATGCTGCGCTGCCTTCCAAACTGCTGCTGCTGCTGCTCATGTCCTCCTCAGCAGAGGAGGAGGATTGGCTTTGCCACGCTGACCTGGGGCAGCTATGAAGCTGTCGAGGATTGTCAGCTTCATGCTGCAGTTGGCAAAAGCTAATAAGGAAGAGGGTGGTTTAGCAGATTCTGTGCTGCCAAGGTTGGGGGGGAGGAGAAGGGCTTGGGAGAAGTGAGAGGAATACCTTTCTGCTCTCTGCCAGCCAGAGGTAAATGGAACAACTGACTTAACATGCCTCATAGGCAGATTTCTTTGACAGTTAGATGGGTCGCGCCCTAGACCTTGCTACTGCCTTTGAACTCGGGGGTCTGGCTCCTTGCAGACCTCTTGGAGACTGCCATTTTGGCAGCTGTATTTGCTAGTCACTCATCAGCTGATATAAAAGCAAACTTTGAAAAGCTTATTTTGGTAAGCATAGTGTAAAACAGTTGGCATCTAAGGGCTGAAGTGCAAGTGCTAGAGCTGAACAAGCCTGTTTTAAATTAAGAGTGACCGTTTTCCAGTACGGGCTACTCTAAAGTTGATCACTTCAGTGCACTTGTGAAATGAGCAGGTTTTCCTGGACTGGATAAGAGTGGACCGCACTGATTAGCAAAGTGAGCTGAAGTGAACATGAAGTGGCTAAACTATCTCACAACTGTGAAGTGCAAAGTAAATTTGGAAAAGATGTTTATTAAAAAACAGGAGCTTTCAGTGGTGCTCACTCAGGGTCTCATTATTCCTTCTGGTGATCTTCATTATAACGGCAACACGAAGCTGAATGAACAAATGGGCTGTATTCTAGGTCTTCTATGCTGTGTGAAAACAAAAGGTTTGTTACACTTGCTGTTCTTTGGGGAAGGTTATCTCTATCAAGGAGTAGGTGCTCCTGTTACTGGGCAAGTGGTTCTGTTTCACCCTTCAGACGTGCTCTATATGCAGTTCTTAATAGTTGCAATGGTTACCTTTCTTCATGGAAGGAAGATTTCAGCAGGAAAATGTTTTGGCCTCTGGCATTGGACTACTTTTTAGGTCACTGGTGAAAACCATAAATACAGTGGTCTGTGTGAATATGGATCAAATTGTGAGAGACGGCGAGATTTAAGAGCAACTATAGTTACAGATTTCCTGGCAGATAACTGCCATGTATTTGACTAAGTGGACTGCTAAACTAATGGCAGTATCATTACTACCACTGAGGAGTGTTGGTGAAATTAGGCAGAAGAATGCTATCAACCAGACTTGCAGTTATAGAGTATCATCTTCCATTCACTGTTTAAATACAGTTACAGGCGTTGCTATAAAAAGATAAAGAAGTTGGCCTTCCTGTCACTCTTGTATTGGCTTCCCTGTGGAGCAAACTATAACCTTACTTGCATTGCGTAAGAACAGATCCTGTCTAAACTCTAAGCAAATTGTTATCCAGGTGTAAAAGCAACTGCACGCTGCTCCTGTTCCTTTGCAACCTTTTCCTGTACCAGGCAACACAGGCAGGTAGCCTTCAGCTTCCTTCTAGAAAGTGAAGAGCTGGTGGGGTGCATTAGGAGCTTGTAAGAGGTATTCCACTGTGTGCTTGAAAAAAAAAAACCACAACCCTGTGCTGCGCAAATTTGTTTTGATCCAGTATGAAAGCATGTGTTGCAACCTGTTAGCATAGTATCCTGTTGACTTCAGCAGAGCTGACATTCGTAGGCTTTTATGGAGCGCACCTTAACTGGAGTGCACTGCGCTGAGTTTCCTGGTACTTCTGGATGGTGTACATGCTTATGTAAAAAAAGCTCCTGTGATGTTTACCATCAGAGGACACTCTCTCGTCATGATTCATGTTTCCCATTCTGTTAACTCTGTAGAGTAACCTCTAAGTTACACCACTTAAAATTGTTTGATAGTAGCGTGAATAATGCGTGTTACTATATAGACACAGGGAAAGAAGTAACTTTAGTGACTTTGCGCGTATGAAATCTTTTAATAGTAATAAGTACTCTCAGGTTAAGTGACCTGAGTGTATGTGTAGATTTCTTCTGGATCACCCTTACTAGAAAATTGGAAAGGAGTTTTTGCATGGCTGAGTGGATTAAAAGCTGGCTATTTTGCAATGGCAAAGAGACATTAACAATCATTTAAATGTTACTTCAGTCAGACTGAGGTAGATTGGGTTAAAGCTGAATAGTTACTCTTTGTTAATTGAGTAACTATCTATTCCTATTCTGGAATCAAATTGGGAATAGTTTTTCTACCCTACCTTTACATTTTGTCTTAACCTGAGCTAATGTCCCTGAGCAGAGTGGTTTCAGTTAGTCCTACTGCAGTTTGGCCACTCAGGTATTCCTTCTAGATACAGCTTGGCATGGGATTCCTGTGCTTCTGGAGGGATGTATAGAAGACATTCTGACTTGACTTCAGGTCTCAGATGGTTTGCAAAACCGATAGCTGTCAGTGGGGAATTTTAGCAGTTAACAGAAATTTTAGCAGTTAACAGAAAGTGTGAATCTGTTTATCGGATTTCAGACTCTTGATGCTCAAGTCACTTTCAGGAGTATAACAGCACGATGTTTTATTTCCAAATCCAGGAATAATATACTACCCTCCCCACACACACACCCACACACACCCCACACACCCCCAGCTTCTAATTTTAAATATTTATGTTCTGCTCTTGAATATATTCCAAATTCTCCATTATCTCTTAAAAAGTCTACTTGTGACTTTACCTTCAGATCTGGCACGTTGTTCATGACTTCTTACAACCCAGGGAGTTAGGAAGTGTTACCGGTCCAGCTGTATTCAACAGGAATACCTCTCTGTGGTAATGGTATCTTTTCTATCAGTGTAACCAGCTCCTGCGGTGGTATTCACTGCATTTTGTGTTACCCTGGCTAGATGACAGATAGGTAACAAGGAAGCGAGCGTTTATCTACGCAGCTTTGTTAAGAATATAAGTAGTACTGGATATCAAATTATGGCTGACTTGTCAGACTGTGCCTCTTTTGTTAGATTTACAGGGTCTGGCAAACCGTTGTAGAAAACTGCAGTTAAGTAAATCAATATGTAGCACAGTAAGTTGCCAGGCAGCTCCCCTTTTCTAATGCCTAGGTAAAAATGTAATTTCTACTGTGTCTGGGATCTGCTGGCAGCTCTGCATCTGAAGTGCTGTGCACCCCCTAAAATATAAGAAGTATGTCATTTGACATGTCTCCTTATTGCTCATAAGCTTGGTAAAGCTTTAAATGGCAGCTTCAAAGAAGGGAGGTCTACCATTTCTTGGTCCTTAAGTTTGCTTTTCTTTCTAAATAATTAGCTCTTTTCTCTGCCCTTTTGCAGTTCCTCCATTTTCTCTAATCTTGGCTCCAGGGTTAAAAGAGAGCTCTCTAGAGCATATATATGTAATTAAGGCTTTTTAACCACAGTTACAGTGGAGTATAAGCAGTGTTCTGTTGTTTCTGGTACCCAGGGAAGAAACTTTCTTCAGTAGAAAAGCTGTTGATTTTATTATAACTGAACTCTGCTCTCTCTGCTATCCCAGTCACGGAGTTCCTTCTGATACTGCTTCATGCCTTCCCACTTTTGGTAAGTTATCTTTCTAAGGTTGATGACTATTAATGACCTTCTCTCTTCTATAACTCACAAGAATAAAAATATTTTATTTATTCTGCCTGTCACTTTCTTGGAAATGCAGGCTGCCAGCTATTGAGTAGTATCCCTCACGAGTGTGTTAAGAAAGCTTGAGGAAATGTCATCCAGCTCATCTCTAACGTGTGACTTCTCTGGGTCTCACTGCAACTCTGTCCAGGCATCTGAACTAAACCACAGTTTTCATTAACTCTTCTAATGGTTGGTGGCATTTAGCAGACTTTCCTCTTTTGGAGGTCATGATATAAACACATGAGCCTGTTGCCACCAGTGTGAATCAGGGATGAAATTCCTCACTTAGTCTAGGTGCTCTTGGAGGTCTTACAACTCCAGTGGATGAGAGCACGCTTAGAGGCAATTACTGAACAGGAGCTGATGGCTTAAAATTTGCACCCTACAAAACTTGGTTTATGTTACTGTATCCTTTGCTTTTCTGTGTTACTGAGTCAAATGGAATTGATAAGCAGTTTAAACATATTAAGGGTTTAAAATGGAAGCCCTATTTTAAGCGAGTTGATGTAACTCATGTGGGTATTACGATTCTTTTTCTTGGCCAGAAATAGAAAGCAAAGGAAGCGGGGAGGAGGATGGAGTCGGCGAAGGCTTGACTGCACGGTTGCTGCCCAGCCTGGTGGAGAAGTTCACTCTTAATATTTGTTTGGTGACTGTGTTGTCCAGTCTCAACTCCTTATTTATTTTTCAGCTGTAGTATTTTTTTCTTCCCAGTTAGCACAAGAAGTAGCAGAAAGCAACTTCTAAAAACTGTCTTTCAAAACAGTGACTGCTGGCATCCTTCCCTGTTAAGCTGAGGTAACTAATTTCTGTTCACAGCGTCTCCCCTAAACACTAGTATGTATTTCTTGCATGTATGTTGTGCAGCTGATGTAGCGGTGACCTGACACATTTCCCTGATGTAGCTTTCAAACAAACAGACAACTTGGTCCGTTGTGCGGGGTTGCAGTTCACAAGGTGACTGCTGAAGTCAAACTTCCAAAAGGCCTTTCAGAGTATTTTTTTAAATGCATGGAAACTGCAGCTGTTTACTGAAATAATGACCAACCAAGGGGTTAAGTTTCAAACAAATGTTGAAGGGTTGTTTTCCAGGTACTAATATTTGAACTCGTGTCTTAAACTTGGATGTCTGTAAATGAGCTCTTATCTTTCTGCTGTAGAGCTATTTGGTCATAAAAATAAAGGGTTTGCAGAATAACAGTAAATCAGTCTGTCTCCTGCAAGAACTTTCTGGATGCATGAAATTTTCCTTGTTTGGCTACTCACTCTCCCTTTCCAAAAATCTGATTAGAATGATGCTTTTTTGTCTTTGTTAGTCAAAGTCTTGTGATGCTTTGGGCTTTATCAGATCTTATCTGGAAACACTGTCAGCTGTCCCTCCTACATGCAGAGCTGCTTTGCTTTTGCCCTCTTGAACAACTGTTTTTACAAGATTAAGTTGTTATGAAAAGTTTGGTTCTGCTTGAGCTCTAAAGCCTGAAATCCTTTGCTTGCAGTTATGTCTGCAAGTTAAGGTGACTTTTCAAAGGAAAGTCAGCCTTTTCTCAGTCTTTGCTTACGATTATTCGGAAGATAAAACACTTAAAACCTCTAGTAGCTGGTCTTGTCTTTTCTCAGTGGAAGATTGCATAGGTTTGTCTTTGTATAAATTAACTTTACTAGGATTCAAATTCGTTTGGGAAGTAACTTTTATCTAGTTCATGACACCAGCAAGAAAACAATTTTTTTTCTGTGATGGAAAAAGAGGTAGGTTTTTTCTGTTTTGAGTTTCCTAACGTTTCTCAGCTGAATCAGATGAAGTCCAAAGAAGAAATCTTCACAGGGACTAGTAAGCATGAGCTGTTGCTTAATAAATAAAACAGGTGAAACGGAGTTTGAGTGTTCTTAATGTTTTGACCAAAGTTTTCAAAGATGTCTTGAGGTGTGATGTTCCTTTGAAAAATGAGAGACTTAGTGACTTTGATCTAGGGTATGATACAAAAATAACCACATAACCAGGTCTGGCATAACATAAGATATATTTTTTGTTTTGTTTTCTCTTTTTTTATATTATTTTTAAAAGAGTGAGCAGCTCCTTCACTTCTGCTCAGGCTGACTTTAATCTTAACTCTGCTTCCTTGAAAGTGGCTCTCTTTAGAGACTGTACTTTCAGCTCAGGTAAGTAAAAGCAAAATATATTTCCTCGCTAAAGAAAATCGGTACCCCAAAAGCTAGATAAATACAGACATATCTATGTTGTAAAGGGCTTCAGTTAAGCAAGTAAGTTATTTTCTGTTACATTACAGAAGGTCACTTAAATTTAGCCCAACTGTCAGTTCATGTTAGCCACTACGTAACAGGCTTGTTCTGGATCTCAAAAAGAAGTCAACCCTGTGATTATCTTCTGTCTTCTCATTTATCTTCCAGGTGGCCGGTTGCCAAGGTTTAGTGTGTGATAGCCAAGTAATAAGGAATAACCCTTTTTTTCCACTCCTGTGTATGTTAGTTTTGTTGATTCACCAAATACACTCCGGACTGCCACTTCTCTTTGATGCTTAGGCTGAGGCTTACTGTGTTGGAAATATCTAAAACTCCTACTGATGTTTTGCTGTTGTGTGCTGCCTAATTTTTTGTGCGGCTGTTTTGGAATCTGATTCAAGTTACTAATTTAGCCTGGGAAAAAAAGCAAAAAAAAATCTCCCTTCAGAAAACCAGCATCTGTTCACAGGTCTTGTTCACAGCAGCAAAGAAGTTAAATTGGTACAATTAAAGTGTTTGGAATGAGTCTTCTCAAGGTTATTTTGCTTGCCTGATTCTGAGGGCATCAAGGCAAGCTGCAAAAACATCTGCAAGGTACTGGAAGACCTGGAATTTTGGTATGGAAACTGGCAGAAGTGTATTCGGTTGTACATATGGAGACCAGGAAACTATCCAAGTTAATACTGTTGCCATTTTTCTGCTGTTGCTGCTGATTCTTTGGGAATGTGGTTCCTTTCCCTGTTCTGCCCCAGATTGTTTCTGGTCTTCAGGTGTGGATTGCATGCCCTGTGAATGCGGATGTGGAAGGTTGGAAGTGTCTTATCTGCAACGTGTGAAGGTCCTACTTGTGCTGTCCTTGATTTTGATTGCTGCAGAGTATCTGTGTATAAAAGATAATAGGTTTTCTTTCACCATAGTTGCATATTTTCTGCAAATAGGAACTTGGGCCAGCTGATTACAGAAAAAGTCCTTGGCAAAGCAATTACAAACTAACAAGAAATTGTCTCTAACCTCAGTTTGTGCCAAAACCCTTTTCCTTGTGTTTTGGCCAAAGCTGTTATCAGTGTAAACTAATACTGGTTACTATGGGTGAAAAGCCGAAGCTCTGGAAACAAGCGATGTCTTGTTGCTTTCCAAGTGCTGATACTTTTATAATAAGAGGCTGCTCATAGTCGAAGTGCATCTGAGAAGCTGTGAATTGATGCACGCAAGCAGAGAGCGCTGGCATTGCTGATAAATTAGCTGGGAATTGTCAGTCGTGTATAAACTCAAATATTGGCTTAACCTGAAAATGTTAAATGAAATATAAAACTACAGATTTTTCTCTCTGGATATTTGAAAACAATAACAAGTCATATGAAAACTTGTTTTTTAAAATTATTTCTAGAGGGTATGAGTTTTCAAGCCTAATGCAGCAAAGTCTATTTTTATAGTCCTTGAAAACAAAACCTGACAGACCGTATTTGCTAGCAGTTATATTGCTCTGGTGACAGTACTTCTTTTTAAAGCATGCCAGAGGAAATGCTCTGTGCCGGAGCATATGTCAGTGATTAGTGGGACCAGTGCTGCAGGATGAAGTAGGAGAAATATGGTTGCGTGTAGAAAAAGCTGAATGGACAGAACATGAGAAATGTAGCAGTTTATGGACTGGTTTGGTTTTATAGTAGGAATGGAAAATAGTTATTTTTAGGCTTATCTGTATGTAACTGACATGCAGTCTTCCAAATCAGTTGAGGTTTAACCCGGAGGGCAACAGGTGCCTTTCTCTGTAAGTTTCCCTTAATTTCTTCTTAATTTAGAAAACAATTTAGATAATGTTGGTATTTGCATGCTTTGTGTATGCCGGAGTGAACTGAAAACCCTTGGGAAGTGAGAGACTTTGGTGCCCAACTCTTCTTTTGGATTTTGGCCTAAGTGGATTTAAGGGCTCAGGCAGAGGGTGATCCTCAGAAACCAGCTGATCCTCTGAAGACCTGCCACCCTAAGCCCACAGTTCTTGCCAGTCAAGCCCCTGGGGTGTGTGCTCACATTTTGCTCCCAAGCAGCTCATGCTGCCTCCTTTCCTCCCTGAAGCTCAGCAACCGTCCTTAGGCAGCCGTCCTCGGCATTGAGCACCCCTTGTGAAGGATGCCGAGTTCAGAGCACAGCTCTCACACCTGTGCGTGAGCTGTGTGGGACTCCGGGTGCTGCATTCAAAGCCCAAAGCTCTGGGGTGGAGGGGAGAGGAGGACAGTGCCCCGACACCCTTCCACAAGGATCCTTGAAGAGGTGCAGTAGGTGCAGCACTCAGTTGACTTTGCCTCCATGCTTTGACTGTGCAAAATAACAAATAATCCCAGCTCTGTGTCTGAGAGGAACGGCTCAGCATCAGAGCATACAGACAGGTGTTAAGCATTTGATTCTCATGCCATATAGAGGCCACCTGGTATGTTAGGGCTAAGTGCTTAAGACCTGGAGAAATCAGAGGTCAAAAGCCTGTCTTATGCAGATGTTTTCAATTTGATCCTGAAGGTGCCTACAGACCTTACTCAAGGACGTAGACCCCACTGTGGGAATCATAGAGCTGGAAGTTGAGCTGAGAGATGCACAGCACTGCAATATCAAAGTTTTATGTAGGTTTAGCTCTTGACAACATGGATGTAGTCATCACTCAAGTGCTCCAAAAGATATTCTCTTGTCTTGCCTTATTCTTCATACCTTGTCAGTTATGTTGGAGTACACCAAAATTTTTCTGTTCAACGTAAATGGAAGCAAAATGAAAATGCCCTGTTCCCTTTATCAGAATTGATGTCTGTATTTGAACTTTTCCAGTATTTGTTTATGAAAACTGCTTGTTTTCCCTTCTGAAATCTTTTGTCAGAGCAGTTCAATACAACTTGGATTAAAGGAAGTCACAAGAGGTTAGAGAATCCCTGAAAACTAGAAAAAGAAGATACTAGACTGTTCTGTAGCATTACCCTGCTGGTATCAAAATTACACTGCTACTTTTGTAGAGTAGGCATTTGGCTATTATATGTAAAGAAATTATGCAAGAAGCCAAGTTATTTCTAATTAAATCCAGGTTATGAAATAATTATCTTGAGCTCACTACAGCTGTGACTTACCTGTCTTGGGCTTTTTTTGTGTAGAATTTTTCCTCACATTGAAGAGTGTTTAAAGCTATTTTAGGTCTGTTGTTTTGCTGGACTGTAAAAGTTCTTGCTTTTGAGTAACTCTTGAGATAATTAGAAAAACAGAATTAAATTCTTTGGGGCTTTTAGGGAAAAGTGGTGGCTTCAGGAGGTTTGATTTGTATTTCTTTAGCATGCAGGAGGCCCAGTCAGTAATCTGCAAGGAGAAAGTAAAACACCCAAAGGAAGACTGCTTCCCATAAAGCAACATCAACTGAAAGTATTATTTATTTTCCATCCCTAAAGTTGCTGTATAGAAAATGCCTTAAAAATTGTTTGCTGGTACTTGTACCAAAAAGACCAGTTTCTCAGCAGTGCAATGATTTGATTTTATACTGTGTAACAAATACTGCACAGCTTTTTGAAAGGGACAGCTGGATTTTCACTGGTGACTGAATCAAGTGTTTAAAGATCTTGGATGTTTTCAGTCTTCTTATGTGTGGTATTTCTCTAGGTTTTGTAATTGCTTCATACTTGAATCCACTGGCTAAGGCATGAGACTTATGGATCCGGTTTCTTCTTCCTTAGCTTATTAGAGCTGTGAAAGGATCTGACTTTGAAACCTTGACTATTTTTAATCTCTCTTAATTCCTTCCAACTGTTAAAGGTCTGAACATTTAAGAGGAGCACCAGCTTACCTCGTTTGTGAGTCATACCTTCACAATAACAGAATGTCTTTGGTAAAGTGTTTTCAAGCTCATTGAAGCTGGATCAATTAGTGATGGGTTTATGTGGGTTTTTGCCTGTATCTGCAGCCTGGTTTTTTAGCAGAAATACGTGTACTGGTGGCTCTTGGAAAGGGTGCTGTCCATGGGTAGCAAAGGAAAGGCGGTGGCTCTGGCTGGAAGATCGGCAGTGAGGCACGATGTTCATCTTCCACTTCTGATGGAAGGCTGTTGAAATCCATCTGGCTCTTGTCCGTGAAGGGTTGTGATGCACTGTTAAGGCAGACTTGTTCATAGACTTCAGTGATCTCCTCCATTCAGGAGGTGGAAAAGAATACCAAAGAAAACTTTCTTCCATCCTATTTATTCATGTTAAACTGACAAAATTTATGAGTTTGGGCATGTGTTCAGTGCTGCTGGGTGATGCTGTTAGGATTCTGTTCTGGCTTGCTAAACAGGAACGATGCATAACACCTTGCTATTCAGTGTGTGTGTGTGTAATCTGTTCTTGGTTCTGTGCAGTCAGCAGGAAGGGTCAGGTATTAATGAAAGAGAAGATCAGTTCATGCACCTGGATCTTGTTTGAAATTACAAAGCTTCAAAAGCCTCTAAAAGCTCTCAGTGGCTCCTCGAAAGAGGAAGCTAGTTGGCAGAGAAGACCCTGAAAGCTACTTGGTTATAGAGTACTCTTAAAATTTAATGAAATCCAACATCTTAATTGCATCTCTGGGTTTACACATTTAATGTTGACTTTAGCAATTCTGCTTAGTACCTAATAGGGCTAAACTCCTTGTGTAACAATTAATCTCCTCCAAAAGATCTCAATCTTAAGGAATAGTAATACTTGAAAAAGCAGGGGGAGAGAGACAGCAGTTGCAAAGGTATCACCTGGCTTTCTGAAGCCCCTCAAGTTTTAAGTGTCTTGTGGTTCAAAGCAGTCTTGGCTTTAGCTTATTTTATGAAAATTTCCTCCCTACTAGTCTGCAGAATGGCTTGGACAGCCTACAGCGAGTATGTGAGAGATTACTGTGATCTGCAGCCAAAATGGTGGATGCATTAAACAATGCTCTTTAGCAAAAGAACTGCAGAACAGCTTTCCACAGGAATTTATTGTTCTTCAACCAGTAGCCACAAATGCTGGCTTGTGTCCCTGGAACACTGAATGTTTGAGACATGGCACGGTTTGCAGCAGGAGTTAGTCAACAGTTAGTTTAGGTCCATGGCTGCCATGTGATGCTGTACTATCACTTCAGCAGTCCTGCAATATTAGTTTTTTGCTTCTTTGGCTTCTGCTTACCAATTCTGCCTTTGCTGAGAGGTAAAAATAAAAGAACACAGGGAATGCTGCTGGACCTTTTATCCTTTGAGTGCTGTATCTGAGATCTTCATAATTTATATATTTGGGGTTGAAAGGGTAGACGGAGAAAGGGGTGTCATTCCTTGGACAGTGAAACTGTTAAGAGTTTTTTTTCTCTTACACCTTTGGTGTACAGCAGTGTGCCTAGTTTGGAATGGGATGCTGCCTGAGTGATTCTTGCTCTTCATCATGGTTTACATTCAACCCCAACACAGGACAGTAAGAGAACGAATGTAGTTCTTGCCAGTCACTTATTCACAGACCACAGGAGCGTCACTAACTGCACCCCTTTCCAGCTGCATAGTCTGATGTGGGAATGGGACTGGATGCACTTATCTGGAGCCGTGGACTTCAAGGGGAAGAGGAAGTAAATGTCCTTTTCTTTATCTTGTCCTCAGACAACATGCTATTCCAAACCCAGCTGGCAGAATGGCCTGCATTGGGCAAAACACTTGGCACTAACTCTTAACAAGGCTGGTGGTTTTGTAGTACCAGACAGCTGGCATCCTTGCTGGGATTGCCTGAGTGGGCTTAATTTTTCAGCAAGGTGGATGCTTTGAGTCCACGGGACTGAAGATGCGCTCCTAAGGCACCCACCCAGCTCAAAGGTGGGAACCATGTTCTGGCACAGCAGGTTAATGTGCAGCTGGTACAGGAAGTGCTTGCAATAAAGCAGCAGTCTTGGAGGTGGTGGATTGATTGCATATCCTCTCTTGCTTTCATCCGTCAGGATGGCTCTGGTTTCTCTAGTGGTCTACAGCTTGAGACTGAAAGAAAATGTCTATCATGTAAACGCTTTTGTGTGTGTATAACAGACTGTAAATGTTAAGGTGTTTTAGTATCTTGCAGTGTCACGTACCATCTAGAAACGGTGGCATCGTTGCATGAGCAGCTTTCAGAAGGGGAGAGAGGTGTCTTTGCTGTAGCTTTTGCTGCTCCATCTTTGAGTTTCTATTGCTAGAAGACCTGCTGTACTTTGAAAAGGTTGTAGTTGAAAGAAGTTACAAAACAGCACCCCAGCAGGGTATAATCTCCTCAAAGTAATCTTTTGGGAACTGCATGTACTTGATAGACATTTCAAGGCATAAACTTCCTATAAAGAGTAGAGAAAAGTTCATTGGTATCCAGGCGAAGACCCTTTGGCCATCTGGACTTGACTTAGATGTTGTCTACTCCTTGTGGTGTGGGTAAGGAGTGCTGTCTGAGCTGTGGATATAAGGTGCTATGCAACATATTTTAGTACCACTTAAGCTCCCTTGACCTAATCTGCTTGCTTTTTTACTGGAGCACGGATTAGCAGTGGGTTGCTAGCGTAAAAGTAAGCAGCAGTTAATTCTTGTAAGTCAAGTCCTGTGTGACTGTGATTTGGGTAATGGAAACTTTTTGGAAAAAACCAGGGAAAACTCCTCAAATGAACATGATAGGGCATAGCCAGGAGTGATTCTCATGCCAAATAGTGATGTGACAGGCAAATTGCATGTTAAGACTCGGATGATGCTGGCTACTTCAGCTGCTGCTTTCCTTCTCCAAGTCATGACTGATCTCAGCTCTTAGCCAGAGCAGGCTTCCTTTGGAGGCCTTAACACATTCCACAGGATTCCAGATTGTTCTGAAAATACTTTCTAAATGCTGTCTTAATTAAAGATTTCTTTAAGTCAGAATTAAGTTATTAAAATGTTCCAGGCATTTTCTAGAAGTCTTTGAAAGCTGACTGAACATTCCTTTCAAAGTTGATCTACTGCCTGTTGTGGGTTACAAAGTAATATTGTGCTGCTTGTGGGTTACAGATAAGTTCAAATATATGTTGGTGGTTGTGGTTTGTTTTTTTTAACTTGCAGGAGTTTGCTTTTTTTTTTTGTGAGCTTACGCTGCTATTGAGTCACTCTTCAGGATTTTGCAGTTGTGTAGTTGTGGTCTTTCAGCAGTAATGGAAAAACAAGTCTAGCGTTCCTAGGAGGGCATTTTGAAAATCTCTGGGTATGTCAGACTTGATAGTGCTGCATAAGACGATAGACTAACAGCCATCTAAACCGCTTTAGTTTTGTTTTGCAGAACCTGTGGCTGCTTCTGAAATACTGGGTGATCATACACAATAGGGTTTTTTGTACTTTACAGGAAAAACTGCATCCTGTGGAGTTGTAGACAGCTTGCAGAACTGTGCTGCTGCAAGCATTTAAAACACTGCTTAGGTGATTTGAGGAGATAAGAAATGCTGAAGAGATGTGCCCTTAAAGACTAGTTGCACTGTCCTGCGTCTGTCCCTGTCAAGAAGTGTGAGAAGAGGTGGTTCTCTGCCGTTAAAGTAGTGGTTAGAGCCTCAAACCCAAACTGTGTTGTGTGGATTGAGTGCTGCTGGTTTGGGGGTTTAATTAGGGTTTTAAGATTGTAAAGGCACACTGCAACTAGCTGTATTCGGTGTATCTAATTAAAAAGGCTGCGTATTGGAGGGAACTGAATTTCTGTAACAGTAAAGTAGTGTTCTTGCCTTAGAAGATGGGTTTGTAAGAGAGCTCTGGGTCTGCTGTCTTTCCAAATCAATGTTCTGCATAGGTTATGTTCTTCCTTGCATTTTGCAGGTAGTTTGGAGAAGCTAGTGGCTTCGGTAGGGTTGTCACATTTTCCTGGTGAGTGCCGTTAACTCCTGTAGAAGATTATATCCAATTTGCTGTTTACTTAGCCAGTGTTAGGCAGACTGGGCTGCTGGTTCAAAGGTGGAGTCAGTGCAGAGGTGTCTGTCTGAGCTTGAAGCTGGCCTCTGACACTTTGCTGTTCAGTTCTATAAAGTTTCAAGAGTTGTTTTTTTTTTTAAAAAAAATAATCAGAACCTTGTCAGTTTATGTTGCTTCTGCTGGGACCCATGAGCAGCTGTGAAACTACTTATCAAGTTGATGTTCAGATTCTCACTGGAAATTGCAAGAGCATGTCAGACCAGGACTCAGCCCTAAAACAGATGTGTGGTTATAGATAAGCACTATTGTCATGTACATCAACCCAAAATTTTTTACAATAACTGAAATAGAAGCAATTAACATTTGCTTTGCAATCTTCTGATGTATCAAAAGCAGTGTAATTATTCTCATTAAAGGTTCTGCAGTGGGAATGGATGACTGTCTCCATATTTGCTTGCAGTTACTGATAAGTAACAGTAAAGTCTGCTAAGTGGTTAGTCGGCAAAAGCATTACTGGGAAACTACAGGGCTATTGAGCACTTAAAAGCTGAAGACAAATTTTGAAGTGTCTTTTGTGTTCTGAAGGAAGGAGAGGAGAGAGAGAGGCAGCGCTTATGAACTTTGCACTGAGATCAGAGACTAAGCGGTGAAGGCAGTGAGTGAGTGCATTAGTCTATGGGGCTGAGCAAAACATTTCCTTCCTAAGAGAACAAAGTTTGACAGGGCTGTTTATCTCCCTTAAGTTTCCCAGGAGATACGAACCCAAAATACATTACACTCAACCTCTTCTATCACTGTACTAGATAATTTCTTTGTAGAACAACTTACCCGGAGAGGTCAGTTTTCTAGCGCAAGCCTTGCTCCTCTGTTCCTGACAGTGTTTTGCAGATTTGCCTTGTCCGTGCAAGGTCCTTCCTCCAGAGCAGAATAGGTAAAAAGAGGTTTAGAGCTGCTCACGTTACAAAGACAAGGCAGTAACAGTTGTGTGACAGTTGCTTCTCTCCGACCCACAAACCAACATATGTTGGGAAGCTGCAGTTGGGGAAGGTGTACATAGTTTTTGTCCACTTCACTGCAATGTGAAGCACAAGTTTGGTGTTTTTTCAGAAGATTTCCACTTGGCAGTATGTCATTCTCCCAGTTCTCTCACTCTGGATCTGGACCCTGGCCTGTCCTTATGGGTGTGGGGCTCTTTGCTCACAGACCAGGAACGTGTGCTGAACGCTTGCAATTCCTTTTGAGCTGGACACGCTTGCCTGCTTGTTGGGCAAATTGTTTCAGTTGGCTTCGACTATCCATACAGGAATGCCCGTTTGGGCTGTAGGAACAGCTGAAGTAGCTGGGTTTCCAGAGTGTTTGCTTGAGTTGTCTCTGCCAAAACCATGGAAGGCTTTTTAATACAGTAA
The DNA here is from genome assembly GCF_017639655.2 of Falco naumanni. Lineage (NCBI taxonomy): Eukaryota > Metazoa > Chordata > Aves > Falconiformes > Falconidae > Falco > Falco naumanni. The sequence goes on from NC_054061.1 coordinate 7,968,044, forward strand.
TTTGGCATGAGCAAACGAGAAGTTAGGCAAAGCATGTTGAGCTGGTGGCAGTTGAAGGTTTGTTTAGAAGCATTTCCTAAAGGAAGGGAGAGGCTTTCCAGGGTGCCCTGTCAGTGGCTGGTCCACGCACAGCCGTGAGACTTTGCCCCTGTTATATTGCTGGGGGTGAGTCTGCAGCCCTGTCAGTCTCGGCTATGCCTATGATGCAAGTTGCTGTGCTTTTCCAGCCTCTGTGTTGGTGTACCTTACATCTGTGCTGATTTATATAGCTCAAACACCTTTGGAGCAGAAAAACGCTATCACCTTGTTTGAATGGCTTTCATTCAGAGGGAATGGAAGACCTGGGTCAAAACAGGGTTTCTGACTGGATTAAAATCCCTGCTCTCGTTCACTTCATTGGAAGCAGTAAGCCACTATTTGTTTGAGATAGAGTTTAAATTTTAAAACCACAACGTAAATCACTGAGGAAAGGGTGTCATTTTGTGCACCTGTAATGGTGATAACCTGGATAAAGCAATCTCAGGAAACTTATTTCTGGGGGAGGAGTGAAGGGAGGTATTCTGGGCATGGCACTTTAATGATAACTTCTAGAGCTTATGCCTCTTACCAGAAAGATTTTTGGATTTTTGACTGGTAAAATCAAAACCAGCTGGATTACGGGAATTTTAAGTATTTTTTTTAAAAAGTCCAAGAAGTCCAATTAGTAGAATTCAATTCATAAGAGTTTAAAAATAAATGGTAGGTTACCTTATAAAATATAGATCACTTGAGACTAAAGTAAGAGCAGGCATATGGTTTTGATATTTTTTTTTCCTTCAAACACTGGCACAGTACTGAGGCCAGACAACTTTATTTTCCTGATGCATTATAACCAGCTGCAGATGTTTTAGACTTTATCGCTTCTAAATGGGCTTTGACAAATGTCTCCTGGAAGCCAGCAGCTCTAAATATTACATGCAGTGTATTCTGAGGAAATGTTGAAAATAAAGTTTTAGGAATTAAACGTTCAGTGTATGAATCAAGAAAATTTACTTTCTGCTTTTGTCAGATTTGCTAGCTTAAAGCATTCTTTTGCGAGACATGCACAGATGTTAGTTGGGGGACACAGACTGGGACAGATACTGCCGTGGTCTTGCATGGTATGTTATTTATTGATCCTCTATTGCTAATACTAGAAGGTAGACACTTGCTTGAAAGGGTACTTCAACATCTGGCTAAATGCTGAACTGAAATTTGTAACAGGTATTCAACTTTTCAGCATTGAGGCAAAAAAAAATTAAGTATGTATTTGAACATCTGGAAACAGTTTAATTCTTCAGTGACAACGGCATGGCTCTTTACTACAGAAACTTTTGTGATGTTCCAATTACTCTGTTCAGGATTAAAGAACTTTAAGTAAAGATCTCTTTGTGCTTTTTGTATTTACATATTTAAATGTATGGCTTTGGGGTGGAGAGGAACTGACTGTATGATTATTGACATGAGAATTGCATCAGATGTCCCTGACTTCCAGAATTCAGACAGCTTGATTCATCGCTACATAAACCATTCACTTATTTTTCCATACCCTGAGAGAGATTGGGAAAATATCTGTGCTTTGCTGTAGACACCTCACTGAAGCAGGATTCAGTATGCGGCACCCTGACTTCTCAGCCTGGTGAATGCAGGAGAGAAAGGAGGTGTCCTGAGAGGACAGGCTGAGTGCCTAAAGGCTGAATGCTCAGAACTAGGTAATGGAAATACCCCCAATGTCGGGATGTGCCAAACGGGCAACGTATCTGATAAAGATTGTTTATATGTTAGCAGTTCATTAAGTAATGATAGTCCTAATTGTTTGAAATTGTTGGGGGATTGCCAGAAATCTTCATATAGAGTTTTAAAGGGAAATGGGGATTGCTTAAGTGTTATCAGTAGCTTTTTGTACAAGGACCTGTTTAGTAAACAGGTATTTCAGAACAAGGTATGTACCTTTATATATATGTGTGTGTGTGTGTAAGGTTAATGGTGCATCTAACTTGTACCACACAGGATAACCAAAAGGAATCTCCTTGCCTGTCTGTGTTACCCCTAAAGAGCCTTCCTCCAGCTTTGGACCAGTTTAAATATAAGCCAGCTTGTGCTCGTTGAAATCCTTAGTGTCTGCCTGGCACTGGGGAGCAGTTCCAAGAGAAGATTAGAGATGGCAAGCATCAATGGGTAACTGCTTGAGCAGGGACCTGCATGCTTTGCTTGAAGGGGCATGGCATACTGCCCTGCAGCGGGGAGCCGAATCAAGCAAATGCAAGTCTAATGATTTGGATTTTGCTACTTCACATCAGTGTTTAAAACTGCTTAGATATAATCCTCCTAGCAAATCTCTCCATGCTTTGAGATGGTGAACATTCACTGCTGCACACTGATGTTTAAGTATGAACTGGTTATACTGAATTCTTGTGCAGCTGAACAAAGGCTCTCACTGATGCCTGGCAAAGAGGAGAAGTTTTCATGTTTGATTCTGTTTGTACAGAAGCATAAAATGGTTCTTTGTATCAATGTACTATAACAAGTGAAACATTCAGCCAGAGGGTTGGTTTTCATAGTTGCCAATTGTGTAGTGACTCTGGAAAGTGCATATGTCAAATACTTGGCAGGGTGGGGGGAGTTCTGCTAAGTTGCTGTGGAGCTACTGGTTGCATGGGTTTAGTTGGACATGTTTTCTTGCCGTATGAATTATTATTAATAGAGGTTGCTGTTCATAATATGATTCTTTTCTTAGCGATGGCTCACCTGAGCCACAAAGGAAGGTTGTTTTTTCCCCCAGTTACCCAGGATGTTTCTACAATCTGTAGAGCTTGCTCTGGTTTCTTGCCATGACTTCATCAGAAAAAAAATAATCTCAAAGGTAGTATGTGCCCCTCATATGCTGTTATCTTGATATACTTATTCTCAGAGGTTCCCTCTCTACTGTGTATGGAGCCTAAAGTCATCACGTTTCTGACTAAAAGACAAGCCACCATTCATTTTCTGAAACAGCAGTTAAAAGCATATAGTATTTTTATGTTGCACTTGGAAGGTTGATGGAATACTTTGAAATCCATAGTAGCTATGAACTTTGGCTTGCATCTTCTTGTATGGAAAAGAAAATTATTCCACCTTTAATGGAAACTAGCAGAAAGCTGCTATTTAACTTGAAGGAATTTGGGGTGCTTTCTCATCCCTGTAGTCTAAGTGGAGTTATCTTAGCTTGTCTGAAACAACTGCTGCTTTTTGAAGTGCATTTAAAGGAATTTTGGAAGATAAAGTATTGGATTTCTCCCAGATTGCCACAGTGTACTGTAGTTTCTTCATACATTCCCTTCTTAGATGAAATGTTCAGCTTACTGCAGTGAGAGCTGCTATGTAAATTGTTCCGGACAGTCAGAGTAGTTCTTACCAAGGATGTAGGATTAAGTGACGAAGACTTTTAACTATACGTGAGCATTGGGGTTTTTTTGCATGCAGTGATCTTTTGAAAGCCTGTAAAGATTATTTAAATAGAACAATGTTGCTGTGGAGTTGTTGTTTAATCAGGATTTTCTTTGGCTTTTACTGAGATTAAAAAGTTAGCAGGGACTTCATGTACTTCTGAAAACTAAAGCAAGTGCCTGTTTAATGTTTTATATAGGAAGGTGGTTTTAAGTTGGAGCAATCAATCAGATTCAATTGTTTGGAGAGGTTAAAAAAAGGTGTACTAAGCAGCCAAAAATGTGTTGAATTTCCCACCTACTAGTAAGCATTTATTGATTCCTTTAAGGCTGGCACTGAGGCTTTCATTCTGTTTTTACAGAAGCAACTTTCTGCTTTAGAAGAATTTTAACCTCTGGTTCAATAAGCCTGAAAGTTGGGGGAAAGTGGAGATCGATACATGTTCCTGTATGAGGGAGTATGAAAGTGTGAATTTGAGTTTTGTGAGTTTGTGAACAGGAAGAATAGTAAATTGCCTGAATAGGCTCTTCTGCCTGATGAATAATGATCCAGTAACCAAACAGTGCATGTTAAAGATGGCTTTGACACAAGTTGCCTCAGTAATAGAGGTGATTTGAAGATCTTGCCCCCATCTTGCAGCTGGCTTCCCCTTCCATTGTGCTGGTATGCCTCTGGATGGGCACCTACTGTAAACTACATCGATGAGACTAGCTGGTTTTGAAACAAGAAAAAAGCCTTTTGACCAAGCTTTGCTCCCAACGATGATGAGGATAGAATAACAGTGTAATTCAGCAAGCTGTTCTTGCCCAGCTGTGTGGAAGAGAGACTGTTGGTCTCACATGTTCAAAGAATTTGCAAAGATTTACTTCAGACCATAGACAAAAGTGTCAGGATCTATCAATCTAAGATTAGTTTTACTTGAAAGTACATAGCAGCCTTGATTTTGCTTGTTTTGTTATGTGAATTGGAAAGTAATTCCACTAAATTGAATGTATTAAGGATTTTATTTTTTGCTTTTGGCAAGATTGACATCTCATCATTACAGTAAGCGTTATGGTCCTTCCTCCTCCTAATGTCATTTGTGAAAATCCAGCCCTATGTGGACTGCTTCTGAGCAGCTGTCCTAAATGGGATTACTGAAACACTGACATTTATCTGAGCTTTTTACTTTTATAATTCATAATAGCCAACTGCTCTGGCTTATGCTTTTTGGGATGGTGAACTTGTCTTGCCTCTCTGCACAGTGGTAAATCTATGGTAAACATAAATATTTCCTGATCTGGGAGCATCATATGGACAGTTAAATCTTGAAGTCTCTTTACTTGTTACTTCGAGTTTCAAGAGATGTTGTTAGAAGTAAAAAAAGACTAGTTCATTTAATATGTGGCCCCTAGAGTATTTTATAACATGAGGTGTGGGAAAATAGGTCTAGTTAAAGGTGCCTGTGAAGCGATACCGAGAGAAGTAAAATCTTGAGGAGGGGTGAAAGTATTTCATTGGTTTGTACGCATGTTGAATGAGTTTAGATGCATCTCAGAGACCACTCTGGTTGGCAACTTGTTATGCAATACTGAGACTGACCTTTAGTATGTGTTAGATATGAATTATGAACCGATCTGAGTCCATATTCAATGTGCATCTCTTAACAGCGTAAAATTATTCAAAGTTGGGCTGTTTCTAGCATTAAATGTCTGGCATATTTATGATTCTCTTGCCTTTCTAGCAAAGGTGGTAACTTTCACATGTAGCATTTTACTTCATTTTCAGGCGGCCCTAGAACATGTAGCTTGTTTCCCAGTGGTCTTGTGTGTGCTGACATGCAAATTTAATGGATTTAGTTTGGGATTCAGGCTAATGTTCTGGGGCAAAAAAAAGCTTGTCACGTTCCATGATCTCCTGGGGAGAGATCGCTGGCAGGTTTAAGTATGGCCAGCTTCGGTTTTGGCTAAATAATCTGCTTGCTTATTACTACTAGTTTTGGCAAAGCGTGGTGCGCTTTTCCTGAAGATTGATAATCAGCTTCCCTCTTGTGGTTCCACTTCTATTTAAAAAGCCATCTTTCTTACTGCAGCCTCTATCTTCCATGCATCCTTTCCCTAAGAGTAGCAACTGCAGAGGTGGCATTTTCAACAACAGGTTAGTTGATTAAATGCTATGACAAATTATTACAGCTGCTGTTGTATTTAATTTTACAGTGTCAAGTTACTCTGTCTTAAGTAAGTGCCAAAAATCTCCAGTTCCCTTTTGTAGAGGTCGTTATATGTGGCTCACCTGTAAACATGTCATCCCTGTATGTCCTCTCCTTTAAAGAGGAGAGAACAGATGTTTCTACCTACCGAAAGATGCTTCAGGCACTTGCTGCAGGAGATGGTCACCAGGCTGTCAAAAGCAATCTTTATGGGCAGGCTGGTCTTTCAGAAGGAGATGTGTTTACAGAGCATGAAATTAACATTTTTGCAGAGAGGCAAATAATTGCTTACAATGGAGACTTTAGCAGCAGATTTGAAGCTTGAATGGTTATTAGTAAGGTCAGATGGAGCACATAGTGATGTCCACCTCCTGAGCAAAGTCATTCAGAACTTTTTAGCCGTTCATTTACGCTGAAAGGTTTTAAGGTGTTGTAATGTTCACGCCTTGAGCTTCTCACTTTTCATAAAAACTTGTAATGGGCTGTATCTGTATACATGGTATGGTTCCTTCAAAATCATTTTTGAATGGAAAACTGTTTTTTGACTTGCAGAAAGAGAGGGGAAAGCCTTATCCCTATTATCTTAGTCTTGAATTATTATTAGTAGTGCTCTAGTGATTGCAGGGTTTTAAGATGCTTTGCACGAAAAGTCTGTGAAGTAGGCAGTTATTATAAACAAAAGGGATCTCTGTGAAAGCTTTCTGTGGTCAGGAGACGGGTCTAGAGGGCCAAAGGTCTCAGGTGGTGTTGGCTGTCCTAAGCTGCTCTGGTTAATGCTCTTGCTTGTCAGGTCAGGGCTTTTTCTTGAGCAGCAATGTAAAACTGTCTCCAAAGAATGGATATTGGCAAAATTAATCAGATTGATTCTTTGCTTATGACACTGATCAAGTCTTGAACTTCAGTCTTCTATGGTAATAAGACCAGTTCATCATCACTAATTGCATCTCTTCGTTCCCGGTTTCCTCAGCCTGCTTACTCCTTCAAGGTGACTTCCCCACTTCAACAGACGTGCATGTGTGACAACATTTAAAAACCACAGAGCCTGAAGTAGATGAACTTCTTGTAAAAGAAATTCTGTTCTATTGCAACTAACCACGTCACAGAATTAATGTTAAATGTAAGTGTTCAGTCAAACTTCAAAGTGGAAGTAGCTTTTCCTCTCTGCACACCACAGTTGTAAATGGCACTTAAGGCTTGGGGCACTCAGTTTTCAAAACATCTGTGCTTCTTCAAGGGCAGAGGGGGTAACCAACGTGACAAAGGCTGCTCTGAAAAACTTTTTAAAGTGCTGCATGTTACACTCGTGATCTTCCCACTGCTTTTCTGTAGGACATCATTCTTCAGAGTTAGTGGGACTTCTTACTCTGTTCACACTGTGCTGAACAGCCTTAATCATAACCCCTTTCGGTAGAGTTGTCCTTGTCTGTACTGAAAGCCAGTGAATGTGGATCTTAAAAACATCTAAGCATTGCCCAAATACTCCCCAGAACAACTGTCTTCATGTTCTGGGAACACCCAAAATCTATGATAGAGGATATATATCACTCCCTGCCCCTATTAATAGAAGGCTTTAAAATAGTTTAAGCTACTTCTTCGCAAGACCGAGCAGAGATTCACCTTCAGAATTCTTCCAAACAGGTGAAACGGAACTCAGTTTCTGCACACTTTGTGTAAGCTGTGCAGTAGCACTGTTTTGCCAGCACTGTTTTTGCTGTGAGTTACACCATAAATTTGCGGAGGACATGAGAGAGGTCATGCATAGAATGAATTACTCAGATGCTCTGTAACAAGACTTGCTAACAGCCTACCCTCTTTGAAATAGTCCTAGCAGCGTGAGCTTTTTGTTTTCCTGTTTAATGAGACTTGGTAAAACAAACACCTAAGCAAATCTGAGGAGTCTGTATCGGTCATTCTCTGCTGTATCTTATGTACAAACATGCATTTTATTTCTTTATTGATTTTTTTTCTTGTCAATGCTTAAACAATATTCTTTCAATATGAAGTGAGACGCAAAAGTACTAGGTATAACATGTTTGAGTCAAATTGGGTAGTACTTTATTCTGGTATGACAAGGTACAAAGTCTCTTTCAGAGAATGTCCTACTATACAGCGATTTTTCTCAGTCCCATGGAGCTTCATTATCGTGAGGTCAGACTATGTGCTGTAGAAAAAAAGAGGTTTTGTTTTTATTATAGGGCTAACTGCTCTGCACTTGTAATGACCATGAAGGACAGCAAATGCTCCAAATCAGTTTCTTTGGAATATAGTCCTATTGTGCTGTAGGAACTATAGTAGATCTAGGAAAAGAGAAAATACTGTGATTCCTGCTGGATGCTTGTGAGATTGTTCAGCTGCCATAGTCCTGTCCAGAAAGCGGACAGTGAAGATTTCTGGAATTCAGTGTTTTCAGTGTATTCTCAAGGGAGAGATCTCCCTCACGATAAGATGAGACTCCTCAAAGTCTAATTGCCTCTTGGCCCGAGACAGAACCTACTAATTTCTCGTGTAGTTGAAAAAAGCCTCTTTCATAATTTCATGTGTTCTGCATTTCATTTCATGTCTTTCAGTTTTCTTCTTTGCAGCAGTGTGGAAATGATTGAGGACTATTTGTAATACTTGCCCTTCCTTTCCTTTCTGCCCAGAAATCTCTGCCTAGTCAGCACCCATTATTTTGCATTTTTCTGTGTATGATGTTTCTGTAAATATCTCAGGATGAAACTTGCTTTTTTTTTTCCAGACAGTAGGACACAGATTCATACAGTCTATGATCTATCATCACCGAAAAATGGTGATAAACCAGCTGCTGAACAGCTGCATAAGAAGTCATTCAAGTCTTGTGTTTATACAGTTAATGCCTTCTTTACCCACCCTTTGAATTGTATCCCAGATTTTTTTTGATGTATTGTTCTGTTGTCAGGGCCACTTTTGAATTTTAATCCTGTTCTCCACTCAGTTGGCAACATCAGCAGATTTAACAAGCATGCTTTTCGTTCCAGTATTGAAATCGATAGATAATTTTACAGGGTCTAGAAAGATTCTTGCAAAGACCATTGTGACACGACCTGAATGTTCACATCAAGATGTGTAAGTTTTGATTAGATTGGGGTGAATTCCTGTTTGAATATTAACAAGACTGTATACTCAGGTCTGCATGGAGTGGAGTGATGCATCTGTCCTCTCTCCTGCCTGCCCAGTTGTTACCTGTCCCAGAAAGAAGCTGCTTGTTTCTTAGTTTTTGATCCCGACACTGCTGTAGTTAGTAGCTGTTTGTCACTTTCAAGGTGACGCCCAAAAGAGCGATTTGTCACTTTTTAGGCATGTACAGTGTTTTTATATCAGCATCCCCAGCCCTGCTCTTCCTCGGTTCCCCAGATGCGTTCGTTATCTTTCAGTTATTGGAAATCTCAGGCACCCTGAGACCGTCAGCCAGGTTCTTCCCAGGCCTGACCAAGTGATTTTACCAGTTTCTATTTTTTCCCTATTGTACCCTAACAAGGCTTAGTGTGCCCTCTTGCTACACTGGCACCATGAGCAATCGGGTAGTTTCTTGCTGTATTACGTACTTGTAGCTGCCTATGCCAAGTGGTGAAGCACCTCTAGGAGGAACCAATGTGCGTACGTAGGATCTAGCCTTTAGATCAGCATTTTAGTGTCGATCACTTGATCTTTTCCTGGCCTTGGGTCAGCCTCATCTCAGCCTAGGGTGGAGGCATGGGCAGTTAAAAGCCTTGGGATGGCATAAAAATGTGTGTTATTCACAATGTCATGCTGCATTCAAGAGGGGTAGAGTCAGACCTCTTGAGCAGCTTGCTTAGGAGACAAGTATTAAACCTGGGAAGTGTGATCAGATGGCGCATACAGTACACATAAGTGCAGGGAGTTCTGCCAATGCTTTCCTTGTAGAAGGAGGAGTGGCAGAAGGGTGGTAGACACTCTTTTGCCGGGTATGCATGCTTGGCACTTCAGCTTTTAATGGGTGAGAAGTCTTTATCTGTTATTGTAAATGCAATTTATTTTTACGGTCCCCAGAAGTTCCCATGGAATAACCCTCCCCATATGGTTCAGGGTGGGATTTTAGTCCTTACTTGTGTGATGTTCATGTTCTGCAAGTCATCTTTGCAACCTGTCAGTGGTGGCTTGGTTTCCTGAAGAAGGTTTAAGGCTGAAATTGGGATTTTTGCGCTTGTTTTTTTTGTTCCCAGTGGCATAATGGAGCTTGTGCCTGGTCTCAAGGAGCAGCTCGTGCTTCCTGGTGAGAACAACTGCTTACAGGAACACTGTAATGGTACAAAGAGTCTCCTACAGCTATTGCCCAGCTGCTCTGCACTGCAGTGTACAGCAGGACTCCTCCTCACCATCGAGAGCAGTAATTCTGTGTGCTGCCTTCTGTACAATGAGAATCTGGAGATGCAAACAAAGCACAAGTACATCAAATAACTGACAAGATAAACAGGGGGAAATTGGTGGTAGCATGGCTCAGATTTTTTTCAGTAACTGGGGTAATAGCAGTAAGTCTCATTCTGAGAGGAGTGTGATTAATCCTGGCATAGATCTGTGCATTTGCTATTGCTGTGTGCAATGTACTAGTTGTCTGAGCAGCAGTTAAATAACTTCTTAGGAAGAAGAGGCGTGTTAAATGTTGCTTTTTAGTGCTTATGTTTTCAGTTTAACGTAACACTGTCAAGAAGCATCAAGTCTCCCAGGAAGTTGGTAGAGAATTTACTTGAACATCTTTAAAATAGCTAAAAGGCAAATAGTGGTATCCTGTTGCTGACAACCAGAAACATGTGGTTTTGCTGCATTGCTGCTAACAAAAAGCTGTGCATAGACCGGTGCTAACATTGTCAGTCAGGAAGCAGAGCAGAAGGTGGGCTACTTCAGAGCACCACCTGAAGTAACAGTAAATGAATTGAAAACTATGTTGGTTTTTTTTATTTTCTAAACCAAAGCTGTCAAAATGATTGTTACAGGTACTCTTGGTTTCTCAGTGACTGGAAGACAAGCAAACAGTGTGTCAGCACTGAAGGTACTGCATGAAGAGTGTAGAAAACAAAATAGAAAAATGCTCGGTTTATTTATTATTAAAATTTTTTTTATTAAAAACTTTGTCTTATTGGAGTTAGCAACTATTTTGTTCGTTACGTTTAAGTATTGTGTGAGCATAGTATTGTTCTTGGTAGCAGGAGGTAACTGGGGGAATGGTCTTCAGTTTTGCATAGAATTCTTTTGGCCTGGGTATTTATTCAGCAGGGGAGGTTGGGAGGGAGAGGGGGGTCTTGTGTCACCTGGCCACATTTCCTGGGACAGCCTATTGTTAAACTGCAACTGTGATCTGCTGAGCAAGGTGAGCTGTCTGGCGATTATGTCCTGTACTAACAGGTGAATGCTGCTGGTAGATGATTCGACATCCTCTGGTTTTGAGTCTGACTTTTCAGCAGATGACATTGTCATTCTTGGGCAGATTGTATCTCCTTTCAAAACTCTTGACAGGAGATATTTCTATAAATTTATGTGTAACTCCAAATGATGGATAAGGGCTCAAGAAAAAGCTAAAATACAGACTTTTTGCCCCCCAGTATCTTTCAAAATTCATTAGGGGAGAAAGAAATTCCTAGGCTTGACGTGCAGCTTACGATGGGAAGCGCTCTGTCCACTGACATAAAACAAAATCTAAGTACCTGGCACACAACTAAACGGGAATTATCATTCTTATTCCAGTTTTTGAATCGTATCTGTCACATAGCTTTTGTATGGCTTGGATATAGTTTTCAGTAGCAGTAAATGCTGAGGGATTTTTTTTTTTTACCTTTTTGGAGTGTTTCAGAACAGTGGTATTAATCTTCTTGAAACCGGTGTACTCTGCATGCTGACAAATCTTTGCCCCTCACCGGGCTTCAGACTTCTGTAACATGCCCTTGAATTTTGCTTAAGTTCGGCATCAGCCCAATTTCTGCAAAGAAAGCTAAATATCTGACCTACGCTGTCAGCTGTTGCAAAGACTGCTGCAGTTCTGCGAGGCTTATAGATAACTTACGGTGCTGTGTCTGCTTTTCCAGGCAAAATCTAGATCACTTCTGTTTACTATTATGAACTATAAATGTTGGCAAGCCTTCAAACAGCCTTGAGCATCCTACCTCAGAAAACATGTTATAATGCAGTCTCTTGTCTTACTTGTGCCTTTCTCTATGACAGTGCAAGGCATCCTGGTAGTGTAGTTTGCACACTGGTAGGTCCCAAAATTGAATAGTTTTCTCTTGATTTGTCTGTTTCTGGAAAATATTTAGACTTATTCCTTTGGGTGGCTAGCGAGAGGTTTTATCCTGTCCTTGCTTCAGAGATTGTTGGAGCATTAGCAGACATCTCTTTTTATGCCAGGATTTCCCCAGGACCCAGTGCCCATCCAGGTAGATTCCGTTTTATGAAAGGGAAAAATTGTCGTAGTTTTTTCATCATTCAAATAGTTACAAATGCTGTAATTTTTCTGTGAACTGGGCAAAGTCAAATTTGCAGTCATATGTTTGCCAGGTCCACCTACGTTAAGCACCAAGCCTAGCTGTAATCTTGTATTGGCTGCCTGAGTGCTGGGAATTTTGATTCTGTGCAGTATTTCTGTGTTGAGAATATATGGGATGCTCATGGGTGTATCTTTAATGAGACTTCTGCTAGTATGATACATGGTTTGATTCTATGCTAGCATTCAGAATATTTGGAAGTCATGTTCACTCGAGCAGTCCTTGATTGGCTTAATGTTCCTATAACCTGATCGGGAGTTTATAGCCCAAGTACAGGGAATTCATGGAAATGATGGAATTAATAGGTTTTGAACCCTGCATTTTTTTTCTAAATCTTAATGCAGATTATTCAGGTGTTTCTGCATATGCAGCATAATCTGTAAATCTTAACTGGTAAGTCAGATTTCAGAAATGGTGCTCCAAAGTGTGTTCTTACAGGAAACCAGTATAGCTTGTGTGCTGTTTGCCCAGGTTAAATGGAGCATGTATGTATGCAGACATCTGGAGGGTTCTGCTTCAAATGTCTGTTCCTCTAATTATTCTCCAAACCAGCTTGTTCACTCTTCTTTCTGTGAATATCGGGCGTGTTGTATTTAGGACAGCTTCAGATACCACTAAATGCTGTGGAAAACAAATTCCATCTCTGTGGATTTCATACTCACAGCTTCTGCCAGGAGTTGCAGTCAAAAACCAGCTCTGGGACACACAGTAAAATATTACATGTATGTTGGTTCCTTGGGAGAGCTCACCCAGTTTTAAGTTTCCAAAAAGCATGTAAAGCAGAATGGGAAGGTGGGAGGAGTGGGAAATCTTCAATGTCATTTGGAATGGCAGTTCAGAGATGTCTAAATCTCTGAATTATCTACATCTTCATACTCAGTGTATTTTCTGTCAGAGTCCCTCCTGGCTGTTGTGCCTCAGGCAGAGTGAGTAGCGTGTTGTATCCCATCTCGACCGGAGGGTAGCCCAGAGAGTGAGACTTGTTTGGGAATTTTATAATGTGTTGCTGTATCTTAAAGCAAGGTCAAAGAAACGTGCTTATAGCTTGAGGGGGAAAAACAAGGAGGTTTCTGATGCAACTAAATGCCTGCAGGAGCTTATTCCACAGTTTTGAGCAGATCCCCGAGACATGCTACTGTGTGGGAAATGGAGCGTTTCTGCAGATGGGAAGGGCTGTAAACGTTTTAGTGAACAGAAAAAATGAGAAAGCTGTTGTGGGCAAATGAAAGCGACGAGCCCTGTTCTGAAGTCTAAAACTAGGCCAGCTGGGTTTTTAACAGCTGAAAGAAAAGTCAGAGGCTAAAACTGCTGCGCTATCACAAGGTGTGCTAAAACCCAGGGGAGAACTCGCTGCTTGATGCTCTGCGCTGACTTCAGAAAAGGCACTGTGCGTTTGGAAGCCTGGATTGAATTAGTCAAACAGTAAATTTAGAAGAGCAAACATTGCAAGATTGTAATACCATTTCTAAAGGTAAGCGAAGACCAAAGCGTAAGGTGTGTTGGTAGAGACAGATGGCTCAGCTGGATGTTGTATCGCTGTCCTTAGCTGATGTCTTTAGACTTCAATAGGCTGATGAACCAGGACTTTTTGCTAGATAAAGCTGTTGTGCTAAGGGATTTTCAGCAGCTGAGGTTGAGTAAAACTTGTTACCTGGAGGAATTGAAAGAAGGGGAAAGTTTCAGTTTGAGCAAATACTGTTCTAGCACTTGATACAAAAATGATGCTGCATTACAAAGTAGTCAGCTAAAATTGGGTCATGCTCGAGCAGTAGGTTGTCCGGTCCACCATGGAGCTGCAGGAACATATTTCTTCAATAGCTCTACAAGCAGCTACCAAGTATCCCTGGGTGTTCTGCAGAAAAGACTCTGCTTTGTGTCTGTATGCACTGATCCATTCAGCTGGTTCTGGTCCAGCTGTGGTTTAATTAGCTGGCACAGGACAGGGACTGATCCTAGAGTGCCCACAGTTATTTGTGGTGTTACTTTCTGAAGGAAGCAGGCAGGTTATTTCCATACCTTGAAGCACAGCTTTCTCAAAAAAAAAAAAAAAAAAAAAAAAAAAAGGCACAAATCTGAACATGTGGATTCCAATATTACCGGTGTTTCAGAGCATGATGGCCAAATGGTAGCATCGTGCAGGAAACTTAAGTCTGGTTTGAACTTATTGCCTGCATCCAAGTCACAACACAGCGGTGAAGATGTACTTGCCTTTTATTGTCTTTGAAAGCACTTTATCGTTCCACCTGATGTGCTGCCATTTAGTCCTGTGTTGCCTTTTAATAGTTCCTGAAATGTTGAAGAAGGTATGGATTATGTTAATGCAGCTTTGAAATTTTTAATGGACTGAAATAGCTTAAAAAATTAACCTTTTGAAAACACTGGGGTGGATGGCATGACAGGCTTTTAGCAGCTTGCTTTTTCTAGTACTATGCTATCTCCTGTTCCAGTAAATGCAGAGCTTTGACTGACTGAGGTTATGCTCAGCTTCCTGACTCAGGACAAATGCCTCCAGCTGATGCTGGAGATATTTTTGTTTTTCATTAGACCATCTGAAAATCTCAGCTGTTTTTATGGCAGTACAAAGGATGGAGGCTGTATGTGCTGTGCAGGTGTTCTACCAATTAGCATGTTGAACAACCAATAGATCTCTGACAACCCAAAAAGGAATTTTATTTCTTCATGGTGCAATAAGACTTGATATCTATTTATTTATGAAAGTTACCTATGTTTAGCATGGATTGTCCCACAATCATTAAAACCTGGGCTTCTCCTGCAGCAAGATGGAGGATTCTTCCTGATTTTTGCCAGACAAGGCTTCTCTCATGTTTCCAGCCTGCCAAAACCCCTTGGGTGCTCTAAGATTTGGAAGACTGGAAAGAATCTACCTATAGATGTTTCTTATTTCTGCTTTGCCATGACGCAGATCGTGACAACTAGGTTGTTTCCAAGGTGCATACTCTTGTCTTCCACGGAGTCCACCTCGGGTTGCAACTTCCTTTAATAAATAGAGGAATGGTGTCTGTTTGCTCTCCCTTTTCCTGTTGTTTTTCTGGATTGTTTTGTCATCTTTGGCATCTTGTTGTAAGGTATAAATGCAAGATATACTTGCTGAGGTGCTGGGATAAATGAAGAGACCGGGGACAGAAGAGATGCCCCATTTAATGCTGTCCCCAAAGACCATACTTGGGTCTGATCATAGTTCCTTGTATTAAAAGAAAATAATAAATCGGCAAAACAAATTTTTGAACAGGGTTTAAGATCTGTACAGCATTACGATTAGTTTATGCACTTCACGAAACCTTTTTTTTTCCTTGTGTGTAAAAAAAAAAAAAAAAAAAACAAAACACCTCTTGGCTTACGTCTCCATCCACCTTTTATTTTATTCTGGCTGGAGCCAGGCACACTAAATAGTGATTAAACAGAAAAATTAAAATTCCATTTCTGTGCATTTGGTGTTTGAACGCTGATCAATTGCTTTGGCGGCATGTTAAGTAACAGCATGGTAGACAACAGAAGGGGCTTATTTACAGCAATCTGTCTAAATCCCTTTTCAATGTATTGCTTAATATGCCTTTCTGCTTTAATTCATTTTCAGTTTTTAAAAAATGAAGGATAGAAACAGGCAGGAGATTAGTTTAAGATATTGCTGTAGAAGTAATCACTCCTTAATGGTAAACAACTTCCAGTTCTTAAGGGAAAGAAAATGTGCTTGAGCTGAAATAGAACTTATGGGCTTGCTGTAGAGAGTTTATGGATCAAATTCAATGGCTTATGCACTTACATAGCTTGACTAGATGATCGTAATGAACTCTTCATGCTTTGAAATCTGCTTTTTGCATTGCCGTTTACAACTGTCCATTTCAAAAATGGAGATTTTTGCAAAATGAGAAGCTAAGGTAGAGCAAAGCAGAAAATTGTAAAGACTATATGCTGCCCTGTTTTATAGGGACAGAAGTCCAGATCCGTAATGTCAATTTACGCTGGCCATGCAGCATTGATAACTGCAATGTTCAAACAGTGGTCACTGTATTGCACCATTAAAATGCAAGTATGGGGGGGACATGCTGGTGGCTTTTGGACAAAAATGTTATGCCCCCTGCTATGCAGTTATATTTAATGGAAATTAGGATAAAAGTGAAAATTGATGTGAAATACAACATTACACATAAGACAGCTCCCTGCAAATGAGATGCTTGTTTAATAGTTAAAGCAAAAGTTAATCCTAGGAAACTTGCTGCATTTTGCAGATTGCTTAGATATCACAGTCTAGAGCGTCTGTTGAAGGGGTATCAAGTTATGTAATTTGCATAATTGAGTCAAATCCCATGCAGCATCCCTGAAGGAAACCACTAAAAAAAGCAACATTCTGGTCCCTGTGTGCTGTGTCTGGATTTCTAGAGCTCAGACATCTTCTACAAAGAGGTGGGGGAGTGGGGGGGGGGGCTTCCACAATGACATCAATGTCAGCAACCTGCCCATTTTCCCAGTGAGAGAGACTCTGAGTGCATATGTGTGTATCTTCCCTCTGCCCGTGATGGCATGCTGCCCACAGCTTTACACACTGCTCTGCTAATAGTGACGATATGAGCATAAAAATCGCAGTCAAGGAGGGGAAGGCAATGTTTTATCATTCACACTATTTTTGGTAGTCTGCTGAAATCAAGTTGGTCTTGAAAGCGTGCTTCTTAACAAGAAATACGACGCTAATCAGCCTGCTGCAGCTACACCTTCCCTTCGGGGCTATGTGGATTGTGGGTGCTGGCAAGGTCACTGAGGCAAAGACAGTGATATTCATTTTCTAGTACAGAAAGTCACTTCAGAATTAATGTTCAGACATTGTTGACAGAAATTGTCAGTGACTCACCGCAGACTTTTCAGATACGGTGTTTTAATAGCAACCTGCAAAACCAACGTAAGCGTTAACGTGTTTGCTTGCCGGGGATACAGTTAGAAATACTCTAACCTCTTAACATTTACCCAAGTTGAATTAAATTTAATGGAGCATTTCTGAATTGGATTGACTAATGTAACTTCTCTACCCAAGACTAAAAAAGCTCCAGAATGCGGCATGTCTGTCATGACCATCTGCAGCTATGTCTACCCTTCAAGATTTTAAAAGCTACTTAGAGAGGGATGTCAATCCAACAGAGATTAATGTTGTGTTTATCTTGTGTGGATCTCATTTGGCTTTAGTTGTCCAGGGCAGTAACACCATGAGCACTGCAGCGGGAGGAACGGATAATGTCACCCTACTCAGTCCTCATTTTTACTTTGCCGGTGCCAACATAGAAGACAAGTCGGTCCTTCTGAGTCTCCGAGACTGAGAACTACACAGAGCCTGTTCCTCAGGAATTAAGGATCGATAACTCATTCCATGTGCCTCCAAAGTCCAGTACTGCAGTTTGTAAAGGTCTAAATAACTGGTACATGTACTCCATAGCTTCTCCTCTTCCTTAAAGTTCACAAACTAAAGTTTCTCTCTCAACGTGTGTGGCCTTGACAGAGCTCAGCTTAGTCCAGCTCAAAGATGTTTTCACGTGTAAACTTATCTGGGAGTGGGAGAAGTAATGCGTCTATCCACTAGACTTCCTACTGTCTGCCTGCCTGATTTGGGCTCTACGTAATACCGTGGCAGTCTCTGATTTCTTTTTTTTTTCTCCTTTTTTTAACAGCACTGGAGGATGGTGTGCTACTGCCTACTTTCACTCAGTATCGCAGTGTTTAAATGGCTTGTGTCAGGTTGTTGCTTGCTCTGAGGGTATTTCAGTGCACGTTGCTGACCTCTCTTGAAGAATGGTTTGAAGCTGTGCAGAAAATTGACTTCCCTGTTCACGTTATGCTATATTGAGTGTACAAACACAAGGGCAACTCCAGCCCAGAGCCTGGCGGTGCTCACCCTGTGCAGGGATGGCTAGAACTACTTTTTCATGGCTTTTGGGTTGCTGCTTGGCCTGATGCACATTGGCTGCTTTTGGTGGTGCTGCTTTGTAATGGCGTGAGACACCCCTCCTGAAACAGTTGATACCCAGCGGTGTGGCTTCCCTCCAGAGGAGGCTGGAGATGTTGGTGTGAATCCTTTGGGGTATGCTTTGAACTTGTCTCCCACCTCTTAAGAGCTGTTGCGGAGGGGCAGCTCAAGATCCATCCCATCAGCATATTTTGAAAGGAGAGTAATCCATTACAGCTACCTGCAGCAGTAGACAGCTATCTTCTAAGGGACATTTTCAGACGAGATTAGAGGGAAAGGAGATGCCTCTGCAGTTCTACTTTAAGTTGCCTGAGTAGCAAGAACAGGCGGTATTTAAAACACGCTTACCAGTGTCCTGTTAGGCAGCTTTGATGTCTTTTTGCTGGTGGGTCTCTTTTTTTTTTTTCCTTTTTCTTCAGGGTGCCTGACTTCCCCTGGTCACTTCATGGGGCTTGGCATAGGGTGCTGGGTTACCACGTGCACAGCGGGTGTAGCGAAGCCCAGAGTCGCCCTGTGTGTCTCTCCTTTTAGGTCTAGTCCCTAGAAACTCTTACAGTGCTCTCCTCTTCAGCGGTGGGTGGGATCCCTAGAGTAACTGCTGTAGGGGTTTTACATGTGTTGAACGGCAGCAAACGGCAGAAGGGATAGAGACATTGTAAATGATTCTCCTGGTGTGTTCATTCAGTCCAGAGCGCTATAAACAAGAGACAAAAGAGACTTTAAATATTGAGGTTTCAGTCTTGCCAGTTGTTCCTGTGCCCAGTATGACACTCGTGCACAAGCCTAGCGCTCAGAAAGTTGCCAAAACTCTCTTGGCAAGAAGGTGCTCTGGTCTGCAAGAGCTTTCCAGGACTTTTCCTGGCAGGGGAGTATCCTGCAGAGGAAATTGGCCAGTAAACAGGCCTGGAAAAGCAGGGATATTGCAAAACAGAGGCAGAAATCTCATGGAATGGTACTGCGCTCTCTGGGTTATTTAGTGGAGATGATCAGGACAGTGACATGTTGTCTGAAAAATTAGAAAACCACTCTGGTGGCCAGACAAGTAGATGTGCTGGATTGTTGCAGTAGCACAGGATGGCTGCTTGATGGTGCTGAAAATTTGATCTGTTTTACACCCAAAATAACCAAGCTGCCACTTCTGTCTGTCACACAGCCGTCATCCAGACCTGATCACATTAGCTGCTACAAGCTAGCAAAAGTCAGCTAGAGTTTGCATAAATTATTTGTGCAAACATCAGGTCAGACTGAGCCATATATAGATGCAGAGGTTGGGTCCGCCTGCCCCTTGCCCATGCCGTGCCCTTGCTCACTGCACCCCGAGGAAGCATCTCAAACCATCTCTGCTCGCACCCACTGTGCAAAAGCAGCAGCAACCTGCTGGGGTGGAGCAAACATTCGGTCTCTTGCTGGTGTTGGCATATATCCTGTATTTTTTTCAAGGTGCTCTGTGGTCGTGTTGCTGGCACCCACCTCAGATTGACCCAAGGACTAGCTGCATATTTAGTTTTTCCCCAGAACTGTTGTTGTCCACGGTGTTCAGTTTGCCCTCCCAGTGCTTTCTTGCATGTTTGGTTCCTGGCTCTCACATTCATCTTGACACTTGAAAGTATTTTTTCATTAACAGCAAGTAGAAATTCAGGTATGAACAGTGGTGTTTAACAGGATGGCTAGAAAACCACAAATCAGACTGAGCAATTTAGTTTGATACTTGTATCTGGTGAGTTTAGGTGAGCCCTTCCAGGAAGGTTCCTCACCACGGCTGTGCTGCTCTGGAGCTGTGCTTACCTTCGGAGCGATGGGAATCGGTGAGGCTTTTGCAGTGCCTCTCAAGAAACCACTTTCCCTCAGCAGATACAAGTCTTCAAAACGTGCAGTCAGAGATAAACTGAAGACATTGGATCACTGGTGGCAATATTCATTTTATGTCCCGATAGGCGCAGAGTGAAATTCAGGAAGGTACACTACCCGTTTCTGTATTTGAACAGAAGTAAGCGTTTAAAAGAGTAGAGTTCACGCACTAAAGGGACAGTAATTAACAACATAAAAATGAGCTAGAGCTTTTGATTCATATAATTTCATCAGTGTAATATAAAAGAACAGGTGATGAAGATGAAGAAAATTGAGCAATCGTGTAGTAAATGAAAGAAATAAAGTATACCATCTAAATGTTGCTCTACTGGGATTTTTCTTATAAGTTGTTGCTTTTCTTCTGAGTGTAACTGTCCTTTCCTGCTAACAACCCTTTTCTGGCAGTTGTCTGGTTTTCACCACTGTTAATCGCATCCCATAGTGTGGTCCTGCTCTTCCTGTGCTGCCCTGAGGGTTTCCTTCCCTTCATCTTCCCGCATCATAAGTATTTTTTTGAGAATATTCTTGTTAGCTCTAGGTAGCACAAGTGGGAGTTCCTGAATACCTGTTCACATCGTGAACCAGCTGTGTGACTGACTTCTGGTCCATCCTGAGTGCCCATCAGCTCTCCTTCAGTGAAAATAAAATTAAATTGCAGGAAGGAGGCGGCCTTGAATATTGATATTAGTTAACTGAAATGTATAACTGAGTGTTTGGATTCATGGGTGAAACTTGGCTTCTGCCAGGTGTGTTACCATCTGCAAAATGTCAAGAAGCTGAGTGTAAGTAATTTTATGATCTGTGATTGAAAGGATCTATGTAAAAATCTCTTATGTAGGGTGAAAAAGAAAGTTCTAATAGTTCACAAACCAGCTTTTAATCAGATCGAGCTCTGAATTTTAGACCGCTGGTTTATTATCCTTTGCATGGTAATACAACCAGCACAACTTGAGGTTTTCAGGCATCTCCTTAGCCAAGGGTTACCACCCGGAACAGAACAGCAGGCGGAGCAGAGCGTGCACCTGTGTTCAGCCACTCCAGGTCACTGATATCTTAGCTGAAACCTGTTGTCACTGGTGGTTTTGTAAGCTAATACACAGGACTGCCTTCCTGCTGACTGGTGTAAAAGAGGGGTCATGCAATGGGGACAATCCGCAAAACCTTCACAGCAACGTTCACCAGAGCTCATCTGTCAAACTGCAGTGAGGTGGATCACATCGGTCTGAAGTGTAGTGCCTTGGAATAAGAAGTAAAATGTCCAAATGTCCTATTTTCCCAAGACAAATCTAGGCATGAAAATGAAGAGTTTGTAACTAGACAAGCAAATGACATCTGTGTCCCAGACGCCAAAGATGCCTGATAACCCTGTAAGGTTACTGTGCCAGCCGTTGTTTTTTGGTTGTGGTTTGGTTTGATTGACCCATTAGTGAGACTTCAAACCTCTTGCCCTCCAAGTGGGGGAAGCTTGCTTTTTCTTTTTTAGGAAGCTCTGGCCTATGGAGTTCTCTCTGCAGTACTTGAGGAATTAAAAAGGGGAAAACCTCCAAGTTCTTTGTGTAACTACTTTTGCAGTAATGATGCTACAAATGACTTGTAATATGCTTGTAGAGTATAAATGCAACATAATTGAAAACTCATTCTCAGAGATAATGTTCTCTTCTTTACCCTAAAACCTACTTAAATATATTAGTTTTACATAAATTTCCTTTGAATTTTGGGGATGTCAGTGTTTGACATCAATATCATGGTTTTCTTTCCACACACCATAGTCTCTTTGATCCTGAATTCACCCCGTCTTTCATTTGCTAGCTTCTTTCCAAAACACCCATTGCTTCTGAATTTCAGGAACATCATCAAGAAAAGAGGAGCTCTAATTGGGATCAGTGCAGGCTCGTGCCTTGTGTAAAATTTGCTTTTAAGTTCAGCAGCAAGAGTCTTAATAAATGACCTTTTAAATCTTATTTTTATTTTATTCAGGTGTGCTCATTAATAATGATCCTGCAATAGGTCTCCCATTACAGCTTTTTTGTTAATTAAATAGGATGTAAGATGTATTGGATGCTTTCAAAATGAAAATGGGAGTTTTTAATAGATTCCCTGATTAAAAATACTGGTCTGCATACATGATGGGGCCCTGAAAAAAATATCACTTAACAACTATAGATAAAGTACTGTTCTGAGGTAAAAAACCCTTGCTTCCTCCCTCACCCCTTTCAGGCTAAAAGCTACTTGCTTGTGATGGTCTTACCTTAAGGAAGGTGTTTCATCTCTTACAAGAAGGGGTGGCTGTTGAGGGAAGGTTTCACATGTTGTGTATTTAATATATCCAATCTCTTGTTTAAAAGGCATCATACGTGAGGCAAAAGAAAGACCCTTACTTTGGTGATGGACAAAGGAAAAAGGACTGGCATAACAAAGAAGCTATAAGGAGGGACTCTGAGCGTGTAGGTATGTGAAATTACTATAAAAATGTTTTAATACTGATTGTAATTTAGTTTTGTTTTATTTGGTAGGCTGAATGCAGAACAGCATGTTCAACTTCAGTCAAGATGATCTTCTTGACGTGATGCAAGTTATTGTTTCTTGGTCCTAGTTAAAGCCTTTTCCCTCAATGTACAATAAACATTTTGAGGTGAAAATGTATTCGTAGCATCTTTGTATTTTTAGGATAGGTGCAGTATTGATTTTTTTTTTTTTAACTTAATTTAAAGGGTGTGCCTTTATCTCTTCCTAAAATTGGAGATCCAGAAAGGAAGGAGGGATAAAAAATACATTCCAGATTATAACATTCATGCAAGTTCTATTCCATAGTTCTGGGATTTTGTCTTGCATTGCATAAGAGCCCATTTTCAACATCACAGCTTTACACTGGTGTGTCTGCAAGGGCTCTACCTCCTCTGTGCAAGAGCTCAGGTTGTTAAATATACATATCCATCTGTGCTGAAAAAAACAACAGTGATGCGGTATTCAAACCATACGTATTCTTCCTGCAGTGAAACAAAAAACATTTTATAGAGCCTCCACAGCATTGTCATAGCCTCTTCATCTGTTTCTGATGTTAGAAGAAAGACTTTTAACTTCTGCCATCTGCACAATTGAGTAGTTTGTAGCAAAACTGCTTATCAAATAAAATTGTTAGGCTGACATGGTTGACCCAGTGCTAAATATGACATAGAGCACAAAACTAATGAAGGAATTTTCAAAGAGCTGGAAGATGACTGCTGTTCTTTTGATATATGGATTAGTTTCTGGCCAGTTAAGCACCAATTAGTAGTAATGATGAATGTTTACTTTCTGTCTATCCATAGGAAATGGAGAACAGGGAAAACCTTACCCAATGACTGATGCAGAGCGAGTGGACCAGGCATACAGGGAAAATGGCTTTAATATCTTTGTGAGTGATAAAATTTCTCTGAATCGTTCCCTTCCGGACATCAGACATCCAAAGTGAGTATATAGTTTGCATTTCTATGAGTGAAAGTTTACAAGCTGTAAATTAGCACATCTGCAGGAGCATGCTCTTTTTGTTGCTTTTTTTATGATGGACTCTTTTTTTTTTTTTTTTTTTTTTTTTTGTTCATCAGATACAGTCCTTTCACAGCTGGGTCCGGCTGTCTCCTTGGTAGAGGACATTGTATAGT
This sequence comes from Falco naumanni, assembly GCF_017639655.2. Lineage (NCBI taxonomy): Eukaryota > Metazoa > Chordata > Aves > Falconiformes > Falconidae > Falco > Falco naumanni. The sequence continues at coordinate 7,991,645 of NC_054061.1, forward strand.
AATTGAAATGAGAAATAGGGGAGATGAAATCTAGGGGAAAATACCTCCTTTTAATTCCAAAAGATTTAGAATTACCGAAAACTTGCAGTCCTGTGCAGAGGAGATCTTGAACTTAACCCAGAGGTGGCTACTTCTTTCACCTCTTGCAGTGTGACAGTTCAGTTCCTGAGCCTGCTGACATAGCCAACAGCTTTTAGCAGCTGATAAGGTGGAGCTATTTCTTTCTGTAGTGGCAACTGATGTAAATGTTTGACTCTGTTGACAAGTGCCCTAAGTGTAGTTGGGTGATGACTGTCACTATACACTCTGTCCAGTTCTGATGTTGGCTGCTGGCTGGAAATGACCATGAAATGCTCAGGAGCAGGAGGAGATTTGAGTAACTCCACTCAACTGTGTATGAAGAGTTTTATCAGAAATCCTTCTGATGTATGGATTAGTTTCTTAGACATCTTCCTCATAAAAACCTCATCAATGTTTAAGAGGAGAAACTAGTTCCAGTCGAGTGCTGGCTTTTGAGTTCATCTATTTTTGGACGTTATCGCTTAGGATGGTGTCAAACTGGATTTTGTGGAAGCCAGAAGGAGTTTTTCATCAGCAAAAGTGCTTCAGTTAGGACTTAACCCTTGTTTATACAAAGCTGAGGGGTTTTTAAATACTGTTTGTGCAGTTCTTAATCTGATAGCATTGTTAGACATTTGAATGGAAGGTTATTTTGTGTAAAGCCGCTTTTATCACAATTTAGTGAATCTGAATTCAACATCTACTTTATTCATGAGAGATAATTTCCAGAAGTCAGACTTTATAATTTGTTAGCGGCACATTTCAGAGATTACCTCTTCAGCTGTCACAGCAAACTAACCAAATACACTGGCTTGACATCCCTTCTCAATATATACTCATGAGCCAGAGTAGCGAGTATAGCTCCATAAATATGTTAGGCATGCAGCTGAAATGTTTAAACATAGATATAAATCAGGTAACTGGAGATGTTTGTTGATCAGCCCATACTCAACTTCTAGGAAATACAGTTTGAGTTTGCTGACCTAAATTATACCTGGCCTCCATTTACAGGGGTTGCCATGGGCTCTGAGAATTTAAACATCAGCCAACGCCTGTATTTCCTCATCTGAGGATTTAATATATAACTTCACATTCCACATTGTCTCCTGACTCCTCGTTACTAATCCTGCTATTTAAACTTTTTTAAAATGTGAAACTTCTAACTCCAGTCCCCAGTTAAAATTAGTAAGTGAAGTGTCTGGGTCACCAATGACTTAAGCTGTGATTAATGGTGCTGCTGCAGCTGGTTTGCTTGTTGCTTGACACATCCTTTCCCCCAAGGTAGCGAGTTATAATTGTGGATGTTTCAAGGAGGATAAACAGCATGTGTATAATGGATGCTGGGATTAGCTGGGCAGGGGTAATGGAGATTTGCAGTAAAGGGATACACAACTGAAAAGGTCTGTTCTGCTTTCTGTGTGCCCGTCAAAAAAAAGACATACTTGAAATGGTATGGTTTATGTTATTTGGGAGGTTGATGAGGGCAATTTATAACAAAGTTAGGCTGAGACAAAGTCCATAAAGAGGATTCTAGAAAGAAGGGAGCTGTGTTTTAGAGCACTTACTTTACCTAGCGTTTTATATATAGTAAGAGGTAATAGAGGCTTTGTCATCTGGAGGTGTGCCCTCAGCAGAGAGTGTAAGGAGGAGGAGAACTGGGGGAGAACGTGGCATCTGCCCTGTCCTAAGCTTTGGGGCCACAGCTGGCATCCTCCCCAATAGCTGGCCTGGGTGGGGAAGGACAAAGAAGCAGCCAATATGTTTACACGCTTCTGAGATGGTTTGTGTGGACCGTTACATGCCAAAGTGTCACCTCTGCTTTCTGTTGATCAGGGAAATTGAGGGGCAGGCATGTACTGGATCTGCCTGGCGCACACATACAATTGTTTGTTTCAACAGTCATGTCTTCCTCTGCTCATATTTCCTTTAAGTGCTTCTGGGTTTTTTAATATTAAATACTAGTTTTGCAGGTCTTGTAAAGCAGTTGTAGTTGTGATAGCTGGAGGGAAAGAATTTCTCTCTATGCTTAATGGTTAAACTTAATAGCTAAAGTTTCCCACTTGTTAAAGTAAGAAAACGAGAATTCCAGTTTAAGAAGAGTTAGAAGGGTTTTGGAGGCTCTTGTTTCGTATTGGAACAGAATTGTTGCTAGTAGCTATTTCAGAAGAAGGTAAAGATTTCAATGCCAAGGGCTAGATGAAAGCAGTCCATGCAGCTTTATTTTGCATCTTGCATCTGTGCATTGCAACCATAGCGGGCAAGCTCTTGGCAGCACCCCAAGACAATTCATTAGACCCAGAATAAGCTACTGTCCTTTCACTCGGGCACCGGAGTAACTTCCTGTAACCCAAGATTTATTGAGCTTATATCATGTAGGTGCATCCTTCTCCATTCCCTGGGAAAGGTACCAGGGAGAAGCTGCCACTGCTAGAGCTGCTTTCATTCCCATCTGGCCTTTTGAGGAACAGGGAGGGAATTACCGTGTGCATGCACATGCTGCGTTGTGGGCAGAGCAAAAGCCTCGCTGTGTGCCTGGCAGCAGAGCGTCTGCAAATCAGCTCTGGGGCAGGCTATGCAAGGGGTCTGGTGCTGGGGCAGGGCAGGGAACAGTGACCTCCTGCTAGTGGGAAGGGGGCAGCCCTGCTAGCAGTCATTAATCTATTCTAAAAAACTCTGTTCACGTAGCCACCTCTGTTTTACACTGGACGTGTGGGGTTCTAGGAATGTAATAGATTTTTGTCTCCTAGTGAACAGTTACTGGGTGTTTTTTAACGGCAGTTGTTCGCTGTATGGCTTTAGATGTTATCTGTTTAACAAGGTTCAGATTCCACTTAGGGCCACACATGCAGGAAAATAAACACTGCACGTACCGCCGCAGTTTGAATTTTCTTCATGAAGCTACTCTGCAAACCCCCACAAGCCAAGAGACCGTTAACCCTAATTCAAAATCAAGAAGATTAATGCTGTGGGGAAATAGTCCCATATTCAAGACATCCATATGGGGTCTCTGCAGACCTAACTCTCCAGCTTTATCCAAGTTCCTCAGCGCTTTGTGTTCAAAGCCTAGCCTTCTTCACTTCTCTCTGCAGAACTGATCCCAGGTGTCAAACTAGACCTGCTGAAAAATGGGGAAGACAAGATTGATTGTTTAGGAAAATTGAATTGAATAATTGTCCAGCATGACAAGGGAAGCCTTTGGTAGAGGTTGGAGGTTGATGTGTTACTGAGAGAGGTGGGTTTCTTTATTGAGCAGTTCTTACCATGCAATTATCCTGTCTCTTCTGTGTGTTCTTCACGATGTCGTGAACTTCTGGGACTGTTTAGGGAAGGTTGCTGTCACACAAAATCCTGACTTCCTGCATGTTTTGTTTAAAATATTTGGATGACAGTTATACATGTGATTAGAGTGATTTGGTTCTCTGAAAACTGGGAATAAGTGAGCTAAACCCACCTACTGATAATGCCTAGAAGAGATACGTTCAATTTCTGAAACAGCTTTGTATAACAATTTCCTCTTCTTTGTTATCTTTGAGGTGTAAGGACAGGGAAAACAAGTTTTATAGAGACTTTTGTATCTGAAGCCGTAACTGGAGTTTTCTTTAAAAACAGCTTTGGTACCTAATAGATCCCTCTGACCTTCTGTGTGGCTAAGTGTCACTAGCCATTAACGGTCCCCACTTCATATGGAGGTTGGTTTGTGGGGTTGTTTTTGCGAGGTAGACTAGATCAGGTCAACACTGGCTTGATAAGGCCTGAAAGTTGGTGGGTTGTTTTCAGGCACTTTGCATCAGTTTGAGGAATAAACTAAGTTACTAGATGGCAGTTAATGTGGAAGTGCTGGTGTGTTTTGGCACCACCTTTTGACTTACTCTATCTGTGTCCAGCTGCAAGAATAAGCTGTACCTGGAGAAGCTTCCGAACACTAGCGTGATCATACCGTTCCACAACGAAGGATGGTCCTCTCTCCTCCGGACAGTGCACAGTGTCCTAAACCGCTCCCCTCCTGAGCTGATAGCAGAGATAGTGCTGGTGGATGACTTCAGTGACAGAGGTATGATAATTTGTATGTAACATCTCCATTTTTGCTTACCTACCTAAGGGATCAATGAACATGCACGTGTGTGTATAATGGCTTGAGGTTTTTTTATTTGCCAGCAGTGGAGATCACGTGAACCTTGCTCTGGTACATTTAAAAGGCTAAAAGTCTGACAAAAAACTCACGTTCCATATTCAGTTTGTGCTGGTTTAGCTGTTTTGGCATGGGCTGTCCTGTGTTGTAGACAATGGGAATCAACAGGGAAGCTGATTTTAATATTCTAAGGGCCTGTGTAGCCCTTAACATTTAACTCCAGGGTTAAATGCTTGATGCTTGGAATACAACACACAAAAGAAAAGGGCAGGGGGGGAGGGTAGGAATAGTTCTCTCCTCACGTTCTGCTTTGCTTTTTTTTTTTTTTTTTTTTTCTAGACACAGAAAATGATAAAAGAAGCCTTGATAATAGGTTTCCACCTTGGACTGACTATGATTTGGCTTACTTTTCTCCTGAATATTGTACTCCTGAAAAGTAAATAAGCAACATATAAAACTGTGACTGCATTTGCTTGCTGACTTGCTTGCACTCCTTATTTTGTACTGCATTGCCAGTAGTCATTTTGGATTGGGTTTAAGTGCTACGTGCAAAGACGTGTAGTCACTGGCATTAACACATCACCACAAAGGAGCAATCGCTTGTAAATGCAGCAGCAATGTGTAGATATAGTTGCTGAATTTACTTGTTCAGGCAAGGATTTTTTTTCTCTGAACATATAGTATTTAAATGCTATATGATATGAATTAAGGTAGGCTTTGCCTTGTAGTTCACACCCTTGCTATGGTGACAGAGGCAATCAGGTAAAGGAGGAATGAGTGCCTAGACATTGCATAGCTAGAAGGTTCACATGGAAAGTCCTCTGAAGTAGCTGGTGTTCTCCTTTGTTGAAGAGGGTACAATGACTTTAAGAGGTTACGATCAGATCTAGCAACTCTATTTTCTCCTTTAAAACTGCTAAGACTATTTAGCTTTATGACCTGCAGAGTTCGAGTCTTGCTGCTGAAACTGCTCAACTGAAGGAAAAGAGCTCTCTACACAGATACTAAAGGGTACACCTCCAAAAATCTGACATGTAGGAAGCTCCTAAAATGAGCTTGGAAACAAGCTCGTGAGTATTTAGTGTTCTGACCTATGCTGACTTTCAGGTAAGCACTACCCAATGGCTATAGTATTTGTTTTAAAGTACATCTCTAATTAGTTTGCAAGCAAGGCATGCTGGTTTGAACAGATCAATGTTATATGAAATAAGTATTTCTTTAGAGGATTTTCAGACTAAGCTGGGGAGAGAAAAAAAACACCCTCTTAACAAGGTCTCTTTATTGCTGCTCAGTCTGGAAGCAAATTAGACAAGTTCATACTGTAACCACAGCTGAATTGTACAAACAAGTTTCTTTTGAGAGAAATGGAAGTAATGAAATCTGGTTTCCTGTGGACCTGTTTTTCTTGTTCTCTAGATGTGCCCTTCTGACCAGGCAAAAGAGAGCACTCCCGGCTCTCCCACCCGTGCTCCTCATCAGTCTATACACATGCTGTTTGTTCAGGTTGTTCTTGCACTGTTTCACCTGCCTCTGATAAGATGCAAACTCTTCTCCATCAGTCATCCATCTTTCATACAAGGTTGCAAGAAGTAGCTGAGATTAATTTGCGTGCAGCACCCATTTATGGATGGATGTAATAAACTACTGGTGTTAGACAGTGAGCTGAATTGTCAAGGGAAGAAATGACATGCAGGCAGAGTGAGTGCTAATATTTTATTTTTTTTTAACCAGTGTTTTCCTGCTAGCTCAGTTGATCTATACATGTTGAGACAATTACTAGTTAGGCTGAGACGTTTTTCCTTTACTGCTGTCAGTTCTGTATCCACACTGTAGCATTTCCTGCTGGCTGCTGCTCCTTTTCCAGCAGTCAGTGTTCTTCCTTAACCAGACTGGGGTTGGCTTCCACATCCCTCCCTGGGTTTGAATAGATTCTTAGTCTTCAGGAGGCTGTTAAGTCCTAAACACACAATTGAATTGACAGGCAGCTGGTTACAAGTTTCTGGTTTAAATTTATCCATTGTATGTATTAAAAAAAAAAAAAAAGAAAAAGAAAAAGAGAGAGAGAGAAAACCAACAAACCCACACTTCAGCCCAATACCTGAGAACTGATAATTTAACACATCAAACTGAACTGCATGAAGGAGCGGAGGCTCTGGGAAACTTACTTTGCATGTTACGTGTTTGAAAAGGGTACATTCTTGGATTTGGACTGTTAGGCCACTGCTCTGGTTATCTGTTTCTCATGATTAAATTGGGCAGGTGATTAAAGACTCTGTGTCCAAGCTGATGATCATCACCACTGTGCCACAGAGCCAGTGAGCAGTAAAAAGAACAAGAGATTTCTTGATTTTCTTTGAAAATCATAAATTATTAGTCCTCTGCGTTGTCTGCAAGGTGAAATGCTATGCTTCTGTTTCAAATGTTAGTTCCACAAATTTGTAACGGCGTCTTTCTTCTGAAATTATAGAGTCACTGTTGGACATGGTGATAGTAGAGGCCACATTTGAGATCAGAGAGGCATGGTATGAACAGTAAATGTCAGCTTCTTCCCCAAAGAGATCAGTAAATAGTCATAAGCTCCAATGAAAAGCAAAAGATGAAAAGGAAAATCGCTCCATAAAAATCTATTATTAATTTTTTTTATGTGGAGAGGTTACCCTGACAAGACAAAATATCAGATACTCTACTGTACCTCATGATGGCCTTTCACTTGAGGGTTTTCTAAACAGAGCTGTAGCACTTTAACTCTTCAAAAAGTCTAACCTTTAAAAGCTTGGCTTTCCCTGGCAAGGAGACTATATCCCTCTTGCTAGCATTTCTTGTGTAGGGGTTAAACATACTGCGCTTTGCTGAGCTGCCCTTGAGGTTCTGTTGGCGTTGCGCTCTTGCTCTGCTATTCCGCTGGTTTCTGTAGGTGCTGATGTTGGTGCCAATCCATCAGCCTCTTTCATCCGTGTATCTCATGCATGGGGAATCTTTGCTTCACATGAATTAAAGAGGACTTTGCTAATAACAGAAACAGTAAGTATGGAAACCTGGCTACGGCACACATTGGTGTGTTTTCTGACAGATGTTACTTTCATGTTTTTCATCTGTTTTTAAGCTTGAGAGTAAGGAATTTTTGGTGTCACTGTGAAGAGGATTGAGAAGTTGGCAAACAAAGTGATAGGAGAGTGAAGACAGATTTCTGGATTAGTTGGTGGCTGCTGTGGTCTGCAGCGTACCTGAGAGGCAGCTGTGTTGAAGCTTTCGGACAGATGAATCATCATCTGGAAGTGTCAACAGCTATTTATTTCTTAATTTGTTTGAAAGAGGCAATTCTGTGACCTTTAGCAATAAGCATTTTTCAACCAAAAAAGGCTGTCCTGATGACAGCAAATCTTAACAGCAAGCAGCAAAAGCTTTACGACTCGTGTTTTTAAAATGTTTCCTTTGCTTTGTATGTGGAAAATAGAAATGTGCTGGAACAACTTGCTGTCTGAAATATTTTTTGCATGTCTGTAGTATAAGGCAAATGATCAAAATCTAGCCTTACTTCAGCCAAATTTAGTGCTGGGTTCCACATCAGCCACAGTGCTCTGGGAAAGGCTGCCGGTTGGTGGGATCGGTATAATGCAGTACAGTTGTAGCATCCAAAAAAAAGTAGTTTGCCTTGAGATGCGGACCACGTTTTTGCCTCCAGCAGCTGTCTTTGTTGACACTTGAATCTTTCTTTGTGGGGATTCCCTTGTTAGGTTGGGTTAGCTTAAAAGAAGCCACTTTCCAGCATGTGCCATTGGTCAGAACAGATTAAATATTGTGGGGCTGTTTCTACTTTCTCCAACAGTAGTCTTTATTATCAGTGTAGCATTGCCATTAAGACTGCTATAATAGTTTATGCTTTTTTCCCCTACAAACTTAGTTATGATGTCAGTGATATAAGGACTTTTGTCTCCTGGCTGTAAGGATTTTGAAACAATCGTAGGGATTTAACGTGCAGAAGAATATAGGTTATTTTAAAGCGGGAGGCACCAGTTTGGCAGACTGTTGTTGGTAGGTAAGAATTAACCTGCTCAGCGTTGTCTGCCACTTGCTGCTGAGGACTGCTAGAGACCCACAGACTGACCTCCACGGAGTAACCTCAGCTATTTCAGGGTGGTCTGAAATAACACCTACCTTTCTGGATAAGCAGAAATCAGAATGCAATACGTGTGAATTATGACTTTAGAATTCCTCATCATAAAAACGCTTAGCTGTGGCAGTCCTATGTGGATTTGTGACTTCACTTTTAATTTCTGTAGCTATTCTTTAGTTCTGATCTCGGTTAAATTAAGCCTTTTCATATGCTGGCTTGCAGGGTACTAATTATATCCCTCTGAGCTTGTTGTTACCAGAATGGCCCTAAGTAAACTAAAATGGTTTTTTCCATGTATATCAGTTTTCTCCTGGGGACTGTCAGATGTGAAATTTGTTTGCTTTTTGATTATTTAATTACAGCGCTGCTGAGTGGTAAGTGGGTTCTATTATATCATAGAAATGGGAGGAGGGGAAAAGAAGTTGAAATGCCCGTCAGTTTGTAACACTGCAGATTTTTATATTGTCTGTGATGGTATTTTATTGTTGATAGCATGCATCAAATAACAGTCAGTTCATGATTCTTCAGGGTCTGCTCCAGACCCTAGAACCACAGTCTGAATCTGGCTGTGGTTGTGAGAAACTGAGCTGTTAATCTCTAGTGTCTTTCTTGTACAAAATGGACTGGTGGTCTCCATCTAATTCTTGTAGCTTGTGGACACCTCTGCCGTATAGGCTATCTCTGTGTTTACATGAACAAACGTAAAGCTGTCCTCTGTCTCTTGCTAGATAAATGAACAGCCTGAAGCTGAAGGAACAGAGGATGGCACATTTTCTTTTTGCAGGATGCTTGTCTAAATGTTCTTTGCTTTTCTCCTGGTATGTATTTGGTAGCTCTGTGCAGCAGTGGAACATCAAGTATATACTGCTATGAAAGGCAGAAGTCAAACTCTGCTCCCTTTTGCCTGTTGTGGGGAGATCTCTTTCAGGTGGAGGCTGAACTGGAACACATAGAGAATCGCAAATAGCTGAGATTGGAAAGGACATCTGGAGATCATCTAACCCAACCTCTCTGCTCAGCTCCAGCAGGTTTTTCGAGATCTTACTCAAAATCTCCAAGGATGGAGATTTCATAATGTTTCTGGGGAACCTGTTCTGCTGTTCCGTCGCTGTTACAGTAACTTAATTTAAAAAAAGAATCTTTTGAAAAAAAAATCTTGTGTTTAAGCTGTGTTTCCTGTACTTCAATTTGTGCCCAAGAACTGCAAGTATTTTTCTGCAAAGTTCCTTCCCGGATGCTGTGTCCTCAGTCAGTATGGGTGCATGGGGTTACTGCTCCCTGGGTCCAGGAATCTGCATTTCCCTTTGAACTTCACAAGGTTCCTGTTGGCCCATTTCTCTCGCCTGTCAAAGTCCCTCTGAGTGGCACATCAGCCATGCCTCCCAGGCTTATATCATCTGCAAACCTTCTGAGGGTGCATTCAGTCCCATCATACAGGTCTTGAAGGAAGATATGCAATGATATTAGCCCTGATGTTGGCACCTGGGGCGAACAGCTACTGATGGTCCAGGCCTGCAGCTCACCTTTGTGCTGCTGATTGCAACCCTTAGACCTCAGCTGGTTTTCTGTCCACCTCACCACTGTCTGCTTATCTTGCCCAGATTTCATTAGTTTGTCCACAAGGATGTTATGGGAGGCAGCAGTGAAAGTCAAGATGCCTTTTATAGGTAAGAAAAACTTAAGAATGAGGGAATTCAACCTTATGGAAGAGCAGACCTAATAAAATGGGCTGCGTGAGCCTCCTGTGTGCCCCATTGCCCTAGTTCCCTTGTTGAGTCACCAAAAGGTACAACTATCTAGGGAACACCAATACCTCTAAAACTTTAACTTTAAAATTTTTTTTTTGCATTTGTATGTTTATCTGGAACAAACTGACGTGTATTTTTCAGCCTTTCCTTTAATGTAAAACATGGTAAGGTTTTTACCTTTTCACCCTTTGCAGCAATTGAAAATTTTAAATTATTCAAGACATTGTAAATGTAACGTGTGCTAGAAGGCTGACTTAATTGCTGAATGTCATTTAAAAGAAACATTTTGCAGTGTACTTGGGGCTAGTTATGTGCAGAGAGGAAAATGTGCATGCCACACAGGTGGTTCAGAAATACTTTGAGTTTATCTTATTTTATGGCTTAGCTTGACAGAAATCAGTGATTGTGGCTAAGTGCTTAAATTAAATACAAAAGTCACGTTTCAGCATTCAGTTATTTGCATATTGACTGACAGCCTGTTCTTCCTCATTTTTGAAACTACTTTTGTGTAAATGACAGTGTTTTAGAACAAGTGCTGTCCCTTGTTGATGCTGTGGTTCTCATTCTTCAGTCATCTCTAGAGCACGTGTGTGATGCGAAGCACTGTGTTGATACAGTAATAAAGTTGAATGAGGCAGCACTGAAAATACTGCAGTCTCCAAACATCAGGATTGTTCTGGAAGTGTTAACCCAGCTGTGCTGTCTGCCTTACAGCATTGTATGTCTCTACATTGGCAGTACATGAAGACTTAACATCCTTCTTACAGTAACTAGTCAAAATCCGCACCTGCGACAGGGAGGCAGTAATAGTTTCCACTGAAGTACTTGAATATACTTAACCCAATGTGACAATGACATTTGCAAAGTCAGCCTTCTGGCTTTTAGAGTATATTCTAGGGTGTTGTTACCCAAGAGGCATGCATACTTGGCTATAGTTGATTTTGAGGAGAAAATTTTGTTACGACCAAGGTGTATGGGATCTCATTTTCCCTTGGGGAGTCGTTAGGGAGGGAAGATTTCATCTTCATCTTTCTTCCAAGACTACCCTGATTCCTTGAGCCTTATCTTGATTCATAAAAATTATGTCTGTTTAGCAGTCCTGAACATTTCGCCCATCTTTATGTTTTTCTTAGTCTTTCCCCAGTTTTACTCACTTTTTCTTAGTTGTGTGTTTTCAGCAGGACTTAGTGCAGTAAGAATTAGAGCTGCCCTTTGACATTTAGGAGACAGCAAAGCATCACGAGCCTAGACACTGGTACGTGGCCACTGCTCACCTTTGAAAGGCAGCAAGATGCTTTGAGACCTTTGAATAAGGGAGTCTGAGAGTGTTTTCCCCAAGCAGCATCGTATCAGCCATTGGCTTTGACTAACATTTTCCCCTTCATTTGCCTGTTCCCCTCCTGAGGGCCGGTCAGCTTCCTTTGCTTTGCCCCGTTGTGCCATCTCCACACCATCGTGCAGCTTGCTTGAACATTGCAGGGGAGTCTCAGAGCCCATCCATTCACCGAGTGTCAGAGGGAGCCACAGCCAAATCCTCCTTTCCCCCTTTAAAGACAAATCCCTGTGAGTTTCTAAATCTCCCCTTATATTGCAGTACCGGTAATACTGGAGGTAGCCGCATGGGATAATCTGAATGGAAAAACAAATGTGGGTAAGGCTACTTGGCTGAACCACATGCAGCATAATTTGGTCTGAAGGGCAGAAGTCACTAAGTAGTGTACTGAAGGGAGAAGGCAAGGGGTGATTAATGTGCCATTTGGTGCAGCATCAGGTATGTAGCAAATAGAACTCTGTTCCATTAACCACATCTGCCAGGCCTTAATTGAAAGAAATCATGTTCTTAGTACCTGAAATAGAAAAGGGTTTAATACTTGAATTGTTTTTGGTCTTTAAATGGAACAGTAAAGGATTTATGCAGCTGAAGAGATTATCTTTTCATCTTTAGGCACATGCATTGTGAAAGTAATTTTTTTTTCTCTTAAATGCGCTAAAGTGCATCTGGTTAGTATATCTCTGAATATGGAGTGACTGTGCTTAGGACAAAGTGGTGACAGTCTGTCTTACTGAATTTTGAATACGGTTCTTTTAAAGCTTTTTACCTTAACATATTTCAAAAAAGAAAAAGCCAAGCTTCTCTTAAGCAACTATGCTTTTCCACAACCTTTTCATAAATGTTGCTTTCAAGGTCTCTTGTAGAAGTTGCAGTAACTATTGTCTCAAACAACTGATAAGGGTTTTTTTTTTGTAAATAAGTCCACAGAATAAAGAGATTTTTTTCCTTTCTGTTAGAATTCATTGCATACTATCTCAGATCTGCTTAGACTTTCATAAATAACGGCTTTGAAGTAACTGACAGAGAGATCTCCCCTTGGGTAAGTGGGAGAAGGTTGGCTCTTCTAGGTGGGGAGAGACCTGGAAGTCTGAGAAAACAAATGCACTCTTAACTTTCATTAAAATGAAATTCTGTCATGGAACGCAGTCATTTTGATATCCATATCTCACTATACCTCAGGCTCTTGATGATGCTCAGTTTGTGGGCCTGGTCATTCGTCAGGTGGTTTAACACTACCAGGTGCATCAAGTCACAGTGAGCAGTTCTTAGGCTACGGTCAAGTTCTAAGGATCTCACTGTTAAAATGCTTCTGATGGAAGCAGATACTGGTGTCACTTTTCCATGTGGAGAGTGACTTGCCATCTGTTTCTGCTAGGGGCACAAATACTACAGAGTGAAATAGGGTTCAAAGTCGTTTAAGGGGTTGTGACCCAGTCTAGATGTGATGTTTGTTACCCAGATGCCAGTGGGACTTACAGGTAGCACCACAGAGCATCTATACTGGTGTAGGGGTGAATTTGTCAACTCACTAATACTTTGTTCAGTAGTGAGTGCCAAGTGGAGTGGAGCAATAAAATAAAACCTGATGCACATAGCCAATTTTGGTTTATAAAAAGAGAGTAATTTTGTTATTTTCCGTTTCTGGCAGTGCCTTGTGGGTGTGGGATACTCTAGAGAACTGCTAGTGACAGAGCTTGCTTTGGATCCATCGTGGAATGGGGAGGGATTTGATTTTAATGTTTTCTTTTTTTGAGCATTCATTTTTAATGTGCCTTTAAACACCATTTCTGTACTTGCGTATACCTTTCATGAATCTAAACCTTACACGGCTTGTTAGTCATGAAAAACATATTCTCTACTGTTTTAAGGGACCTGAGGGCCCATTGTAGTTGTTTACTTCAGGGTTTTTTTGAGACAGCCTAAATTAACTAACCAGTTTACTTTTCATCATCTTGTATTTATTACTTTAAGACCAGTTGCTATGGCTGAAGGATCCTTCTAGAAAGGAGATGAAGTGGCTTTAAAAGGTCCAGTTTACTATGACCTCCTCCTCAGCTAATTATCGTGTAGTGAAGGATGTCTGGTAAACTGAAGTTTAAAAAAAAAAAATAAATGAGGAGCAGAGTTTCCATTACAACTCATTAAATCAATAAGAAACCCTATGCATGTAGCTTCTGTTAGTGGAATTTTGCAGGAAAGCAGCTTTAATTTTATTCACCTCACCTTGAAGTACATGTCCTCGTCTGCTAGGAGTCAAAAATCTAGATATCTGCCAGCTGCAGTGCAAATCAGCATTTTAATGCTTTACAGCTGCTTCTCTATAGAAGTTAATTAGAAATGTGATTTGAACACCCTCTGCCAGTACTCGTACGATGTCTATTATTGGTAATCATAGTTTCTGCTATTTAAGCATGCATTTTGGGTGGTATTGACAAAGCAGCTGTTCCTACACAGGGACTTGGATAAAGGTGGAAACTCCTCACTTTGAGAAAATTGGAAGGTAATGCTGCTGCAATATAAAAATAAAAGTGGACAATCTAAAACACATTCCTTTACTATGTAGTTTTAATTTCAGTGCTATTTACTTAGTGAGACAATGAGGGTGGCATTACTCTAGCATCTATTCATAAATGTCACGAGGACCACTGCTGCCTCTTACCCGCAAGCTAGGTATGCATTGATGTCTCCAGTGAAACACAGTAGTTGACCATGCTGAATGGTGCAAGCCGAGGGTCAAGATTTAAATGCAAGCTACCTTCAGCTATCAGTACTACCCTCTCCCCTCTGTCATCCAGCTAAAATGAGCGTGTCAGTTGAAAATAATATTATCCATGAGATGGTTTCGTTTTGGTGTCAGTACACTGTGAACAGTCTTGGGTTTGTGCTTTAGGATTTAATAGATTTATTGACCTTTCTGGCAGATGTCACTGACTTATTGTGATAGTTGCGTTTCTTGCCAACGAAGTAAACTGGCGTTGGGAACTGATGGCAGAGATGTCTAGAAGAGTAAAGTGTGAGTTTGTAAAATACACTTCTGATATACTACAAGTCAAATGTGTCTGCATTTTTCCTGCAGCTGTTTTAGTAATATTTTTGTGTGCCAAATACTTTGTTTTCTGTTCTCTTACAGGCTACAAGACAATCATGTTTTTGCTTTGTCATTCATGGTTATTAATGTATGAGCGTTATTGTAGGAATGAAGGATTATCGGTTAGTTTTCCAATATTCCATTTGGCTGCAACCCCAAAGCAAAAATTTTGTATATCTGTGCTATTAATTTTGGGCTTCATAGTGGTTCTTCCTCACCTAGATACTTGAGATCAAAGCCTTTGGACTCCAAAGGGATGCATTCCTACCAAATCAAAGCAACTTTCAAGCAGGTTATGTCTTGGACCTAATGGAGCATTCTCTAAAAAGACTGGAGTAGAATTCTCTGTTAATTCTTGTGCTCTTTCTGGAATCTTTCCTTTTTTGTTGGTTTGCACAGAGCGAATACTTTCAGGCCAAGAAGTTACTTGTAAGTGAATTGCTGATAAAGGCAAAGCTGAATCTCTTGAGAACTGGTTTGGTTTGGGGTTCTTTTTGTTTGTTTGTTTGTTTGTTTCCCCAGCAAAACATTACTTCTAAGGCTTTAATCTCACAGCTTTGATATTTTCCAAAATGTTTCAGCATGAAATGTCTTAACGCTTCATCTGCCTGCATCTCTCCAAATGATGGCAAGTTTTGTCTTGCTGTCGGTCATAGGCTTTAGGTTTGTGTTGTGATATACTATCCATTGCATTACTATCAGTAGTGGGTGTAGGCTCTGACATGCTCACCAGAAGCAGCTGCAGCTAACCCCTCTAGTACAGCAGCTTGTTCTGACTCGGTCCATGTGCACCCACTGTTCTGAGCCCTGTGGGTCACAGAGGAGTTGTGTTCACTTGTGTTTGTTCTGTCCTGTGACCAAACTTCTGAAATGCTTTTGCACCCCGGCTTCTCTCTCCAGCGCTCAGAAAGCGGTTAACGATGTAAGTTTAAAGGCAGACTAATCTGGTCTCTCACAGTTTAACTCTAGTACAGAAAGTAGAGGATAAATTCGAAGGATCCTGAACTGCTGTGTGGTGCATATATTAGCCTTGCACTGCTGGAAGTGGTGATGCCATTGGTATGGTGGCTTGTCTTAACATTTTCCAGTGTTTTCACCTGCCCATACAGTGTTTATCAATTTAGTAGAAGAGTGTTGTCATCGAGCAGGAGTGTAGACATTGCCTTGGTTAAACAACTGGATAATCAAAACCACTTACTTGGCCTTAAGATGAGGGCACAGATTCCCCAGGTTGAAGGCAGTGTTCCGGACAGTAATGCCCTTCCTGCTAGTCACCATGGCTACACGAAACTTGAGCAGAATATTAAGTGTGCTGCAAGGAGTTCACTCTTGTTTCAGCAGCTATAAAGGCTACAGAAGCCAAAAACTGCAGCTATCTTGTTTGTACGTCAGCAAAGCAGTCTGATGTTAAAGCAATCAACGAGGAAGTGACTGAAAGTCACAAAATCACCTCTTTAGATCAAATGTAGTCAACAGAAGAAGAAAAAGCCAAAGTGTGTGCTTTAATCTTGATACATATTTAATGAAATGGGAAGGCAGAAGAGTAAACTAATGAGAATGACTCTTTCCTCTGGGAAAGATGGGTTGTGGCACAGGAGGAAAAACTAGTATTGTGGGTTAACCAGGGAGTCGGTGTGCAGGACTTGGGAACTGATGCATACACCACAGGCTGGCTTCACTGCTTCCAACAAACAAAAGGTGCTTAAAGCCTACAGCATGAAGGAAGGACAAGTAAATGCTTTTTCCTGGATTCCCTCAGGAAGAAACAGAATAGACTTCCATTACAAATGAAACTCTACTGAGAGATTAAGAAGTTATGCTGTAGCTAAGATGATTATTCCCTGTGTATTTCCCTGCTTGGAAATGCAGCCTACTAAAATTTCACTAGGGTCTGGGTGTATTTATGTGCTAATGCCATTAAATGTGAATTTTCTCATTTTAAGATTACACCTTTGTCTCTGCATTCAGGACTACTATCTCCCGAAGCCATAACTGAGCAGGGTTTGGATGTCTGCTGTAGGGTGGAGGAAGCTAAGAAATGGTTCCCTTGGCAAATTCAAGAAGTAGTTGATGATACAGGCAAGACAGCAGTTTGTGCACTTGGGTTTATTGAAGTGCACAGCACAGGCTCACACAAGTGGTCTTTGCCCAGCAACTTGCGGTCTGGCTTATTTCTTACACCCCACGCTTCCAGTTTTGTGCACTATGTTGTACCTAAAACGGGGGCTTAGTTTTAAAACATTTAGAGGGAGAACAGTAAGTCACTAACCCTTCCAGAAGCCTGACTCTTTTAGTCTTTGTAACGATGTTTGGTGACTGCTATATTAGCAAGTGGGGTGGTACGCATTCAGCTATTATCCCTATGTGCAGAAACCCTTTCCTCCCCCAGTTTTTGTTTGTAAAGATGTGCTGAGACCCAGCACTGATGCAGAATGGGCAATGGAAACTGGGCGCCCTCCCCTTTAAGAGTCTACCACAGAATTGTAATCAGGGAAGCAACAGATATTAATTTTCTCCCTTCCCAAGCCTTTTCTTCTTTGTTTGTAAGAAGATTCAGCTCGGAAAGCTGTGATCAGCTTAATCAGTTTGCTATTATTGGGATTGGTGTTCATAGTACAATTTATTAAATCAGTTTATTATCCTCCCAACCAATTTCAGTGATCAGAGTGTGAAAACATTGAAAGAAAATTAAAACTAGTGTAAGTGCTGCCTGTTTGGATAACAGCACATTTTGCTATTTAAAAGGATTGCTCATCTGTACCAAAACAGGGAGAGCAGTTAATTTCAATGATGTAGAGCTTTCTATTTCAGGGAGGCCTGGCTTGCACATTGTGATGGATTCATGAAGAAGTATAATTCATTCTTAAATTGTTAAACAGCACGTTAGGGCCAAGTATCTAAGTAAAGATGAATGGATTAATTTGTAATCTTAAACAAGCATGTCTGTGTGTGGGAGGATAGGGATGGGAGACTGGGATAACCCGTAAACAAATGCCGGATGAACAGTTGCACTTCAGGTTTTGGTGGCTGGAGAATAGCCAAAACAACTGGCAGGAGAGGGAAACCAACCCAGTTTGCTTCAAAGGGAATTCTGTAGATCCTCCAGTCGTCTCCTCCCGTGCCATGTGCCTTCAGCAGGATGGGGAATGTTCCCTGAATTTCCAGAGTGGCTCTCCTGTCTTCATAGTGTCTTTGACCTTCTGAGCATAAACTGAAGCAATGCACCTCGGCAGGAGACAGGATATTGTAGGGCAGAAGGAACTTTGGTGTCACCAGTGGTATCTAAGTAATGCAGGAAGGTGTCTGGGAACATTTCTGATTTCAGTGATGCTGCTCATTCTGGATTAGGTTGATGGTACTCATATGAGCAAGGGCACTAGAGTTGCAGATGTGCTGTACAGTGTAAAATTCAGAAACCAAAGCTGATAAGGTCTAAAGTAACACAAACCATAAAATGTTGCGCTAGTAGGACAGGGGAAATGTTTCTCTCCTAATTCTTTCTCTGAACATAAATCTGTATCATAGTTTCAAGTTCTACTGGTACTTAAAATGAGTTACACTTATTTTTTTTCTATGACAAATGGTACTTCCTTCCTTGTCAAATACTACAGAGGTGTTACAGAGACATAAATAAAAAGCCGTTAAGCCAACTGTATTATTGGCAAACAAACTGTTTGAGTCCTAAAAACCTTACCCTGTCCTCCTCTGCAGAGGACGGTTTGCCTGAGCGAAAGTGAAGGATTTGCTTGCAGCTCCTTTGAGTTCAAACATCTGTGAAAATAAAGGTTTCATGGGATGGGACCAAAAGAAATCTGCTGTCTTTTCAGCCCTGGGATCAATTAATGACCTTGACAGCTCAAAAGCCTGAGCAATGGCCACATTATTCAAAACATTCAACTTGAATCATTCAAGCACAGAAAGCAAATGTGTATCGAGCACCTCTTGGCTGCAGCTGCCCAAGATTCACTGCAGTCAGAGGTGGAGGTCGTCTTAATCATCTGAGCTCTGAAGAGTGCCAAAGTGCTACCAGCCCATGAGTCTGTTCTAAAAGAGCCCCGTGATTTCCTCAAGGCAGCACCCACCTTTGCATCTCAGGAGAGAATGACACGAGTCATCAGCTTCAAGAAGCATCCGCTTAAAAACAAAACAAACTTTCAAGAACTCAGCAGGCTGGCTACAATCTCTTTTCCGTAACTCTGCCAACCTACCGGGAGGCAGCCTGGCACGTTTGCCTCCCGAGGGAGGCGTGCGCTAGTTGCACGTAGCAGTGGGGTTTGCAGGTGTCTATGGGGAAGGTCACCACCCCATATGCAATTAGCTCTAAGCAGGTGCTTCAGGTCTTGGTGTGTAATTTGGGGGAGGGAAAAGGGCACAAACAGGCCAAGTTTCATCTGTGACTGCAGTGGCCTGCTTGCTGCCTGCAAAACTGAGCTGCTTGGGCGCGAGGGAATGAGGTTCCGTGTACTGCAGAGCAGCTCTTGAGGCGAGTAGCTGTTGAACTTAAAGCATGCGGGCCAGACGTCAGAAACTTGAACCGCTGGATCTCTTCCACTGATTTCTGTGGGGAAAAGAACTTTGGTCAATGCCAAATCAATTCAAAATAGGCGACAAGCCTCCTGGTGATTTTGCACAAGTCTCTGTGAAAATGTGCCTGAGCCAGTGGGATGTGGAAGACAGGGGAGGGATCCAGCTGCTGCTGAGCAGAGACAGGCTGCGTGGTTTGCCGTGACAAGATGTATTGAGTTAACTTTTGCTTTGACTTGAACAGTCTAGTCCCGTGGACCCTGCAACTGCAGTGCTATTGAAGCTGTTCTGGTCCTGAGGATCCACATCTAAGCTGCCTTCTTTCTCATGCATTTGCCTCTGTATTTTTTTGCTGTATACTCTCTATATTTTGCTGTTAAAAAAAAAAAAATAATAATCCTTGGCCTCCTCTGTCCTCTTCTGGCTTCTGTATATGTTTGGTTTGGAAGTGGTAACATGCTTAGGTGTCTGTTCCATTGGCAGGCAGGCAGTGGCTGGGATGGAAACTCAGCTGAATGTAAGAAATGCCTGTCTTGGAAAATCCTTGCCGTGCTATAAGCGGTCACCAGACTAATGGCATCTGAGGGCAGCTCTGCTTGGCTGGTGAGGCCAGTAGGGAGAAGTGCAGTAAGACCACCATAGGAATTTGACCTGGGGGGGGGGCGGGGGGGGGAAACAGTCTTACATTGGCAAGCTTTGGGGCTGCTTATGTTAAGCAGGCCTGCTGTTGAAGCTTCTCTACTATCTTCACACAGTTTTATTTACAGCTCAAAATAAAGCAAGCAGTAGTTCTTGACTGGTACTGTTAATGTATACACTGTATATCAAGTTTATTGCGAAGTCTGTTAGCAAGCTAGAAGCCTAGTTTTTAATCTGCACATAATCTTACTCTCATTTATATGTTTGAGCTGTATTACTTTGCCCAGCATAGGCGCAGCCATTGGAATCCATCCAGTTCACCTAACAACTTTCATTAAAGAAAATTGCCCTTGTAATAAAAATTACTCAGTGTGACAAGATTCCATAATATATTTTTTAAAGCCTCATAAAATTTTGTAGCAGTTAATGTCACTTGTTTGGGGTTTTTTTGAGATTTTCTTTTAAAAGCAAAAATTGACTTAATTGTGACAACATTTGTAATAGAATGAAATAACTGTTTTCTATCTCAGCATATAGAGGCTGGACAGCAGGAATAGCACAGGGGTAATTAAATAAGAAAACGTCTTTGAAAAGTATATTATATTGCGTTTTGTACATTGTGAGGTTGCTTGAAAAGTCTGTGACTTTTCAGTAAGGGAAAGCAGATACAATAAAGTCTGTTCACTTGCATACATCTTAACCTTATAAAATACAATGATAAAGCATGGGGGGTTCTGCAGCAGTTGGGAGCAGCTTATCTGAGCATCATCCCTCCTGGCCACAAGGACAGCAGTTGATCCATGTGTCCCCTGCATCAAGCGAGAGTACATGGGTGCTGCTGGAGCACCTGTAGCTTTTCCTTGCTTCTTCCAGCTGCCAGAGACATAAGATGGTTCCTAATACGTGAGACCCTTCTTACCAGTGTAGCATAGAGCAGGCTCCTTGCTGCTAGCGTGAAATGCTTTGGTATTTTTTTACTATGGAAACATAGTAAAGAAGTGCTAAAGAACCAAACCCAGCGTTTGGGAATGGAATGGGAAGTCGGGATTAGGCTTTCTGCTGTCTCTTTGCAGACTACTCACCTGAGAAAGCTGTGTGGCTCCTATGCCGCCTTTTCTTCTGTTACACAATAAAAACGGGGAAAACTCCCAGTTCTTAACTGCTTGTTCATTAGTAGATATAAATCAACCTGTCTTCCGTTAGTCTGTAGCAGAGCAGCCATCATCATTGCTACAGATATGGCCAAGTCCAGTCTCATTTTGTTCACTTGCTGCTGTGTGTCTTCCTGCATGAGACCAGCTCCAAAAACGTGCTAGTGTTTCGTGGTAGCAGGCTCAGCTGTGCTGTGCTCCTACCCCTGGAGGAATCTGTCAGGCTGCCTTCAGGTGTCACCACAGATGAAATTGCTCAACAAACCAGGACAGTTCAGAAAGATGTGTGATGCCAAAATATAAAATGACCAGCGCACAGGTAGAAGGCAAACCTGTGGGATCTTTCAATTGCTGAAAGTTGTATCTTTTATTTGTTTGATTTTTATTTTTTTTTTTTGAGCTTTGGGTTTTTTAAGACTTAGACTTTCCAGTGCTTTGTCAGGCTGGTTTAGATAACGGAAATATTGTGGAGTCTGATCTTGCAAGTGCTGCAGCATCTGTGGCTGCTGTTAGGGGAATCAGAGACAGAACTTCCGTGTGATGGTTGCCTCCTTTATTATAATGAGCACCAGCAGCCACTCTGGTGTTTGTCTTGTGTTAGGTACACTAAGGTGTACCTCCTATCGCAGGCTTAGCTGATTTACGGCTGAAGTGAGGATTGCTTGTTCTGTTTTCTGATGAACTAATCTTTTCTGATAAACCAATAGTAGCAACGAGCTGTGATGTTAAACAGGGGTGGTGGCTTTTCTTTTTTTTTTTTCTTTTTTTTTGTTGCAGGGGGAAGTAGAGGGTACAGGAAGCTTTTTAAATCTACCCACTGCCTTAGGAGGAAGGCAGCTGCACTAATAATATATTTAGTCTCTATGGAATGCCCTTATTTGAAAAATCAGTAATTGAGTAGACAAAATTTCTGGTTGCTTGAGAGGATCTATTCAGAAGAGACTCAAAGGATGAGGGAAAAGTGTGCTAGACAGCAGGAAGTTCTAAGGGCTCTATTGAGCAAGGACACCTATGAAGATATTGTGGGACAATTAGACTTGTCAGGCAAAACACTAAAATGCGTTTGTGAGCAAAAAATCCTGGGGAATGTGAAATAAAGCTTTGAAAAGAGCAAAGAGCTTGCTAGGAATACCTCAAAAGCAAAGAGGTTGATTTTGGTGATCTTTGAAGGAAGGCAGGTGGTGGCTGCTTCAAAGAGAAGATACAGAATGTGTGTTAGTCATAGGGATTTTTCCCATCTTTTGTTTTCTTCCAGTAGCTAAAACCCTGAAGGACAATTGCTGGGTCAGCACCATGGGGGAGAGCTCATAACTCAGCTAAGTTTATTTGCCCCTTTGCTCTTTTTAGAAAGCTATTCCAATACCCGGCTTCCCTGGTGCCCTGTTCGGGGGTACTTCCACGCTGTCCGCCTTTTCAGCCCCTGCCTTTCATGCCTGCTTTGGAAGCCAAGGAATACTCTGCTAGATGGAACGGAGTGGATGTTTTCCCTATAGTCAAGCAAAATAAACCTGTGAAGTTGTTTGTATTGGAATGATTGCCTCTCTTCAAGTTTTCTTGTGTGAGATTTTAAGGTTAGTTAATTGCCTAGATTTGACAAAATAGCTTTTGCCTAGCGAGGCTTGTTTCCTTGATCAGTTGCTGATGGCAATGGATAGTACGGTGCATTAATGAACTGTCCCTGGCACACTGTGAATGGGGTTTGCTGTCTAGTCAGTCAAAACTTCAGATGCCTAAAGATCAACCCATTAGTGGTTAGGCCAGCATTTAGTCTGTTTTTAGGTTTTTCTATGGTGCTTCACTCTGATGTAAAGACAGCTGTGTGCCCCTCAGTCTTTATGTAGACCAAGCTTTTTATTTCCATTTCTAAACAAGCTGTCTGTTGTTTTGATCACTCAGTAATCTTTGTCTGCAGTTCTCCTCTTTGAATTCTTGTTAATTGTGGTGACGTGTGTCTGTGCTAATTCAGGTGTGGCTCCAGTCTGTATTCAGTAGAGTAAATATTTCCATATTTAAATGCAGATATCTACTCTGGCATTTAATGTAGCCATCCAGATACATACAGTGGCTGTGCCTGCCTTGCCAGCTTGGAGGGATGGATGGCTGACTGCGCTTTTCGCTGGGTTGTGTATTTATGCATGACTGGATGGTCATGTGTGTTTTGAAGAAGCTAAACGCAACTTACATGCACTGAGTGCAGTTTCTGAAAGTAAATTGTCCTGTGTCTCTTCTAAGCTACATCATTTTTCTACAAAAGTGTCTGAGAATCCCTGCTCTGATGAAGTTCTCCCAGAGGTCTGCCAGCTGGGGCTTTTTATTCCTTATCCTCTTTCTCTTCTGTTTTCTCTCTCGTCCTGCACGCCATCTTTTCCTAGTTTGTTTTTTTTAATTGTTTCTAAGGTTTTGGAACATCTTCAGAAGTCTTATTTAAGCACTTACGTTTAAACCCTGGATTCAAAAGAAATTCTTCTTACTTCCTTTTTCCTGTTACAGCATTTGTTAACTGTTCAGGCTGTACTTCCAATCTGGTAAACTTCTGGTAAAGAAGGAACTACCATTTGGAAGAAATCAGTTGTTACAGTGTTTAATTTTTTATTTAATTACAGTGTCTAAATTTCTCATTTTCATACAGAACACCTGAAGAAACGTCTGGAAGATTATATGGCCCAGTTCCCAAATGTGAGAATCCTCCGAACCAAGAAGAGAGAAGGGCTGATAAGGACTCGAATGCTGGGGGCCTCCATGGCGATAGGAGATGTCATCACCTTCTTGGATTCCCATTGTGAGGCCAACGTGAACTGGCTGCCACCTCTGTTAGGTAAGTGTGTTGGTCTGTACAGGCTGAAAACTGAAAGCTAAAGAGCTGGCAACAGGTGTTGGTGTTGAATTTTGTTTTATTTCCACCTGCTGCTTTCCCCTCATGCTGTAAGTGAACAAAAGGAAGATTAAATGTCTTAAAAGGGAAAACAAGCCTACCACAAGACTGAAGTGAATTGTTGGCAACTTGTAGCCTTTAATACAAGAGCTCTTTTTCTCTTCTGGAGTCCTGCACTGTACAATAACCCTGTCATACGCTTTGTTTAATTAAAGAGCAGAGATCATATTCTTCTGTTTCCTCACTAAATGAAATCTTAAATAATTTACAGCTCACTAGAAGAGTAAACTATAGAATGGTCATTCAGTAACTTGCAGAGAGCAATGGCTTTATGATGTAGCAAAGATCTTTACATACAGTTTTAAGTAGCTTTTAAGGGTTTTTCTGGGCTATATAACTATATTCAACTTCATACTCTGCAAGCCTGCGGAAAATACTTCTTGTGAATGACAGCTGCTGGTATGTGTTTGTAGAACATGTGCAGTCCTTTCCAAGGCAGTGCTTCATCTTTAAGGAGACATCAGTTTTACAATGTCAGTTCTTGTCAAGGATGACTAATTGAAATGACAGTGCCTTCTGTTTCTGGTACCTGTATGCCTCTGGCCAGTACCAAACTTCTTTACAACCTATTGCAAGTGACCTGTCAAAGCTCTTTCTGAATTATGACTTTGTCAAATAAACTGTGGGTAACAATACTTAACCAGAGATTTAAGAAAAACTAGTCAGATTTGTCAGCAGGATTGTTGGATGGTAATACTGTTGCTTTCAGTACAGTTTGTATCTAGCGATAGCGTAGAAAATTTGCAGCTTCATGAGCCGCAGGGAGGGAGGACAGAATTAGCTCAAATGCCATTTAAATGCGAACACATACAGTATGTTTTAATTTTAAAGCATAGAAAGGATTTCTGTTGGATGTGTATTGGAAGCTGAAACATCGTTTGTCACCTCTGCTCTGAAAGTTAACTTCCAACGAGAGACCATCTCGGTAATAAAGTATTTAAGAAGTTCCAGATGTTTGTGGAGGAATTAATCCGGTGTTGGATTATTTGGTTGGAAGAAAATGTTGAGGGGAGGAGATAACACTTGCATTTCTTGAGCCTGCTGAGACTAGTTATGCCATTAGTCTGAATCCCTTCCTGCCAGATCTGGCATAGCGGTTAAAGCGAGGTGGTACAATGGGCTGTTGCCCTGGTTTTGAGTCGGTGCAGAAAGGGTTGACAGCCTGGTTGCTTGTTAAAATGAGGGCTGTTCACCAAGTACAGGCTTATTTGGTTCAAGCCTGGCGGTTTAGGGATCAATGGTAGCGTGGCTGTGTCTTTCTATTCTGCTTCTGGGTGATGGTCACTGTCGCACGAGTGAGTATCTCAATTATTGCAGAAATACCAGATAAATGGATATAAATTGGAGCATCTGCCCAAAAAAGAACAAATGGGAAGAAAGCTATGTCATTCTTGGACAGCTTCATATTTTGATGCTCTTTTCTGTAATTTCATGGTCGAAGGAACCAACTGGTGCAGGTTTTCTAACATGTTTCTCCAATCTTCAGATCGCATCGCTCGAAACCGCAAGACTATCGTTTGCCCTATGATTGATGTTATCGATCATGACCACTTTGGATATGAAACTCAGGCTGGAGACGCAATGCGAGGTGCATTTGACTGGGAGATGTATTACAAGAGGATCCCTATTCCTCCTGAGTTACAGAAACTTGACCCCAGTGATCCCTTTGAGTAAGTTACTGAAATGCAGTGTGCCAAGAGCTGGCTAACAAAGTAACACCCTGTTACAGGGTCGGTTTACACCTCAGTGTAGTAAAAGTCAGAAGCTGGTGTTAAGCTACTTGCTTTTTGGCAGCTGTTTGCTTTGTTGGTTTAAAAGAAATGCATTGTGTAGTAGCTGTGAACACTTTCCTTTTCATTGCTATTTTTTGCCACCTTAATTTCCACAGTAGTTAACATTTCGTTTAAAACTGTAATGTGTAACTTTTAATGTGGTCATTTATTACTGAGATCTTTCAAACTTAACTTAGTATCGCTAAAGCTCTGCCAAAACCAACAAACCAATGACGGCTTATATGTCACTCCCAGGTGGGGAAAGAAGAAAACCTAGCAGAATAATTACAGCAATTTTGTTGATTGCAGTGCATTGCAGAAGTAAATCTGTGATCAAGTTATGTTCTGCTGTTGCTGTGCTTGCCAACATTGAGGCAGTTCTGCTGTCCTTTATACTTCTGCAGTGTTCAAAAAAAAAAAAAAAAACCCCAAACCCTACAAAACACTTTTTGAGGTCAAGCTCAATTACTTGATCGTACTACTGAGATGGAGCACCACGTGTGCAGCATATGGGTCCCTCTGGGAGAAGTTATGTCCTGTCACTCAATGGAGAACTCTTTATGCCTGTTCGGAGGAGAGGCATTGGCAGGTTCTGAAGGGAGCCTAGTCTAGTCCTCCTCATTTGCAAGTGGGAAATTAGCAGATAATGCAAAAACAACTGTCTGGTGCTCCGGCAGGGCTGCAAAGGCACTGGGAACACTGAGTGGTGAAAAGAATATTTGTCAAATTTTGCTTTGTTTTTTAAATGTTTAGCTAGAGATCTGTATCTTTGAATGTGTTTGTAATATGGAGTCTGGTTTTTCCTTAAGGTCTCCTGTAATGGCTGGAGGACTGTTTGCAGTCGATAGAAAGTGGTTCTGGGAGCTGGGAGGGTATGATGCAGGTCTGGAGATATGGGGAGGAGAGCAGTATGAAATATCCTTTAAGGTGAGCTACGTTCTCTGGAAATTACTTTTGTTTTTAAAAGTAAGAATTGTTCCGAAGCGCAGAATGTGAATGATCTATCTTGTCCTTGCTTTTGCGTGTGACTAAAGGTGAAAGAGCTGGGAGTAGTAAGATAGTACACAGAAGAAACAGCGATGATGTGACCAGTCATTTGTGAGGGTCAGTTTTGGAGCATGATTAGCTGGGGTGTCCCCTGTTCTGTGGTCACAGCTCCAGATGCATGCACTCTTCGCAGCGAGGGTAAGTCAGCTTACGTGGAGCTCTCTCTGACTGTTAGGCTTCTTAGTAAACGCTCTGGTAAGATGCTGAGAGACCCTCCTCCTTGAGGGAAGGAGGATTCAGGCAGCTCAGTGTTTGCCTATTTGAGTACCTGGGTCCTAAGCTTGAGCTCCCAGAGATGAGAGTAACTTACTGTCTATAGTCAATCCATCTGACTCCTGGCTGCAAGGAACAGAGACTATTAATTACCCTCAGAAAGGGTAATTAATAAGTAAGAAATCCTCAGCAATTGGAATAACAACACTGTTGCTGGCAGTGACTTCAGATCGTTATGTGCCTGGCTCGGGGACAATTCTGTTACTCACTGATCGACCAGGCCCTTCAGTTGAGGGCTTCAAAATAAGAGCCAGCCAGCTGACCAAAAATGCATAATAATAGTAACAGGTCACTGGGAGCCCTGAAGACCACTGGTACCTGTGTTATCTTGGAATACGGCACTCTGAAATCCGTTCTAGGAAACCCACTGGAATGTCCCAGCCCACTGAAGGCGGGTGGCTAGTCTTCTCTTCAGCGGTGGGAATCCCTTCCGTAGCCCGGAGCTAACTGAGGAAAGATTTCTACGTTAAAATCTGTCTGAGCCTCCATGTTGTGTCTCTTTCAGAGGTTGAATATATAATCTTAGAAGTGTCTGAGTGCCACTGAACTAAGCTAATTGACCTCAGCACAGGACTAGAGGATGGTAGCGATGCGAATGGAGTGCACACTTCAGCTTCAGCAGCTAAAATTCTTCATCTCCCCTGACAAACAAGCCGTGGCTGATCTCTTACAAAACAGATTTCTAAATCTCAGTTCCTCTATGCAATTCAAAGGCATATCGAACTATATTCAACAAGCCGTATTACCATACATACACACTCCGTACTACTGTACGGCGAACAATGGAAGAACAGACATTGTTTTCAGAGCAATGTCTTTTCTTCTGTTGTTTGCTCACAAAAAAACCTCTAAGTAATAAAGTCACATTGGAGGTCCCTTGTCCCCTGTAATCGTAGCAGGAAGGCAGGGGCGGGGGGCACCCTCTGTGGAGACGTCATTACAGTTAGAGCCATTTATTCTTTGTGTTGCACGTAATGAAATTGTCTAACGCTGTCATTCTCTGCAGGAGGGGCAGTGGCAGTATTCAGCCTCTTTTCCTTGGCCCTTTTTGAAAATGCTGGTTTCCAAGAGTGATGACAGTGGCTGGGCAAGCCCTTTGTCTCTTATGCCACAGCAGACAGTCACACTGCTTGATCTGCAGGAAATAAGACTACTTCATTCATCTGTTTGCTTATCCTCTCTGAAACACGCTGTGTTTTAGTTCAGTCCAGAGATGGTAATTTATGGAGGGATAAATTTGCTTTAATTAATCTCTGCAAAGACCCCCTTTTTTCTTTCATTGTGCAACTGAAAAATGAAGTTTTAACTGAAAGAGGCTCAGTGTATTTTCAGAAATTAAGATAAATTGATACATTCATCTATGGCTGATAGATTTAATAATTCTGCTGGAATTGCAAGAATAGAAGGTTTGTTCATAGAATTTATGAAGCTATGACATTTCCTGGCGAGCTTAGAGCTACGTTTTTACCTTTAGAAGCAGACTGGGATTTTGTAGTTAAAGGGGCACTGTCAAATAATTTAAAGCTCGGGGTACCTGCTTTCACATTATTTATTATCTAATGGGAATTCAGATTCTAAGCGTGCCAAGTTTACAGCCTGGCTTTAACAAAGAATCCGTTCCTGTGCCTGGGAGTTGTGGGTGCAGGTACTCTTTTGTACTGCTGGTCTTTGATCCATCGCATCAGATCTGGCCTTTGTGAGCCTCCCCAGGAGTAGATTTTTTTTTTTTTTTACCCTTAAGCATATTCTTTTTTGGCCGTGTATGGATTGTGCTTTACAGGGGGGTTTTGCCTTTATTTTAAAATCCAGGGCTCTGTTGCTGAGAGACTGGAAATAAACAAGTTTATTTAGGAGCCTCTTGCCTTTCCGTTTTGAGATCATACATATTTCTGTCATCAGCTGGCTCCGCTTCCTTCTGAGAAGAAACTTTCAGGCTGAAGGCAAGCCAGCAGATACCGTCAGTGTTCAGCATCTCAGAAAACATTTAGCTGGAGAATGGATCAAACTCTATTAATAGAAGCCTTGCTCCTTGTGTGGAATGTGTACACCAAACATCACTAGAAAACAGCCTGCTGGAGGGACAAAATATGTAGGTGAACTTCAAATTAGCAACAAACTTTCAAACCCTGACTGCTGGCTTGCAGTTTTCTGGGTCTTCCCAGTCACTTAAAACAGAAATTTCTAGATTAAAAATGAAGGAACTGCTGTATTTGTTTCACATTCAAGCAGAAAACGCATGCTTCTTCCTTCTCTTGATCTGTGTATATCCAGAATAGCTCAGGGCCTATAACCCAGTACTTCTGCAGGTCAGGGGACTTCCTATTTCAGGTCATCCTCAGATGCAACAGGAAGATTGCAGTCCTGAATTTTAGTTGCAGGCATTAACACTTGCTCAAATGAGCCACGTTTTTTCATGACCCTCCTCGCAGAACGCTCCAGGCAGACTGCTCTGCAGACCTGTGTGGTGTTAAGAACCGTTCTCCGTCTCGGTGGATTACCAGATGCTGACCTTTAAGTACATCCTTGTAGTTTGGAGAAAGGGTAAACAAGCATGCACATCTATTTCTGTGTAGCACTTCTTACCTTTCTGTTCTGCCGCCCCCTAACCCCACAGCCATAGTTTCTCTGTTCAGTGAACTTCATTGAGGTTTGGGGTTTTGGTTTTTTTTGCTTTTTGAGGGTTGCTTCCATACCTCTCCTCTCTCACAGTTTTTCCTGGCCTTTTTTCTTTCTGCAATGATGTGAACAAAATTGAATACTTTACCCAAAGTGACAGTGTCTCTTCTAAACACAACTTAATAGCTCTGGTTTTCTCAATGTTCCTGAGTACTTAACACATACCTGAACTCTGCTGCCTACGTAGCCACTTTATTTTCTTTGAAATTAAGTATTTTAATTGGGAGTGGTATGCATGAAGCATTTAAACTGTTCCTTTCTGTAAATGCTACTTTGTACAGCACTTATCTATGCTCAGTTTTCTTTGTGATCGTGTTGCCTCTTTTTCCAGTATTTTTATGGCTTCTCTTCTGTTTGGCTTATATAATCTTCACTAAACTGCTTCACGCCTCTCTTCCATAAATATATAGTCTCTGATTTTTTGGGGTGTGGGGAAACAGAAGAAAAAGTGATGTGTCTGACTTGTATAGGCATAAATATAGATGTACTTTGTACCTCAGATCTTGAGTGGTGTGGTTCTCAATCCTGTAATTGTCCATTGTACTTCGAGAGCAAAGAATGAGAATCCAGAGTGTCCCTTGCTAGGTGATAATCATTTCAGTCTTAGAAACATTTGTCTTGTAATTTAGGGATTGTAAAGCCTTCATAACATTCAAAAGGCTTGGTACAAACAAGCCTTACCAACAGTTGCCCTGAAAGAGGGATGGGCAGAAGGGATGGGCAGTACTTGTGGTCTTCACTCCTTGCTTCAACACCGCACTTACTCTGGTGACCGTAGATCGTTCCCTTTTTGCAGGTTGTTATCCCAAGGCGTCAACATGGATTGCTTCTCCTGATTTCCATAGCATAAAACATGTTGCCTGTTTTCCAGCAAATCCAAGTGCTCCGTAGCTTCTGTTTGCATATTAAATACATGCATCTCTTTTGCCCCGTGTCAGCAGCACGTTTCTGATCAACATGTTGCCACAGGCCTCCTGGCAGGTGCATAGTTAGGGTGCAGCTGCCAAGGGATCGCGTCTGACAACATTTCTAGTAGTATTGCTGAAGTTAGTGCTGATTGTGAGACTCCACTGTTTATTCCAGGCACATACTCTACCACCACTTTCCAGCAGCTCACGTTTGCCCACACTGAAACAGGCTGAGCATTCTGCTACCTTTTTTGTGCATGTGGTTTTTGGGTTTGGGGTTTTTTTAACCCAGCACATACTGCTTAATTCTAAGGCTGTCAGCTACAGTATAGGATGGCTTCTTTCTCCTTTGCTGGTGATGCAGAGATCAGTTTCAGGCCATTGGCTTGTATTTTTTTGCCTCTGTTCACCCTGTGCGCTTGGTTCAGGTTCCAGAGCAGCCTCCCCCCAAGCAGCAGCAGAAGGTGGACCCCTCCACTCTCCGAAATGTGATTATTGGAAAGTGCTGTCGTTACTTTAACATGCTCCAGACTGTAAAGAGAGACCATGGTGGTATATGTTGTGTGAGAGAAGGCATTGTGCAAACATAGATCCCTTTTGCGCTACCTTAATCTGTTCTAGAGCAGTAAGTCCCAGCTGCAACAGCAGCTGATGCTTACAGTACAGAGGATTACAATTTTCCTGAATTATTGGTTGCCCTTGCTTTCATCCTATCACCTACCTTGTTATGCAGAGAACCCCCTTGACTTATCCACTGTGTTCTTTTCTTCCCACCTTTCAATGTGTGCCCAGACAATCAGCCAGCTTCTCTCCAGTGGTCCATCCCATGGTCTGTATTTCAGTTGTGGCTGGCAGAAGCAGCTTTCTTCTCAAGGCTTGACTCTTTTCTTTTTGTGTGTTTTTTCCCTCTCTTGGGAAGCGCTGGCTCATCATGGTGCAGTCTTTGGAAACCATAAACCTTGTATACCCAGATAATTTTTGTTCACACACCAACTGCTGTATTGTATTCTGTGTTTGAGAGGAGAGGTTCAGCTGTTTTATGTGACATTGTTTTCTGAAATAGCAGAAAGGGAATTGGATAAGCATAACATTCCCATGTAGAGAATAGGTGGCATATTATCTTGTGCTTTCATAGCATACTAGCTGAGTCAAAAGCTCTTGAGGCACTTTATGAATATGGAGTTACAGCTCTCCAGGCTACTGAGAAGATGGAAGTAATACCACTGGTGTTTTTATTTTACTTCCCTTGTATATAGTTTTATTATTAGGGTGAGATTGTGGCCTTAGAAAAATCTATTGCAGTATGCCCATTGACCTCAGTGTAGCCAGATTTTCTCTTAATTCTAGCAGATCTGTCAGCTACTAGGTTCCTAGCTCAAAATTCAGATTGGTTAAAATCATGCCTGAGGAGGAAGAGAAATTTCCTGTTCTCTTCGAATGAGATCCGATTACATCATTGTATAAAGTACTGCCTGCCTGACCAGCTTTAATTCTTTTCCTTATGCTGTTCAAGTAAACGGCTGATTTAAATTAAGTGCATCAAGTTCAGGCTCTGGTGTTTACTGTCTTGTCAGCCAGGGAGATGAGGCACCATCTCACCCTTCTGTAAAACAACAATGGGAAGAAACCGGCCTAAGAACACCGTAAGTGACGGTCAGTGTGGCTGTGAAGGCACGAGGTGCAGCCCCACAGGACAGCGCTGCTCAGCTGTTTGACAGCGCTGTGTTTTCAGCAGCCGAAGTTCTGGTGTGTCGTGCCTGTGAACTGTACCCTTGTTTAAAAACAACCAAGTATCGCTAACGGAGCGGAAGCGTTCTCTCGGCTTGCATGGAGCTATTTTGGGTTTGCTTCACTTGCAGTTATTCCTTGACAGACCCTTGGATGTGATTCCCCTGACCTTTAACTCTAGCTGTCGAATGCTTTTGTTAGCTGTGTTTTACCAATGCGTGTCACGTGCTTTCCCTCTTCTTCCAGTTTTATAGATAAGGACTGGTAATTGTCTTTATGGAGGTTGTAATGAGTTCTGTCACCACACAAAGCAGCTCACTAATAAAATAAATCAAAGCAGCAATGAATGAATGGAAAGCATGCTTTTAAAATTAGATTTGTACTGCAAGTGCCATGCTGTCACTTGCAGCATGAGACAATGTTAAAAAGGCACTGAGTTGGCAAAGTACCTTGAAAGGGTCACTGAGCAATGCTAGCAGGAATTGGGGAGCTTTCCGTTGCCTCCATGCAGCACTGGTAATTAATTGCAGCATCATTTGGGAGTAAATATTTTAAAGCACAATTAGGAAAAAACCATGTAAAACTGATCTTAGATTTTACTTGTTCAGTAACTCGGGTGGCTTTTCTTACATCATTACACGTGTTTATGCAGTGTTATCTTCTGTGCCTGGAGTCTTGTCCCAGCTTGGAGCTCTTGACCCAATGTATCAACATATTATCGGTTCTGTCTAGCCGCCCATACCCCCTGCCTCCGGTGTACCACTCAGTAGGTACGTGCTGCCTGTATTATTGCTTCACAAGATCCGCAGTGCAAGGACAGTGCTCCCCTCTCCAGCTGCACGTTGACTGCAGGGGTCTGTCTCTCCCGTTACTTAGGGACCTCGTCTTTTCAGAGATGTGGATGCAGGGTGGCCTGACTGAAAGCCTTTCCTCTGAGATCAGGGGCAGGTGAGGCACCCTGTGGGCAGGCAGCAACGATAACAAGCTGGTTATCACATTCAGGCTTGTGTTACGCTAAAATGCAGCTGCTTGTGAACCAATAGGGCTTCCTTCATGCAGGGTGCGGTGCTCCGGGTAAGAATATGGGTTGTTGAGGAGTATGTGTGTCTGTGTGACCGAGCTCCAGGCTTTCTCAGCTGTTCCTGCAGGTTTTTTTATAGTTCCCAGATCTGTTGCAGCTCTTACAGCCTTGCACAAACCATTTCAGTTATAGGAACACAAAACATCCCCAAATTCCTGTTTTCTCAGCCTACCTGTTAATTGCCTAGCAGAGAAATCACACTGTGGGCCTCTGCAGCAAAAAGCACAGCAGCTACAGAGTAAGAAGCATTTCTAATTCCACTAGAAACTTCACAGAAGCTGGGTGATAAGTTTTTTTTCATCTTCGTCTCTTGAGAGGTACCAGCCTCTCAAGGCACAGCAGGGACAAAAGGAATGAAATTCTGTCGAAGGAGTGTTTGTCAACTTTCTTCTTGTCTTTCCCACCATAACATTAAGTAGCTTGAACTTTAAAAGTTGCCTGTGAAAAATATTCCTCTAACTGAGAGCAACCAACCTCCATTAAGTTATACGCAGTCAGCAAATGACTGTAATTATTAGGGCCAGTAGACAGAGCTGAAACTCCAGAGGACTTTAGTGTCAGAGCTAATAATTATGCAGCAGCCTTGGCCAAATATTTCTCTTCCAAGCTAAGTATTTAATATTGTCACTGTAGAATATTAATGGAATTGCCTGCTATGTGCGAAGCTGTTGACTAAGCTCATTGTACAGTGAACTGCAGTCGCTCAAATTAGCCACAGTGAATGGAGGGATCAAGAACACTGCATCAGCCTGCAGCACCAGCGGACTTTCTTAAATAACTGCTGCCTTCGGGGCATTAACATAAGATCTGGAGACAAAATGAAGGGCAAGACAGTGTCGTGCTTTAAGAATTCAGGAAGTCATTTGTGTTGCATACTGAAGGATGCTTTTTCTTGAAGTATTGATTAGATAACTCTGGGAAGCACATATTAATATATTTCTTAAACCTAGTGAATTAGATTGACTGGTTCAGAAAACATCTCCTTTGGTTTCACTTGGACGAAATAATTGCATCTGTGCTATAAATAAGGAATAAAAGAAAGTTGTTGCAGAGTGTTGGCACAAAGTGAAATCTTCCCAGGTAGGGAAAGACACTTCTGGCCTAATCTAGACATTAACCGTGCACCAAGGTAGTTGTCTTCAAGTAGCAGTGTGTTCCAGCAACTTTCTGAGGGCTTCTTTAAAGCTATTTGTTTTCACCAGGCAGGGATTTCCACTTAATTCTAAAGCTGCAAAAGCAGTGAGTGCATGTCAGCAATGAAACCATATGAGAGCGGTGATAACCATGGGAAAAAGTAGCAGTTTCTTCTGGTTTCTGGCACTTGAACAAGCTAATAAATTCCATGGAGTGTTTTGCATAACACAACCCGTACTACAGAGGTGACCTCCCTTCTAAGCAACATTACACAACCTACACCCAGGTCTTACATGGCAGTCCAGTTTAACTGTTGTGATTACTATTGCTGTAATAACATATATCAATGTGAAGTGCGGTGTGTGCTGTTCTCTGGGTGCTTGGATGCTTTTTTTCAGTTCTTTTCTCTAAAGAATGCAAAATTGAACTGTTTAGCCATTAGGCTTGATAGCAGTTGTGCTAAATCACGGCTTGCTGCATGGCTGCAAGCAGGTAGTTATAGGATTTGAGTCTAAGGCAGGGAGGGGAGGGTATTTTGGGAGAGAGCGTACTTTGAAGTAAAAAATCTGGGTTAAGCTTTTTCATGACTTGAAAGTCTTTCTTTTTTTTCTTCATTTTTTCTTTGTATAACCATGAGTGAATCTGTATCTCTGCTGTTCCATAGGTATGGATGTGTGGGGGTCGCATGGAGGACATCCCTTGCTCTAGAGTTGGTCATATCTACAGAAAATACGTTCCATACAAAGTTCCTACAGGAGTAAGCCTAGCAAGAGTAAGTGGCAATGGCATTCCCCGTGACAGATTTCTGACTGCAATGTGACCATGCTGTTGTCTCCTCTCATGCCACAATGGGAGGCAAATGTAGGTTTTGTAGTCCATAAACTGTACTTAGGCAGTGATGAAATTGAGCAGTTTTGCAGCGGTGAAATGCGTAGCATGAAGGGCAGAGAGCTAGGGGAGCTGCAGCCTCGTCGCAGCCAGCTGCCATCTCCAGACAGCAGCCGTTGCTAGGTGTTGGGAAGGGACTTTGCGATCAGGCGCTGGCTACGGAATCACCAATAAAAACAAGATATGGCTTGATTTGTATAATACCTAAGTCGGTTTATGGCTTGTGCTCTCCAAGAGCAGCAGGCTTCAGCACGGTGATTGTGTTTTGGTGATTGAAAGACCTCTCAACTTCAAGCATCACGGACACTGAATGGGCAAGCTGTAATTTTCTACAATGGAATGTTCTATGCCATCTTATTTCTTAATCTAGTGTAGCCCAAAGAGGAAAGAGCTTTAGCCTACCGCGCGCTGGGTTTCTCCAGTCGATTTCCAGATGAGAAGGGATTGTATTGCCCTCTGGTGGGAGAAAAACATCACAGGAGCAGGGAGGCTGCAAAAGTAACAAACACAAAAGGATACCCTGCTGTTCTGCAGTCTTCTGGCTTGCACGCTGTTAAAACGTTTCCCAGTTTAATAGCATCACCCTAGTTATAGATTCGGGTTTATTACTGAGCCCAGCAATGACCTGTCAGACGGACAGAGTGCTCTCCTGTCTGTGCCATCTCTTCAGGAAGGAGCTGTATTTCTTTTGATTCAGTATTTGGTTCTTGCATACTCCCACAGTGCTGGAAGGAGATAGCGGACAGGTGAAGGAAAGGCTGTTAAGATCATACAGTCACTTTGAGTCACCTCAGTCACCTGCTCTTGCCTGTAGGCTGCATTTGGGGCAGGGGCAGCACACTGCTTATTGTTAACGCCCTAATTTTTTGGGTAGTAAATGACCACTGCTGGACTGACCACCATCATGCAAAGTGGGCAGTGCTGCTGGGTCACTGAAGTCACGACTGCACGTGGCACGCTGCTGTGTGACACCAGGAATCTATCTGATGTTCCCAGAGAACAGTCCAAGGTCCAACAGTCTCTTGAGTGTGCTGTGACAAGCAGTTGGGTGGCTATCTCAAGAGGGTGGTGTTCATTGCTATCTTGGAATTGCACAGTGGATTAAGCTTTAGTGATATGTGACATATACTGCTGTCAGGAAGTAAAATGCTTCTATTCTGAAAGTTCATTACCTGAAAGTTCCATATTCCTGCAATACCTCAGAATTTCTCTTAAACAGCTTTTTACCCAAGAAAATGGAAAAATAGTAGTAAGAATGAATATTGTGAACTTTCCAGAAGGGAGTACTGCAAATCCCATTCCTAGATGGATATAAAAGATGCAATAAGAAGGATTTAAGAAAGCAGCTTTTTGTCAGGGACCTTTTAATGTCCAGTGGTATTTACCAGCATCATTTTCCGACTAGCTTCTTTACAGAAAAAAAAGGAAAAAAATCCCCAACTTTTTTGATTAATGTTGTTTTTCTAAGCTACAAGGAACTAGATATAATGGCCAAGTGCCAGGATTCTGTTTTGACCTCAACTGAAAATATCTTTCTAAAAGTCCCTTGGAACTAGAGAATAATAAAAATAATCTTTGTCCTGAAGCTGGAGAGAAAGAGTGGATGTGAATGAAAATCCTTTCTGAGCAAAAACATGAGAGCTGTTCTGAATGCTAATGTCAGTAGTCCATGCAGAGCGTTCTCAGGTGTTTTTTCCTCTCATTTTCATACATGGCTGTTACCCACAAAGAACCTGAAGCGGGTGGCTGAGGTGTGGATGGACGAATATGCAGAGTACATATACCAGCGTAGACCAGAGTACCGGCATCTCTCTGCAGGAGACGTCGCAGCTCAGAAGGAACTTCGCAACAACCTCAACTGTAAAAGCTTCAAGTGGTTCATGAACGAGGTCGCATGGGACTTGCCCAAGTTTTACCCACCAGTGGAGCCTCCAGCAGCTGCTTGGGGAGAGGCAAGTTTGTGCTTTGAAATCTGCAGTTTGGTTTGTTAAAGTTGCCTTCCCTGTGTGCTCCAGTACCAGCTTGCTGTGAGTAAGGTGGCAAGTGTTTAAAGATCCTGCTTGGTATGTTTCAAAGACCAGAACTCCTCTACCGTCGTGTTGGCCTGATCAAAGGCGGCAGTTATGCAACCGTTTCTGTTAGTGCCCAGCTACACAGAGAATAGAGACTTGGCTTGTTCTGCACATTGTGTATTTAGTAGAAGACAGAACATGCCAACAAGGAGGACTAGGGAGAGGTGGCAGCTAAGCAGTAGTAGAAATCTTGTATTTCCAAAAGCCTACATAACTGTGCTGAGCTGCTCTGCTCCTTAGCTTTCCCATCTGAAAGCCAGGAAAGCCATCCCTATTTTTGAAAGTTGGCTGTGTTCTGGGAGAAGAGTCACCTAGGAGTGAAGTCATGAATTGTTACACACCACAACATGGTGGGCTCTGCGGTCCTGTAGCTGATGGGTTTTGCTGTGCCCTGGAGGTGGGTCACATTTTGAATTCCAGTGCTTTCTCCTAGCTGTTACCTCCCAGCTCAGATGTATAGTTACGTGAGGGTGTCTTCATACAAATACTGCCACTATTTGAGGAAATTTAAGCTTTCTTTTCTGTCACTTGATAAGAGTAGGAGAGTCAGTGACTGATTTACTGTTTCAGATACGCAATGTAGGAACTGGCCTGTGTGTAGATACTAAGCATGGAGCCCTGGGATCCCCACTGAGGCTGGAAAACTGTGTGAAGGACAGAGGAGAGGCAGCATGGAACAACGTGCAGGTAACTGTCCTTCTGATAAATTATCAGCCCCTAAATACATTTGGGGAGGGAGAAGTTATAAGAATAAATGTTTGAGAGGGAAAACCGTCGCAGAACTCTTAGAGGGTGCTGTGCACCCCAAGGCTCATGTGCTAATTATACTTGACAGGCTTGTAGCAGGACGTGGCTTGTGCTTGTGGAAGGGTCTGGAGCCTGGCAGACTTTGTGCAGGGCTTTTACCTCCGCTTTGAAGTTCTCAGAACAAGCAAAAGAAAGCACAAGAAAACAATATGCCAAAATAATAAACCAGTAACAAGGCAGCTGTAATATGTAACAAAGTGAATATTAACTTCAAAGGTTGTGCTGAAAGAAGTGATAGAGGAGCATCATGCATATTAATGAACCTGCAGGAGCGTTCAATAACTGCTTACTATCATCCTTCTGACAGGAGGCAAATGCATTATAAACACCCAACCATTGTTGGAGGGAGATGAAACCGGCCAGGCTATAGATTCACCCTCTCAACATATAAGGTGCCAGAAACGACAGCTTTATTGTAACAGAAAGGAGGGAAATATTAGTTTGTCTAAACTGTAGCAGCTGAGCTGAGAAAAGATCAAGAAAACAATGCCTCTATTACAGAGCCATGCATAACTCTTCAGGGGAACAGCTTCAGTAGTAGAAGACAGAAGGTTGTTGCCTATCAATTTTGATGCATGAAAACTAGAAACCAAACAAATTTTCTCAGGCACAGTCCAAAACTAAGCCTCTGTCATGTCAGGAGGGTCTTGAACAATTAGCGTTGGCTTATGTTTAGGAGGAGAATGTATTTTGAACTTCTGTGTAGCATTGAGCCTAAATGCGGTCATTTCCCTCACAAGGGAGGTTTAAAAGAGAGAAAGGAACAAAGCAGTTTCTGGGTGCAAGTTTTTGGCCACACTGCCTCAAGTAGTAGCACCCTGCTCATTACTGGTCTTTCTTCCTGCTATGTGAAGTGTCTCTGAAGAGAGGATCATACCTCCACCTGTCTCCAAAAGGAGCCCAGAGAACAGCCCTTATCCTCAGGGACTGAGAGGGAGGTGTGCTGGCTAGTAGCCTTGCAGAACCACATTGGCTAGTGCTGGTCACAGAGGACACTTGCATCCTTGCCAGAGACGCTGTTCTTGTCAAAGCAGAAAGCAAAAGCTTGACACCGGTGTCTGCCTTTAAACAAGTTTATCTTTTGTGGGGTTTAGTCCTGCAATGCTTAAAACATGTCCTAAGGCAAGCTGCGATCATCAGACTGAAGATGCAGCTGAACCACTCTACTGCCTCAAGCCAAAGGGCAGGGCAAGGCGCAGAGCTCCTATGTGGTGGTACCTCCACCAGCCCGTTGCCCGTGGTTCAGCCCTGCGGCTCAGGGGTCTCCAAGCCCCATGTGCTGGCATCCAGCAGCGCTCATCACGACCGCAGCACTGCCAGGCATGGGCTGCGCCTGGTTGCTAGAGCTCAAACCCTTCTCTTCTCTTTTCATTTCACCCGAAAGTGCTGAGAGGTCGTTGCAGGGTCAGTAGAAGAGAGCACCAGGAAGCATTGCCCTCGTGTTTGCCCTTCTGACACTCCTGTGGAGTGGGGTGGGGAGCTGAGGGCTCCCCGTCTCTTGTCCCAGAAGGTGTGGGGCAGGCTCTTCTCAAGGTGACTGCAGGCTGCCTGTGCGGACTCAGGTGTTCACTGCCAGTGGTAACTCGGAGCTCCTGTAGCTCCCTGCCTTTTTTGCTGGCTGAGAAGTGCTGTAACTGGTCAGCTGCTCACTTAATCCGTGATGTATGTCTGCATTGCAGAGACGTTCAAGGCTGCGATTAGTACCCAAGCTAACTGGCATGGCTGTTGGCAGCAGCACGGTCTCGTTTTGCATGCTGTGTGGCAGTCTGCGGGGTAGCTGTTACAGGCTCCCCTAGTCAGCAGTCCCTGTCACCAGAGGTGGAAGCAGTTTGTCTCTAGAAGATGTTGTCCTTTCCCTGAAGCCACCCCACCCTGTGGGCAAAGAAGGGGATATCGTTCTGCCGGTGGAAGCACGGCGCCCAGCACCAGCCATCCTGAGGGTCCTGTTTGTCCTGGCAGGTATTCACGTTCAGCTGGAGAGAAGACATCCGTCCAGGGGATCCTCAGCATACCAAGAAATTTTGTTTTGATGCCATTTCCCACAGCAGCCCTGTGACCCTCTATGACTGTCATGGAATGAAGGGGAACCAGCTCTGGAGATACCGAAAAGTGAGTGTGTGTGCATGTGTGTAAGCACATCTGAACGTGCGCATATTCTTATTTAAGGTGTCAAACTGCCTATAGGCGCTTCAGTCTCCTCAAAATGTCACCACTCATGTATTCTATTCTCTTCATGTAGCTGTAGTAAGAGAATCTGCAGACAATCTGTTGTCACTGTGCTATCAATTACCCTTGATTAGAAAGAGGTGATTCCCCTGTTCCACTGGTTAGAAATGGTGAGGACTGCTTCGCCAGCGCTTGCTAAGCAGGACGCTGTCCTTGCTGTGGACACTGTCCTGCCCACAGCTGGCCCCGAGGTGATGCAACACTCCCTGCAAACAGGTTTTGCAAGGGGTGTGCTGTGTTTATTGGTTTGTTCTGAATACTAGAAGATAGAGATCATGGCAAAAGTAGGTAAGGATTTATCCATCCTCCTACTAAGCAATGCTTTTGTGGGCAACAGGTAAGTAAGTTCTTGGCTAAATGCTCTATCGTAGTCCTTGCAGCCTGCATGGCAGTGCCACAGTGCCTGCAGCAGGGTGTGAGCCTGTAGGCTGGAGAACACGGCTTCAGACAGAGCTTTAGAGCTTCCTGGTGCAGCTGTGAGGAGTGGGCTGGATACCGTTGCAAGGGGTGGGAATGTACCCTGACGCTTGCCACCCCTTAATTGCGGAACAACTTCTTCGGATACATCCAAATGACAAAATAGCTTGCCTTGGGTTTTAAGATGTCTTTCTGTTGGTTTTAAAACAGCTTTGCTTCCCTGCTTAGCAGTCTCATATCAAATTTCTCTTCTCCAGGACAAGACCCTTTACCATCCAGTAAGCAGCAGCTGTATGGACTGCAGTGAGAGTGACCGTAAGATCTTTATGAATAGCTGCAATCCTTCATCTCCAACACAGCAGTGGATATTTGAACATACAAACTCAACCGTCTTGGAAAAATTTAACAGAAATCTTGATCTTTAAAAGACTGAGAAAAAAAAATATATTTTACAATTATAGTTTTTACTGGGGAGGGTTACAAAAAATTTTTTTAAGAATACTTTTTTTTAAATAGTTAATGAAGGTAAAAGGGAGAATCTCAGGAGAAGGGTAACTAGCGGGCCAGTCTTTATTGCAAAGATGCTGCATCCTTCTCTTCTGGGGATGGTGGAATTTTAAAGGCTTTGCCAGAGCCACTTCTGTGCTGAGACTGAACAGCAACTCTGTTTTTAGAGGAGTCTGAATGTGATTCAAACTGCTTTTGGGTTTTTTTGCTTTGTTGTTTTGTTTTCTTTCCCATCTGGGTCTGGTGTTAAATGATTTTGTTATCTGAGACCCTCCAGGACTTTTTGTAGCTGCTATACCACCTGCTGAAGCATTCCCATATAGATGCTTTATCTTCCGGAGTCCATATAAGTAAAATCTTGAACACAAGATTTAAGCCTCAATAAAAAAAAAGGCCATCAAAATGTAAAACGGAATTAATATTTTTTTCCCCTAAACCAAAATATATTTCAAACAGGTTGAGTATTATTACTTTCCAAATCATAGCTCTGATAAAGGAATGAGCTCTAGTGGAAGTGCAGCCAAGTGTTGGGAATATCGCTGTAGTTATTAACGATGAGGAATCTGGGTTTCTGGTCCATTCACTTTGCAGTCAGTTTGTCATTCGCTGTTGAATCTTCAAGGTGAAAGATTAGCAGAGGGGTTTTAAGTAAGCATAGTTCTTACAGGTGAAGATTTTTGCTAAGAGCCTTTGGATATCATGTTCCAAATTTGCCTTTTATTCAGTTTTAGCACAGACAGTTTCTCAGAGTTAAATCTACATGAAGGCAACTTCCATTTTTTTCTTTAGAGGTTTGAAGGCTAACTTAATTCACAGCAAGTGTGAGCAGATTAATTCAGGAAAAATAAGTCAGGGCTGAGATTAGCCATTGGTCTTTATCCATTTGTTCATCAGTCTGTAGTTCGTTGCAGTCATGCGTCCTGTGATCAGTAGTGTTCCAGACCTGTGGGAGCGTGCTATTAATCTCTCCTCTTCTCCCAACATCCACAGTGCTGTACAGCTTACTGTGACTGGAAATCTGTTTGCTGAAGTGGAGATGTGGGACTGATGGGCCCATTCCGCTGGTGCCTTGTCCCTTGTGTAGTCAATTAGCAGTGCAAGGTATTACCCTTCTGATTTGGCTGCAGGATCTGCCAGACAGTGAACCAGAATT
Source organism: Falco naumanni (assembly GCF_017639655.2). NCBI lineage: Eukaryota > Metazoa > Chordata > Aves > Falconiformes > Falconidae > Falco > Falco naumanni. The sequence continues at coordinate 8,034,052 of NC_054061.1, forward strand.
GTCTCATCCCAGGAGCTGGAAAAAGGCACCGACACTAAAGGATGGCTGGAGGACCGTTGGTTTCAAGTGTTACCTGAAGCAAGTGTTTTTAAACCAGGGTGGGTTTTTTTTTAGTTAAGTTGTTGCAAAAACTTGATTTACTAGTTCAGCTTAGTCTTATACTGAAGTCGGCAGCGGCATTTTCTAGTAAAAGCTGTGAGTGATGTTAACCTTTTGCAAAGGTGCTGTATGAATAAGTAAAATTAGCCCTTTTCTGGTAATTGCCCAGCACCACAGTTGGTCCAACTGCCCGTGCAGGAGTGTTGTGAGAAGGTAGTGTGCAGGCAGCTCTGGGAGTGAAAGGCTGAAGCACTCGGGGTAGGAGCAGGGCACCCTTCTGGGACTCTCGATAAATGCAGTTAACAGACTCCCCCTCCTCGGAGGAGCAGGGACGCTCTGCTCTGGGATGTCTCTCATGTGAAGGCAAGGAGATTTTTTGCCTAGTGTCAGGAAACAAGCAGGCTGGCTCCCTCTGAAGAGCTTCACAAGGAAGAAGTTGCTTTTGCAAACTGTAGGATCATTGGCCATGTTTCAGGTGTCTTTGAGGCTGTGTAGTGCTGTGTCTGTCAACTGGGAGCAAACTAGGACACAAATATCTGCCTCTCGAGCTCTCAAGTCTGATGTATTGACTGTGAGGTTCAAAATCCCTTCCACCTCTCATCCTCGCAGCTGAGGCCATGTCTGACCTCTTCTGCCAACTTAGGCGGTACGTGCAGCCACAAAGCAAGGGAGACGCAGGCACCGTATTACAGCTGGGGCAAGGCTTGCCAAATGTGTTGGTGTCTGATGTTTGGGGAGTGAAGAAAGAAAAAAAAAAAAAAAAGCTTTAGGCTTTCCTTGTGACAGTTTTGCAGGACTACTTCTATGGAAGTGAGACCAGCATCAACCAGAGTTGGCATCATATGTTCTCAGTAACCACAGTATGTCTGTCATTAGGATTCCTTCTCGTTTCTGGGAGACAGAGCCACCTTCCAGTGCTTTGTGTCTGACTGTTGCTTTCCTTAAGTTATTCATGCTCTCATTGGTCTAGTGGTGCTGACTGTGGATCATTAGATGGCCTGACTAGATGTCTTTATGAATGTTTTAATACCTGTGGAACAAGAAGCTGTTTGTCCATGAACAGTGCTAGTTTTTTATAATTGGGTCACAATCAGCAAATTATATAAATGGACTGTAGGTCATTCTGCTTGCAGCTTGCAACTTTGTGTGTCTTTCTTTTCCAATGAGAGGATTAGTTTCTGTTTCTAAAATGCATGGCTTGCTTTGTACTTGGGCTCACCTTGTGACAAGAGTCCTAGCTGCTTGGCTTGCTGGATGCTTGCTTCAGAGAGAACTGCCGCAACGAACAGGTCTTTTACCACTTAGTGATCTTAATTTGGAGAGAAAGGACAGCTCTTAGCAGCTTGCACCAAAAGATTAGGTAATTTTTGAGGCAATTCCTGTTTGACAGCCAACCACCAGTACACGGAAACTGGAGTTTTAGTGTGAGTGGCCATACTGGCTCCTTCTCGGTATGGATGATCTGCTCTGTTTTCTGAAGGTTTGGGATCTGAGTGTGATAAGTGCCTCACAAATTCTGTACACTTCTGACTTGCTTGCTGGGCTTTGAGCTATTAGTTTATTTACATCAATTATATTTTTCAATACCCTAGAGGCTTTGCTCACTAATGAGAAGAGTGAATATAGCCAACCATCCACTGATGGAAAAATAGAAGCTGTATTTCATCATCTACATCTTTAATTGAGCTTTTACTGGGCAATCTGGTTAATTATTCCAATTATTTTTGGTTATTTGTAAGCAAAATTGCTAAAGCATGAATACATAAGCAAATCTTCACATCCACATGCAAGTCAAGACTGGAGATTAAATACCAGTGATCATCTAATGCAAAATAAATGTTTTCATATTTTTTTCCCCAAATGTATTTAAACGTTCCTCTCTCTATGGCCGTATGAATTCTGCTCCTTTTAAGTATCAGAATCCCAGACAACCGAGGGGATCCCTGGATGTGTGTTCTGTCGCATAATACTGCTTTGGTTTGTTCTTGAAGCTGTTGTTGATTTACACTGGTGCTAATCTCTTAGGCCTGCAGGCAGAGTAATAGGTTTGGGGCTCTCACGTGTGCAAGGTGTCTTTTTTCATGCCTGGGAAATTAACTTTCTTTTCCACATCACAATAGAAGAATGTGTGAGCCTTACTGAAGGGGGAATACAGCATCATTAAAATAAAGATGTGCCTTTTTAAATGTAAATGTACAGCAAATGCTTAAACTTGAACCATTTCCTAGTGCCTTGCTGGACAACAGAGAAGAGGGGAAGGGGTTGGGAGATGAGGATGTAAGAGAAAGCTTGATTCTGATTTGTGCAGTGTTTGTGTTTGTGTGTGTTTTTTAAAATGTCTGACTTTAAGTGCAGAATTTGTTTGAACAACAGTAATTCGGAAGCTCCTAGGTTTCCTCTGTTAAATTGATATTAATGCCTCTGGGTGGGTTTGTCACTCCTCACAGGAGGACTTGGAAAGAACGGCAGCTGCCTCTTGGTATGCTGTAACGACTAAAGCTAGACCAGAGGATGCCTTGGTTGGCTGTTGGATGTTTCGCCTCATGGTGAAGGCTCATGCATTTCACCAGCATGCAAGATCCTGCATTTTCTTTTCTAAGTATCCAAATCAGAAATCACAAGTAGTCCCAAAGGCATATAAAATCTGCAGCAGAAATGTCTTTCAGAAAGTCAGTGCCCTCCATCCCTGGGAAACTTTTAAAGGGTGTGTTCAAATCTCTAATACAGAAGTAGCAAGAAAGCAATTGCTCAGCTAAACTTTCTTCCTGGTTTGTTTTACAGTAGTCTATGCACAGGGCTTTGCTTTCCTTTACCTGGAGAGTTCCAGTCAGCAAACTTTCCTCCTCCCTGCTGCACTGAGATATCAACGTTCTGAAAGTCAAACAGGCACCACCGGCAACCAGCATTGCAAGAACGCAGTGCTCTCGTAGCTACTGTAAGATCATTACAGTCACTGTGCTGGCTTACGTCACCGAGGGGAGAGGAGAGAGGTCTCCTGAAAGTCGTATCAGGTAATTGCATAACTGCTCGGTAAAAAGGGAGAAGCTTTTATTTTAAATTGTCTTTCAAGATACGGACGGACACTTGAATGGTTTTGAGGCGGCTGGAGAGAACAGCCAGCCTCTAGCAGTCAGCCTGTCACGCTTTCAGTCAAAAGAGCCCTGGTAAAGTTATGTCTGAAACAGTCCGGCTCTGCTAGCACAAGGGACTCGGGTGTACCTTGCATCCCACGTCCACTCCCAGCTGCTGTGGTTCTTGTTCCTACTCGCCTGCCTTATTTCTAACCACTTGCAATCAAAGGAGCCCGGTGGTGCCTAAGTCAGTCCTTATCTGACAAGCAGCAATCTAGGTTTCCATTTTAGCATTCATTTAGCATGAAGAACATCACAAATATTTAGCCAGCTGTTGCCAAAATGGTGAGTAGCTTTACGTTAACGTCAGAGTTTGGGGCGGTAGAGTTAAAAGCTCTTTCACAGGATACATAGCAAAAGGGGAGCTGAACTGGGAGTCAGGACCCCTCCCAATCTACCGGTGGCCTATTACTTGCTCTTAAGCAAGGAACATCTGTGTCCTGCAATTTTCCAACCTGATGATTCCAAGATGTAGCTTTAAGTGCTTTATTTGCTGACCTAGTGAGCGCTGAGCCCATATTTTAAAACAAGTTGCAAGTCCTCACCTGGTTCAAGTGGAGAGGAGAGAATGGGAAAGCTGAGATCTGAAATTTCCATCAGCATTCAACACAGAGTTGTCAGTTAATTTCATAATCCTATTAACCAGTCAGATTGATTTATTCACATTATAAATTTAGAATGTAACTGAAATAAACTCACCTCCTTCTCTGGTTGCTCCTTTGTAGTGTCACACTTTAACTTGGAGATCTGTGTATGAAACTAGGCAGTGATAGGTTATGGAAATACTAATAAAAAGCCTATGTCTGGGTTTTTCGACACTGCCTCTACTAGATAAGTATGTTCATTTATTCACTGCATTTGAGCTTTCTTGATGCTTCTGTATGACCCAGAAGGCTTCAATGATTTCAGCAGATGTGAGGGATTTGGAAGTTTTACATAAAGCCATGGGATCTATGTGGTCTTAATCTGCTAGTGTACCTCTAGGGAAAAAAGTCCTAATCCCGGTTAGTGAGCAAGAAAATATGAACTTAGACCACAAAACAAGATAAAAACTGATAAAGCTAACAGACTAAAAAGTTAGCCCTTATGATAACAGTAACAAATAGCTTCAGCCTCTAGGGTGGAGAAGGGAATTGGTTTCAAAATGCATTCTCCAGGATCTCGGTGATAAGGTTCAAGTTTGTCTATTCCTTGTACTGCATGCATTTTATCTGTAAAACTGGATGGTGCCTCTTGAATCGGTGTATATTTATTTTGTGCGTATTAGGACCAACAGCCTAATATCTGGGGGTGGTAAAGGACTTGTAGCACTTTAATGTAGTAGCTTTCATAAATTGGGAATCATTGATAGAATGCCTAGTGTTTTTAAAGTTGAATGGACTTCCTTTTATAATATATTTAAAATAAATTTTTAATGTGTTTTATGAAAACTGTGTATGCAGAAATGACTGTCCCTGCCTGTTTTGCTCCAGTGATTATTTCCCTTCTCTCTACTTCTTATGAGAATAAGCTTAGTTACAGGGGTCTGGTGTTTCCCCAGGGTGGGCCTCCTGCCACGTCACGCACTGCTCTCCTCCAGCCCCCTTGGGAAACATCCTTCTCAGCTGCCCTTTGTGTTGGGTCTAAGTCGCAGGGTTTACTGCGTTCATGCACGAGCAGCCAAGAAGCTCGCACCTGAGCGCCGTGTTGGGCGTACGTGGCAGGTTCAGGCAGCTTGGGGGCTGCAGATGCCTGTTGGCATCTCTGTGTCTGCCCTTCGCAGCTGCTTCCAGCCAGCTCTGAAACAGATGGAAACAACCCACCGTGCCCCAAAACTCCAGCCTGTCAGAGGACCCTGCAGCACCTCAGCTCAGACAAATTTAACAAAGAGTGGCAGCTGCAAGGGGAGGAGACGCATGAGGAGAAAGATAAGGAGATGTGGAAGGAGATATGTTCGTGCAAGGTGGTGTTCCATGCCCAAGGATGCAGTCCTGGAGGGACCGTGGCTGCGGTGGATGACTTGTGCCAAGGTAGGACACCCCTGAGGGGCAGTGGCCATGGACAGTCCTTGTTGGCAGGGCACACTGAGAAGCACAGAGGAGCGGAGAGAGCCCAGCACAGAGAAGTGAAGACAGTTTCACACTTGACCCTGACCTCCTGCAGCACCCACCACCTCACTGAATGAATGGGGAGAAGCTGCATAAGAACTGCAGCAAGGGGGAGGTGAGGCTGTGAAGGACGGGTATGGGGATGAAATTTAGCCAAAGGAAGGAGGAGGAGGAGGAAAGGTGTTTACTTCAGTGTGTTTTTTTTCTTTTTTCTCAATAACCAAATCAGTCATTGAAAGTTTGTGTTAATTGGCGACTATGTAAGTAAAACTTCTCCGGGTTGATACTGTTGCAGATGACACAGTGCTGGAGCATCACCTACTGCAGTGACTGCCTCATGGCCAAGCTACAGCTGGCTTCCGTAGGGAGGAGCTCTGGAGTGTAGTTGGCTGCTGCTCTGTGTGGGTGAGTACTTCAGAACAGGAGCCGGGGGGGACTCTGAGGCACTCCTGTCCCCCTGACCACACACTGCAATGCAGTCATGCCTGGATGGTGACCCTCCGCAGTCCTCCTCGGAGCATGGGCCTCGCTGTCCTTTCAAGAAGAGCACCTTGCAGGTGAGGTCCTCCGAGAGCTGACACCCACACAGCAGCCACCATGTCCGGGATGCTTCCCTCCCTGAGCCTGCCATCAGCCACGTGGTCAAAGCAACACAAAAAGCTTTTCTCGAAGGCAGTTTGTGTGTTTACTGCTGAGATACATGGCCATGAGAATAGAACGTTAAAGTCACCTGAGCCTGTACGTGCACCTTGTCTGAACTGCTTTGTCCTGCAGTTTGGGGGAGTTCAGCGTCCCACAGGTGTTGCCCAGCTTAGGGCAGGATAAAGCTGTCGCTCTCTCTGCGTTTCTGCCTGGAGAGCAACTGCTGGTAGATCCATCCTGTGCCTTGGTTTGCAGGGGAGGGTTTTTAACAGCTCGCTGCCCTGTTTGTCTTCTAATCCTCGTGTGGGGAGCGCAGTCTCTCAGCCCAAGCCACGGTAAGTTTATAGGCATTGCTCATGGCCCTCTCCCATGTTCCCGTTAGGACCCTCTGCACTTTCTACTGTCACCACTTCATTTCTTTTGTGGCCTTCCCAACGTTCCTTTTTACTTGACTCCTTGGGGTGAAAAACTGTAATAAACGGAGGGGAGACAAACAGTAGCATGTGGGAAAATGTGCATGTGTGAAGGAAAGGAAAGCCTTGCTGCCGGGGGACCAGCAGATAACTGCAAGGTGTGCTCCCAAGGGAAGATTGTGCCGTGATTCTTGGCTACGGGAACATTTCCTGGGGGGAGTATGTGCCAAAAGCTGTGACAGAGTAAGCTTTTTAGCAGGTTCAAAATGTGCCACCATAGAAAAATGCTGAAGAGAGTGGGAGTCTGGGGGAAGGTGCGAGGGCAGTGTTTACATTGGTCCCCAAGGTACAGAAGGTGGAAATAGTCCGATTTTTGATGGAGGTATAAAAAAAATAAAAAAGCTTCCTCTCTGGACATCTTTGGCAGCACAGGCCTTTTGGAGAGTAGTGCTTCTGTCCGAAGAACCCCAAGCAGCTCCATTAAAACAGTAAGTTCCGGATGACAGCTACATCACAGACTTATCTTTAGAGGGTAGTGCTGCTCCAGCTAAGATTTAAAGGCCTGTGCAGGTTCCCCTTATTTGATTAGAGGGCTGACTTGGATGGGCAGGCTATTACAGCTTCAAAGGCACTAAAGCTGCCTCGGCGCTGATGGGTTTATGAAACATTGTTTCTCACTTCGTTGCAGCTCCTGCAAAGAATTATTAGATCAGATTAGTGATAGATACCTAATAAAGAATGTCTCTATGAGGCAGTTTATTTCACAGCAAGCTAGTTCCGGACTAGCAGACTGTGAAATCTTGAGGTTCCCACGAGGATAAATATTCTGAAATAAACTGCAATTACATGAACACCTCCATGCACCTTTTTTTTTTTTTTAAGACTGACAAAAGGTGTCATTGCGTTAGCCTGAGCTGGAGGTATTTAGCATTGAATTAGCAAACAGTGACAAAAGCAGGGGTGTTTTCCTTTTAGTAGGCATTGCAAAACGACTTAACATCTTTCCATTTGCATGGGATGAGAGCTTGCAGCCGAAGATGAAATACAGTCTGATGGCCTTACAAACCTGTTCTAGTACTGATGGTGCCTGTTTCTCCAGTTGCTCCCAGTTTCCTATTGAATAGTCCAGGGAGCACCTGCAGAATCTCCTCACAGGGTCAGGAGTAAGTCCTGCCTGTTACGATCATGTTCCCTTTTATCTGCTTACTTGCTGCTATCATCATCTGTCCCTACAGTCTGTTTTCAACTTCCCGAATGTCAAGACAGTCCTTCTGTGAGATTTCCTCAGCCTGCCGTTGGATTTTTACTCATAATGTTAAGATAAACCTAGAAAGCTTGCTATCAGGAGCTCTGAGATCACTGTCAGCCTTTTGGTGTTTTCTGTTTCCCAAAAAAAAAAGGGAGTATCTGTATGGCTTTTGCCAGGAGGGTATTACTTCAGGCAGGCAGATTCCAGGCAGTTTGGCCAGGGGCTTTTATAAGCGGTAGCATCTTGCTTTTTTTTAAGTCTCTTTGCTCTTCTCTAACTGCTTGTTGGTCTGTGGGTAAAGTCATTTGTTTCCACCACTTTCCCATTGGAGTGGCCGGCTCTGGGGAGTGGTGTCCTGTGTGGCCAGTACAGAGCACACTGTGGTTCCCTGCTAGTCGCACGGACAAACGGACAAACAGAAATTAGTAATTGCCTGAGGGCACCAGTAATAAAGACTGAGAGAAGCAGCCGAACTGTTGAGAGGAGAGTATTAAGTCCCTGCCCTCCAGATTTGTTCCGAGACGTTTTTGGTATTGCAAGGACTGCCTGGAAAATAACAGATTTTAGTGCTTCTTGGTCGTCTTGTGGGGAGCAGGCAGAACAGGCTGCGAGATGTCTGCGTCAGTGTTGCTGGAGCAGGCTGATCTGTAACCAAAGGCTTGGAGGAGTCTCTTGCAAACGTATTTTGTGTGTGTTTCACTGCAGTCCATCCCGTGCTAGCGCACATTGTTCCACATGTGGGATTTCAGACTTTGAATTTCAGTCCATAGAACCTTTTCCCTGCTTGTGCAGAAAGTCTTTTCTTCAGGAAGGTGAAATCCTTTCCCAGTTACTGCTCACGCACCCTTGACAAGGGCATGTGCTGTCTGGTATTACAGAGGTCACAGTGTTCCCAGTTCTTTTCCTCACGCATCAGGTAGGAGTTTCTCTCTTTTCCCCCTCATTCTCCCCACTGCCACCCCCCCTTTTTTACCTGACTTCGGGGCCTTTTGGGGGTTGTTTTTTTACTTTCCCTTTAGATGGTAGAAATGCTAAGTTTCAAACCAAATTGCTTTGGGAAACGCTTTTGCAGGTCCCGTCTTTTCATTATCCCAGTCATGTAATTAGGGGGAAACCCGCAGCTTTTAATGACATTCCAGCCTGGGGCTCCCGCCTGCTCCATGAGGAGCCCGGGGGCTGCAGCCGGGCCCGGGCACCAGCCGGGGCTGCCGGCAGGGCTCGGTGCCAGGGCCGGGCTGGGCGCCGCGGGCTGAGCCGGCACCGGAGCGGGCGGCAGGAGGAACCCGGGCGGGTGCCCGCGGGCCCGGGGCTGCGGCGGGCGAGCGCTGCGGGGGGCCGGGGGGGCGCGTCCCGGGGCACGAGGCCGGGCACCCGCTCCGGCAGCGCCCGGGGCGAGGAGGGGCACCCGGCATCCTCAGCCGCTTCACGGGGCCGGGGGGGCTCGGGGCTGGCGGATGGCCGCCCCTGTCAGCGCCGGGGGGGGGAGGGGAGGGGGGGCGCTGCGGTGCCCTGGCAACGGCGCGCGGCTCCCCCCCCGCCCCCTCCCGCGCTCGCGCGCCTCTCTGCCGGCGACCTTCCGGCTGCCGTGCGACCGCGGAGGCCGGCCGGGGCCGGTCGGCGGCGGTAGATGGGCAGCGACTCCTCCCAATAGGCTCGCGGAGCGGCGTCGGCGCGCCCCGCCCCTTCAGCCGCGCCGCCCAACCAGCTCCCCGCCTGCAGGCCAGGGGCGGGACTTCCGCTGCCGGGGAGGCGGTTTTGTGTGTGTGTGAGTGGTGCGTGTGGGGTCCCGGCTCCCCCGCGGGCGGCGGCGCTTGGGGGGCCCGGCCCGGCCTCCGCGGCCACCGCTGAGGGGCGGCGGCGGGCGGCCCTCCCGCCGGCGCGGCCCCTTCCGCCGGCGCTGAGGGGGGGTCCCCCCTTGAGGGGGCCCCTGCGAGACTGGGGGGCCCCCGCGGGGGGCGCCGGGCGGCGGGGTCCCCCCGAGGGCGCGGGGGCGGCCGGGCGGCGGCGGCCACGGCGGCTCTTTCCCCGGTTCTCGGCTCCCCGGGCGGGGTGAGGGGCGGGCAGGTGGGCGATGAATGGTTTCAGCACCGAGGAGGACAGCCGGGATGGGCCTCCCGCCGCCCCCTTCTACGGCCAGAGCTGCTGCCTCATCGACGACGGGGACCGCTGCGTGCGCCCCGCCGGCAACGCGTCCTTCAGCAAGCGCATCCAGAAGAGCATCTCGCAGAAGAAGCTCAAGCTGGACATCGACAAAAGTGTGAGTGGCGGCCGCCGCCGAGCCCCCGCCGCCGAGCCCCCGCCGCGGCCGGCCGGGCGCGCCCCGCCGCCCCCAGCCCGCACCGCACTGCGGTCCCCGCCGGCCGGCCCCGGTCTGGTGGCTGCCCCGGGGGTTCCCCAGGCCCTGCCGGCTGCGGGGCGGGGGCTGCGGGCCGGTGCCGGGCCGGGGGTCCGGCTCGTCCTCACGGCGTCCGTCGCGTCCCGAGAGCCGCGGCCGGCGGGCGAGCCCCGGGCGGGGGCGGCGGGGGGTGCGCAGGGGAGCACAGGAGCCGGCCGTGGCGGCTTTGGGGCGACAGCGCTATTTTTAATTTCACTTTCGCCTCGAAACCCGCTGATGCCGCTAGGTGAGCCGAGCGGCGCGGGTTGCTCGCTCGGTCCGGTGTCGCTGAGGTTGCTTTGTTAATTAGTTGGAGTTGCGGGGAGGCGGGTGACGGGACGCGAGCTGTCCCAGCGCCCTGGGGAGGTGAGCTGTGCTGCCGTGGAACCGGGCGCTTGGCCGCTTCGCTGGGCAGCGCTGGCAGCTCCATGTGCTTCAGGACAGTGAGTGACAGCTGTCAGCTCCGGAACGGGTCGCTTGCCCAGCGGAGAAACAGGCAGAAGCAGCCTGGCAAGGTTACAGAAGGAAATCCTCCGAAGTGACTCAGCCGACAGAATTCTGCTCTGGATTGCTTCTTATCCCTGAGCTTTAAAGATTAAAACCATTAAAAACAAAAAGGGTGAAGTTCCCCAGTTGGTTAGGTCCCTTCTGCAGAGCCAGAATACATCAGGGCATGGGAACAGCATGACTCAATTTGAAATAAAATCTTATTCTTAAAACCCAGAGTATTTCTCCGGGTTATAGTCCTCAGCAGATTTGTCTAGTGGTATAGTCGTTTCTTTCATTTTAGAAATGATTCTTTGTTGACAGACGTAAGCCTTTAGAAATAAAAGGAGGTAATCAGACTAATGAAGTAAAAATGAAGGGAAGGTATGACCTGGGCTGCATAAAGTGATTTCGAATGTACAGTCCCTGTGTCACCTGAAGATATTTCTGCCTTACAGTACCAAATAATTTTGATCATTCGTGATCCATTGTTTTATATATGCTAACAGTGTGAGATAACATTTGTTACAAAGCGGGTTCTGTGGCAGGATAAGCTATGGGAAAGAGACATTTTTGCTTGTGGTTTGCTCGTTTTAGTTGAGGTAATTAGCCAACTTTTATTTGGTCTAGATTTTTAAATACTAGCATTAATAATCTTCCATGCTATTGAAACCAGAAAGTTGACAAGACCAGCACAGAATAATATTTTTCTTGATAGTAGTCGCCTGGTAGTAAGTCCTGAAGCAAACAGATCTCCTCCAGACAATTACCTATTTTTTTTCTGACATATGACTGCAACCATAAAAAAGAAATATATTATCTGCAGAGGTTCAGGTTCAGCTGGAGCTGTTGAGTCCTTCATTTTTCTTGCCTTTAGTCTTTGTAATGTAAATTACCTCGAACTCAGGAGTGCGATATCAGGCCTGGGGTTTAAGATTAGAAATTCCTTAATGTCATGAGGCAGTCAGTCATGCCAGTCATGAGCGATGCACTCTTTAATGCTGGTGTCTGGCTGCTGTTGAATGCTGTTTCCACAGTACCTGTTTTGATTGCTTTTTCACCACTTCTGATTCTCAGGTGAGACATCTGTATATTTGTGATTTTCACAAGAACTTCATTCAAAGTGTCCGAAACAAAAGAAAGAGGAAGACAAGCGATGATGGAGGTGACTCTCCTGAGCATGAAACGGATGTCCCAGAGGTTAGTAGGTGCAAGTGGGTGTAGGCTGCTTTACCAATTTTGAGCACGTTGAAGAAAACATCACTTGGATGCTTCCACGTACTGGAAAATATTTAAATTTTAAATTGCAACTCCACTGAAACCACCATGGAGTTATTCTCACTTTTCAGGAAGGCGTTTTTGTAATGTGTAATTGCCTAATTTTCTTCCTCATTCCTGCATGAGTTCTTTGCCTGTGTGAAGTTTTCTACAAAAAGAGATATGATAAGGTACCTTATCGCACAGCTTCACATATGTACTGCTTCCAAACAAAAAGCTGTTAAAAGAGTATTTGGTACTAATTCTTTTTTAAAGGTAAAAATAAGTTACTTTCAGTGGTGACTGTGGCCCTGATACGGTTCTCCATTACCTACCATGCATTGTTTTGCAAATACAGTGAAGAATTCAACAGGTCACTCTCTACGTTTGGGTATTTGGTATCCAGAGAGATTAAGCTTCTCCAGACCTTTGTGTATATGGTATTTTTGGCACTATTTAAAACTGCCTTCAAATAATTCATAACATCTTTTTATTTTCAGGAAATAAAAGCCTGGGGGAGGTTTTCTGTGTTACGGAACTCTAGAATAATTTCTTCTCTGTGCTGTTGTGCACTGTATTTGCTTTGGTGATGTTTCTGGTACTGTTGACATTGCAAAAAGTTGTGCAGAGGTAATGTTCATGGAGGACCAGAGTTCTGGCCATGTCAGCAGAGCCCTCTGCTGGAAATGCCACCCATATTGGCAAAAAGCGTTTTATTTCTGGGGGGGGGGGGAAAAAAAAGCCACCAAGAATCGTTTTGCCAGCACAGCTATGCCTTTGCTGCAAAGCTGTGTCCACACCTCGCTGTGTGGAGGTGTTGAAAGAGTAGAAAGGGTTTGGTTTGTGTTTTCTTCAGGATAACCTGACCTTTTCTTGAAGCTCTTTTTGTTTCCATTCCGCAAGATTCTCCATCCAAACTTTCCTATACAGGCTTTATGTTAGTTGCCAGGATAATTGGTGAAGACTCAGCTGGCATCTGAAAATGCTAGTGCTCTAGAGCATGCAGGGTATTTGGTGGTTAAAACCTGAGGGATGCAGTCACCTAACTGAAGAGGGAGCTCTGCAGCTGTCAGTTTCATTGTCATTTTATTCTTGGTTTTCACCAGAAATTCCTTTTGTCTGTGAAACATGGCATTTTCCACATGATCTTTATCTTCCTTCCTGTAACCTCCCCCACCACCACCCTTGCTTTTAATCTCTGCGCTTCCCATTTCAGTATTTGAATTTTGTTTCTTCTCTGTCTCTATGCTCTGTTTTATGTCACAAACCATTTGTTCACTGCCTGCTAAATTGATATTTCATGTGTGAGCTTTTTAAACCTTGTGGGAACAAAAGGTTCCCCTTTGCTTGAAGGTTGCAGAGGTGTAATTGAGAGCAGAAATTGGCCAGCAATTCTGTTGACAGCATGTGAACCAGAACAAAATTTTGTATTTCCCTGAGGCTGTTTTGGTCCTTTAGCATTAACAAATACAAAATATACTTAGATTTGTCAGTAAGGCAAGCTGGTGTGGTTCTGAATACAGGCAAGGAGCAGTCCTGTTGAGGCAGAAATAATTATTTTTAGATAACTCTACATTTCTGCCTGATAGAAGCTAAAGGTAGTGCTCATCCTCTCTTCTCTGCATCACTTCCAGGTTGACTTGTTCCAGCTCCAAGTGAACACCCTGCGACGTTACAAGAGACATTATAAGTTGCAGACTAGGCCTGGACTCAACAAAGCTCAGCTAGCAGAAGTAAGTGACGACAGAGGTAGTATTATCTCTGTTACTAAAAAACTTCTTATCTCCTCTGCTCAAGTGCACGTTTTGTGGACGCTAATACCTGTAGCGACTCTCTTGCTAGTACGTACTGTGTGCTCTGCGAAAGGTTTCATGGGACGATGCCAACAGAAAGCTACATGCTTTCGTTCACCTGAGACAGTCGTGGAAGACATGGAAGCTGGCTCTTGAAGGCAGGTTTTAGTAACTTGCTTTTCTCTGCTTCCTTTCCCTCCTTGTTCATAGTCACAATTCATTACCTTTAGGGAACGGAAACAGAACCTAGTTTCCAGCGACCTGGGTGTTAGCTGAAGATTTCTGTTCAACTGAAAGTCAGACTTACACACTACTAGTCACCTTAAGTGCCCTGTTAGTTTTTCTTTCCTCACAGGCACTTGACCTGGTTGGAATTGCTTATCTTTAAAGGCAGAATCACTGACCATGACTTCAGATTCCTTATTTTCCTCCCTTGTCCTGATGTCTTACAATTCTTGTATTAAGTCAATAAAAGGCTCTTTCCTTAAGGGTGGTTTTCTCAGAAAACTGCTGTTTTCTCACCATGTGGGATACTTGTTAAGAAAGAACTCTCTGTATCTCTTTGTTATTTGAGCTAGTTGTGCTTGGTACACATCTGCTCTGCTCTCTTTCCTGACTTGATCTGAAGGCATGCTGTGGGAAAAGTCTTCTCTAAACTTGAAAAAACTGTAGCAGTTAATGAATGGTAACAAGGTTGATTTTGTAAGCTGAGACTTTCACAACTGTCTGCCCAAAACTAACTGTTTTGCTTTAAAGAACAAAAACCGGCAGACCAAAAGAGACAGCAAGACACTGTCTTGCTCTCTTTCAAAGTCAGCTAGGTAATGAATATACAGAATATAGAGAAAGCGTAGTGCAATGTAGGAACAAATTGAACGAAGCAGGGTTGGGTGTATATCCTCCATATTAGTTCTGATTTGTCATGTTCTAACTAACCAGTTCATAGTCTCTCAGCTACCTCCTGCCACAAAGGACTTCTTACTTAGGCAATTTACCATGAATGTGCCAAGGAGTTTAAAAAAAAAAAAAAACAACCAAAAAAACAAACTACTATGCAAGCAGAAAATAAAGGGAGCCTAACTTAAAGTTGTCACACACTTCCCAGATTTCCTGTGAAGTCTGAGCAGCTTTGACCCTACGCTGGATCCTCGTCCAGCTCCCATGCTTGAATCACTGCTGCCTGAGGCTCTTAGACTCCTGCTGCTACCCCACCGTAAGGAAAACTCAAACTTCCATAAATCTTCTTGGAGTGACTTATTGCTCAGCCTGCATCAAAATCCAGTTCTGGAGCTGTGTTGGGTACCAAAAAAGAACTTCTCCCATATGAGAAGCAGATCTTGTCCAGCTCCGACATGTTTTCTACGTTCATTTCCTGAGAAAAAAAGCAGCTAATGGTTCAGGGCTTATGTTAGTGTCAGAGTAGCCCTAACCCTCCCGTTACAAATCCCCTGGTGTTCCTTTCAGTGAAAATTTACTCAGTGCGTTTTCCTTTGGATTCTAAAACTTTGCTACATAGGGTTCACACAGCAAGGCGTTTCAATGTTTCTGACGCTTTAAAATACTGAGATGCAGGGAAAAATTGCTCTCCAAATAATCTCGGCATGAATGTCGCTTAGGAGAGGCTATGCTGGTTTGGCAGGAGGACATTCTTGCTTCCAAATTCCGCTTGTAGGTTGGCTGCAAATACTGCTGACGTAGCACGACTATGCTATGTTCATATGCACATTCCAGCTGTAAAGAGAGAGAGGTAAATGAGGACTGACAGTTTGAATTGGTGCATGTTTGACTACAAGTATATTACATTCAGTGGCCATAAAGTCATTTTTGGAAAGTGAAGATAAACCTGTTCTGATTATTTCTACTTTTTAATTTCAGAATTTCTGTCTCTTTACATGTTGTCCTTCTAGACTGTCAGTCGTCACTTCAGGAATATCCCTGTGAACGAGAAAGAGACGCTTGCATACTTCATCTATATGGTGAAGAACAACAAGAGCAGGCTGGACCAGAAATCAGAAGGTAGCAAGCAACTAGAATGAAGATTAACAAGACTTGGAATAATAAAGACCTTGAAGGAACAGATGGTATTGTGCATTTTAGGTATACAAAAACTGTTGAAGTATATTGTAAATTTTTTTTTTTAAATGCAGTAAGTCTGGATGACAGAAAAAAATATAGACGTTCTTATCAGGAGTATTTGAAAACATGTGCCCAACATGTTTCTGAAGACTTCTTCCCCTCATTTCAGAATCACATTGGAATAAAGAAATGGGGAAACCAATTAAACCTGTAGGACTGTGGAGTTTGTCAACTCAGTTTTTTAAACCATTTCTGGAAATCTGCATCTCAGTGCAATTCAGATCACAGGTGGAATTTTTTCACTGAATTCAGACTGCATCACAAACCACCATGCAGTTTGTTTTGGTGCAGGACTGGAATAGCGGCAGAGATAAAATTCATTATCAAGGTGCATGGATCAGAAGTTTTGTCTGATGTTTGCTCCCCACCTACACGTTCTCTGTCTTGCCTTGAGTCAGTGCTTCAAGTCCCAAACTTCTACAAATGCTCCAGCTCACCAAATCTACTCCGTGAACACTGCTTGCCTAGTCTGAAATTGATTATTTTTTTAATCCGTTTTTCCTCCTGCCCCCTTCTGACATGAATGCCAAACAACTCTCTGCAATCTTTTTCTAATTTCTTTCGTTTAAGAACTCACTAATTAATTGCCTGTAAGCATTTTAAAACTTCCACATTTCCTCAGAATATGGTATTAAGGCAAATACAGCTTATTTGCTGGGTTTGATCACATTGGTAGAAATGCTCATTTAATTCACTTATGCGTATTTCCCTTGTATTCAAGGCTCAGTGATGGTAGGTGAAACGGTATGACATCTGTCTCTTGATCTCTGTGTCAGATCAGGTATCAATCACAAGTGATGTGAATTTTATACTGCAGCTAGTCTTGAGCAGGTGTCACAAAACTGCTGTGTGGATTGGTGGGCTCGGTGGTCTGTGTTTAGCGTAAAGCAGACTTACACGAATGGGTGTAGCACCATAACCAGGGTAGTGAACTGGCTGGAGCATGATGCATTTCATCTGTCTTTGCAATGGGCAAGAAGTAGCGAAGCACTTGCCTTTTGCGAGCGTTACGTGTGCTTTCATGAGAGCTGTGTGAGTGGTGGGTGGCATGCGGGTGCTCTTTAACTGGGCGCTGCAGGAGGAGATGGCTCTGATTTTGTTATTGAAAGCCAAGGTGTCCTTACAAATAACAGTGGTTGTTTTGGCAAAAGGAGCATATAAAAGTGTCGGTTGTGACTGACTGTTCTCCAGTGACCTCAAGTTCTATTCAAGGGGATCTCATGATTTAAAGCACCACTCTGTTTCTTTGCTGTCCTAACCAATGTCTCCATTCTGTTACAAGATGCCAAGACTCCACACAGAGCATATTCTCAACAAGCCTTAAGCAACGAACTGAACAGTAGAAAACTTTGGCTAGCGTTTTGTCAATGGCAGGTTTTAATATTCCAAAACTGGATGAAGCTTTGCTGAAGAGCTAAATACACAGGTCACGATCCCAGCTTAGTACTGCATCATGTGTCGTAAGGCATGAAGAGTTCACGTAGTGAAGCTCTTGTTGAAGCTCTCCCAAGGTCTCTTTAAAAATCAAGTCACAATTTAAAGCAAGCTGTTCACATCAGCTCTGAAGTGTTTGCTAATACTCCAAAAACATGTTCAACAAACTTCAACATGTCTAAGTCCTGTGTCATAGACAGAAATACTCTGTTATGGTACACATCCCATTTGTGAAGTTTTGGAGAGTGTGATTGTTTCAGCATTTCCTTGTTCGATTCAGTATGGATTTTAAGAGTATCAGACAAGAGAGAGGTTCAAGGAATGAGGAGAGAATGTCTTGCGTCAGTATTTAATGAATGTTTAAAAATTTCCTAATTATGCTGGTCCTTTCCTTATTGAAAGGGTGGAGTAATTCCCACGTCAGTCAACATGATCTGGCTTCTCTCATTCAGGACAGATAGCTAAAAGGGTGTGTTCTCTGACTGCATGTTAATCTTCAAAGTGCTCGTGTCATCAGAGGATATTACCAAGGGAAAATGAGTTTCTGAGTTGAGAGGGTTATGCCTCATTGTAACTTCTAGACCAAAACTGTAAAAATGTAGTTTGTTTGGGATTTACTTTTTTGTTGTTGTATTTTGTTTTGTTTTATTTCAAAGAGTAAATAAATCTGTTGGGGTGTTTTAGCAGCCAGCAGCAAAATGATTCTTTTCAAGGAAATATGGTGGCAGGTTCCATCTGTTCAGGTGTATTCACTGGAATGCTTTTGTGCAGAGGTGGTATCCAGGAAACTTTTTTTTTCTTTTTCTTTTTTCCTGAAAATAGTCAATTGATGTGAAATGTGATCCTTGTTGGTTTCACTCGTAAAGCAATTATACTTTTTTGAAAAAATTCTTAATGAAGTGTGATGATGAAGAGATGTTTACCAGCCATTAGCAGTTGTTTATAAGGTGGAAAGCTTGGAGGCAAGACACCAAAGAAACAGAAGAATCTTTGGCTGTCGGACCCCATGGCCTTATAAACCCTTGCAAATGCCTTATTACCTTATTCTCAACTTAGCTAGAGCAAAACGCCTTGAGCAAAAGAAAGCAGATGTCTTGTTGGAAGGGTTAGCCACTTTATGGCTCCCGTGCTATAAACTGAAATCACACGTCAATTCAGTAGCAATATCCATGTTCAGGGTGCCTGTGATTCTTGAAAAGCATTTAGTGTCTAATAACCAGAAAACGCAACAATGCAATTGTCGTTCTGTATAATACCATTCTGTGTATTTGATTCCTTATGCTGCATGCCAATTAAAAAAAAAAAAGACTTTCCAACTTTTTGTTTTAAACTTCAAAGTAAATGTGTTTGAACCTCACACTTGTGAAGCCATGAGGTGGGACATTTGCTCAGCACTTTTAGATGGGACTTGTTGGAAAGGTGGAAGACCCAAATCGCTTTGGCTGGTATGATAAGATTTTTATTTTTTTTTCCTTTTACATTTTGCTTTTCACAGATGGGCCTTAAATTCTGTCTAGCTTTGAACCATGGAGCACAAGCCTTGGGGGCATGGAGGATGGCCAGATGTCTTCTTCCATTTATAATAGTGGAAGCTTATTTCTTACAAACCTGCATAGGTGACATTCACCCTGGGGCAGAGGAATCGTCTTTGAAGCCCTCCAGCCATTATATAGCCTAATTCAATTACATAGCCTAATTCAATTCTCATTGAAGAGTTGCATTAACTTAATTAGACTTCTGAATAGCTCCAAAGCCATTAGTATGAAATCCAAATAATGCGGAAACATCTCTTCCGGGGTTAATTTCATCCTGTATGCTGACCCTCTGCTCGCTTTAAGGGAAGAAGAAGAAATCGTTGCTGGTAGTTATTGGCTTGAACTCAACTCAAGGGAGTTGGAAGCATGCAAGGACTTGAGTCTGGGGCAATCCGATGGCTGGAAAGTGCAAATATATCCAAGGAGACTGTGTTAGGATGCAGGGTGTTAAAAATGTCTGCATCTCAAAAAATATTGTATATCAACCAGAAGTAAAGAATTGCATTATAAGCTAATGTTTCTTTTACCAGGCACTTCAGATGCTCAGCCTGAGAAAAGCAGAGCGGGCATGTTTGTACCACTTGTCCCCAGCACTCTGGTGTTGGTTTTCCTCAGAACAGTGGCTGTAAACCACTAGATGCCCTGGTGTGCAAGACTTGACCAAAACGTATCAAGTCTGGCATTTCGAGTTAGTCTGAAGTGCAAGCTGGATTCAGAGAGGCTTTGAAAGCAGAAGTCGAAATAATCCACAGTACGTGCGAGTTTGCAAGCGGGTCATGATGGCACAGAGAAAAGGAAACGGGACATGGCCCACAGAGAGACTGAACAAAACACGCTTCCAGTTAGCAACGTGGAAGGAGGTTTGTTCGGTGTTCGCTCTTGTAATGGATGTTTTACGAGAGGGAAAGAAGCGGGGAGCTGCGCACTTTACATCTTTTGGTTGAGCCAAGTGTAAATACCAATGGGAGATCTTCAGCAGTAACTGCAGTTGGAAGGGAGAGAACTGGTCTGCTGGGGGACTGTTTCTTTAAGTTCACAGATCGTTTTACTTCCCTAGAGCACTAGAGTCACTTTGCCTCTACGGTTTGAAAGAGTGGGTCATACAAGGCAGCCTCCCGTACAAAAGGAGTCCTTGTACTGCCCGGAGTATTGACTGGAGAGTCCCAAAGGTGAAGGAATGTTACTGATGCCTCACTCCTCTTGTCACTGACGCCCTTTAGCCATCTCTAGCTTACCGAGTTAGGGAGTTTTCATTTTCCACTTTCCAGGTGCAAATGAACCGTTCGGATGTGAGATACTCCTTGCACTTTTCACAGCAATGCCTGGTCTCGCGTTTTTTACTTGCCTGTGAACACATCTGTGTGGAATTAATTAAATGGTTGAAGAAAGTGTGGGGAGAGGCTGGGGGGGGGGGAGGGGGGCTTCTGCCTTAAACCTGAACTTCCCTCGCAAGCAGCTCTGCGGGCTGTCCTGTACATCAGCAGGCTCCAGGAGCTCAGCAGAGCCCTCGCAGGGCTGGGATCCTCCTGTCCTAGCTGCAACTCTGCTCCGCAGCTAGAGAGCAGGGGAGGTGAACAGCAGGGAACTTGCAGAATGGCTTGGAGTCTTCTAGCGGGCTTACTGGGAGAGAAAAACTGTGTTCCCTCTTCTGTTTCTGGCCTCCATGTGTTGTGCTGATCTTATGCCAAATGTTTTGGACACCTTGTATTTTTAACTGTGTAATATAGCTGTGTATTGTTAAAGCAACTTAGTAACTTATAGCAAAAACTGTAGAACTCATTTCTCTGAGGTGTAGGAAATGTCCTGCTTCCACTGTGTATGAGACTTTAATTCTGTACTGTCTGACAAAGATAAAATGCTGAATTTCACTTTAATAAATGATCTATCTAGCAACAAGGCCTGCATTCCCTTCTGTTTGCCTTTCTGCCCTTAGCACTTTTGGCTCCGGAGCCAGTGGTGTTCTGCTTTGCATGGATGCTTTGTGCCAGGCTTCTCTGATTCACTGTCATGTCCCACCCGCCTCCCCAGGGCTGAAAATGCTGCGGCCTGGGAGGGGAGGATGGCACTGCTGACTGGGATGTGTCAAGCCTGAAGTAGAAAACTCAGGTGGTGGGCTATTTTGTGGCAAACCCATGTGGGTTGCACAGGTGCAAATCACGGAGCCTTCTGAAAGCAACAAAAAGACCCCTCACAAGAAGGATGGAAGTTGTTGGAGAGCCACGTGACCTTGCATTTTGGGAAGTATGGGGCTCCTCTGTGATGGGGAATGCCTCTCCCCTATTGTGAACAGTCAATCAAGTGCAGCATCTCATTTGATTTATGTTTTCTAGTGAATCTTCTTTGTGTCTAGCTCGACCCTGTGCTTCTGCTGCCTTCGCGAGCGCACCCTTGGCTGCGTTTCATGTATGACTTCCAGCTCCTGTTGCCCAGAGTGGAAGCTGCATGCCTGGCTGACGAGGTGGGTGCTACTCCAGAGCCACGCGGACATGTAGCATCCCGATGGTCAATCAGTTACCTGGCAAGATCCTTTTCCATCTAGCACTGTGTTTCTTCTTCCCATGTTGCTCTTCCTCCTGACCATCAGCCATATAGGCAAAGATGCCTCACTTTTTTGTGGCAGCGAGGAAGCAAGTGATGCCAGAAATGGGGGCTTGAATGCTTGTTCTCCTGAGCTCTGTCACGGCATTTCCTAAGACTTTGCTGGCACTGCCCGAGGCATGCTTTAGCCTTGATTTTTAGCCTGGAGAGAGGTTGTAGTGTAGCTTTTCAGACACTTGGGCTCTCATGGCAGAGGATGATAGGATGTTGAGAGCTGTACGCTCAAAATACATGACCTGAACTGTCAAATTACACAGTTGATGTGCAGTAAAGATTGGCACAGACAATCGTCCCTGAAATTATCTGACAAATCTCCTGTATCCTATTCCTTGGTGCTGTCCTACAACCAACTGACCTGTCTCCTCATCGCAGTTCAGTTCATGGCAAGGGATGAGGTGCTCCCTGGAAGGAGGGTGGCAGCTCGTGTTGCTGCTGTAGGTGACTTCCAGCCGTGCAGAAGGTGCCTCTCTGTAACGCACTGATGCATGCAGGAGATGCTGGGTTCCCCCTGCCCGACGTCCCGGGGTGTTAGCTTCCAGTGTTAGGGAGTGGGGACCGCAGGGAAGAGACCTTAGAGGGTTGAATCAAATTGTGTTGGTGCTTTACTCTGCTGTGAGAAAGGAGCAGTGATCAGTAGTTATGTCTGAGTCTAAAATTCTCTTAGCTAAAGACTGACCTTGATGTACTGGGGAGCCAGGGGAGACGGAGCTGGCGCATCAGAAGCAGATTCCGTGCCCTCGGTGCCTGCGTTTGTGGATGTGTCTGGTGGCCTTTGCAACAAACCAGGATCTTTCTGTGTGGGGCAGCACGCTGCCGCGCTGCAAGAGCCTTGTCCCTGTCTCGGGGAGCTCCCAGCTGAAGGTGGCAAGACCAGAGGTGACACAGGTGGGTGCCATGAAACAAGGAGCAAGGGTGGGTCACTTTACAGGGCATCACCTGCATGTTGTCAAGCTCTTTTAGGAGGTATCGGGGAAGGGAGAAGTCCTCGGGTGAGGGCAAGGGCAGCGTACCCCGGTGGAAGGGGAAAAGGCGGCCGTTTGTGTCCCCACACCGGTGAGTGCAGGCTCTGTCCTGCCAGAAGGGCTGCGGGAGGACGGCTGTAAGCTGCAGCCTGTTGCACGGGTGCTGCCTGTAGCATGAGAGGGTATAACAGAAACTCCAGCCATACAAATAAACTCATCCAATTAACCTGTTATTTGTATAGGCTGATGAGTAATGCTGCTTAATCTCATGTTTGGTTTGCTGCCTGCCGAGAAACTCGCAGAAGATTTCAAGCTCAGAACCAAGGAAGCGTCTTGCTCCGTCTTTTTAATGTATTCACACCGAGAAACCGAGCCCAGCAGGCCGAGCTGATGGGCCTAATGCTGCACACCCCTCCCTCGGCTGGCAGCTGCCGTGCGAGGGCAGTGTTAGCTCAGTAACCGGGTGCTGTGCGGCTGCACCGCTGAGCCCCGCGGGGACCAGGGCCACGTCCCGACCCAGAGCTGCCTCCTGGGTGGGAGCTGCTGCGCTGCTCAGGCGCCGGAAGCAGGGTGATGCTGGAGTGGGATGTGGAGATCATAAAAATGGTTTCTTTGGTTTGGTTGGTTGGTGTGGGTTTGGGTTGTTTTTTTTCGTGGTTGGACATTGAAATTGAACACGTCCGATTCTCTGCGTGAGCCGTCCTGCAGCCTCCTTGCAGCCCTGATGGAAACCAGGCTCCAGTTCCCCTCTCCCCAGTACAAAGGGCAGCGCGGAGGACTGGGGAAAAATGTGAATGTGGATTTAATGGTTTTATGTTTTAGAGATGTGGTTGAGCAGACTGAGTGTGCAGGGGAGAGCCTTAGGGCTTGCTTTTCTTTTTTCTTTTTTTTTTTTTTATTTCCCCTGTATCCAATAAGGAATGACTGCACGGCTCTGCCAGCACTCAATCTCACTTTGGCAGGAGCTGGAGCCGATTTCACATCTCTTACCCTTGCAGGCAACGTTGGCTTCTTCCCTAAGTACCTCAAAGCCCTCTGATTTGCTTTTACTTAATTGTTTTTGGAACTTTCTCCAAGACCTGTTCCCTTTAGTGTTGCAGGAACTACTCCGTGACTGCTTGGCATCCTCAGCAGAGCACACCGTGGTGCCTGTGGGAAACGCAGAGACTGAGACAGGGGAAAGGGAGAGCGTCAGGTAGCTGAGATGGCTCTGCTGCTTCTCCTCCCACGGGCATGGAGTGCCAGGGACCAGAGGGCACGATGACGGGCACCGCATCGGCAAGCTGACTAACCCCAGTCGTGGTGGCGAAGCAGAGGAGGCTCCGAGCCCAAGCGGTGTGTGCGCGTTGCCTGTGTCTCCTCCTGCTCTTGACACCTGCGTGGGCAAATCCGTCCTCAGCAAAGGGAAGGTGGTGGGATGTATCCCGCGGTCCTGGAGCCAGCTCGTGCGTACCTGGGTTTGGTGGCTGGGTGTCAGCCAGCCCCTGCGCCTATGGAGCAGACGGCTGGCAGGCAGCCTTGAGCAAGCTGATCTCCTGGGGCGGGGGGGGGGGGGGGGGGGGGGGCTGGCTGTCCAAACGGCAGACCCTTCACTGGGGTGCGGTGGGAAAGGCGAACACCACATCCAGCACCTCTGCACTGGGACGTGGGTGAAACAGCTCAGCACCTTCCCAGCTCTTCCCGGCCACAGAGGGCAACCAGGACCTCTGTAGAGTCCCAGAACAGGACTGTTCAGCTCTTCCCTGTCCAGTCTGCCCTGGAAGGATCCCTGCACCCTGCAGGTTGAGGTTCTTTTTGCTCCACACCCACCTTCCCAACAGAATCTGGTTGTTTAACTATTTCCTTGGATTTCCACTGGTTTACTGGCTGTAAAGCCTGACCGTCATGTAAGATGCGGAGCCCTTGGTGCTGGGCTGGACTCACCTCAGCCCTCTGCATCTCTGTTTTCCTGGGGATAAGAAGCAGGTTGAAAGCTCTTCATCGGCGCAGTGATAGCATTGTGTACACACAGGGCTTTTCTTGTTAAACTAGCAGAAACTGCAGTGCCAGGGAGCTGCTGTGCCTCACCTGGCCATACCTTGTCCTCTTCCTGTCTCTCCTGGAAAGGGAGAATCCTGTTTTCCCCACTCCTCCCTGCTGCTCATGCAAAGCAGGCCAATAGGCACTGCAAAGGTCCCCACGGGGGCTTTCCCTCCTCCTTCTGCCATGATCCTAGAAACAGGAGCCTGAAAAGGTGTTGGGTGTGGAATTGCGTGGGCTGAGCCCTAAGCAGCCGCCTTGGTTCCGGGGCGTTTTGTCGGGTGAGCTGTTGAAGACAGCAGCCCAGGCTCAGGTCTGAGTCAAGCCGGTGAGCTCCAGTGCAGAGCCTGCCCTCCCGCTCCCCGTCAGACACGGGACCAAGGCAGCACGGACTGAGCGGTGAAGGTGAGCAGAGGAGGGAGTTTCGGGGTTGACGCAAGCTTTGTGCACTAGCTCAGCCTCCTAACTCCTTCCAGCTTCTCCGTTTGGGAAGGAGCTCCTGGCTGAGGCAATTGAACCAGTCTGCTCCGGCCCCCACATCCCCCCCGGCTGCTCCTGCAGGTCAGTTACAGGCCATGAGAATTTTGTCAAGGTAGCTGCTGTCTAAGGAAAAAAAATAAAAAACCCCTTTTCCTCTAAATTCCTCAGCTTTCAGCCGCTAGTGACGCCATAAATTCCCCTACTTCTCTGGTTACTGTAAAGTCTTTCAGGGTGGTCAGGACCTGAATTCCTCACACAAAAGAACAAGCAGGGAAAAAGGAAACTTTGCGAACAAGAACCTTCCCCGCCTCAGGGATCCGTCGCAAAGAATCGGCGAGGCTCCAAGCGTGTGCTCTTGCTTCGCAGTCCCTCAGCTCAAAGCTCTTGGGTAACTGCCCGTCTTGCTTTTTTCTCACCAGTAAATACCCTCCTCCCAGCCTGGGCTTCCCGCTTGTGCTCCAGCAGGTCCAGCCGGGTCCTTGGCTCCTCTGCTCTGCAGGCTCCTGGAGCTGCAGCAGCTCCGGTTTGCTGTTGTGCTTGAGCTTTGGAGTGACCAGGAGAGACAGAGCTCGTCCAGCGTCCACAGCTATGGAGATGGCATGGAGTCCTGCTGAGCAAGGCGCCCAGCTGCTTTGACCCCCTGCCCTGAGCTGTACGGCACCGATCCTCCACCACCCCAGCCCCAGCTCCCAGCCAGCTTCCATCCTGGACCTTAAACCCAGCTGTTGTGTGGGACACAAGTGGGCCGCTGTGCCAGCTCACACCGCCCAGCTTCACCTGAGGGCTGTGCTGAGATGTCGTGGGAGAACATCAGCAGGGAGCCAGCAGCAAAGTGTCGTCGCTGCCAGAGGGGATGCCTGCTGATGGGATTGCTCCACCACTGAGCAGGACAAGGGTGGGTGGTTCTCCAGAAAGCCATGGTGAGCACCTTTGCTAACCCCACACCAAGCACTTGAGTCTTGTGAGAGGAGTAAATACCCACTGGTCCCAACACCCTGCGCTGGGTAAGGGCCTTCATGGGGTGGAGCAAAGGTTGGCTTTGGAGAGGTAGGGGCAGGAGGTGGGCGGTGAGTTTGTCTGTTGCTTGAAGGATGGTCTTGGAAAGGTTGGCCCAGTGTGCAGGGCTTGTGGTCTCCCAGCACAGGCAGCTCCATGGAGAAATACACCCTGGGCAGAGCTCAGTGCTAGCAGACCCAAGCAGGAACAGCTATAGGGGTGAAATTGCAGAGAGTTTGGATTTGTTTTAAAAAATGAAAGAAAAAACAGTTGGAGCCTTCATATGCCTTGTGGCTCTAGAGCCTTCCCATGCTTGGACATCATTTCTACAGCTATGGAACGGAAACGCATCGTCTCTTTAGATGGGTCTCAGAATCACGTGACTCCAGAAGCATGGAGATTTCAGAAAGAACTATCGCATGTCATGAACTTTGCAGCTGAGGGGGCCTCAGTGGGACAGAAAACCTTCCCACTTGAGTGGTGTTCCCAGGAGACAGTCTGACTTGGGAGCCAGCAACTGGGCTGAGAGGCTCCAAGTGTTGGGAGAGGATCAAAAAGCTCCCCTGGCAGTAAATCTTTCACCTGCCATGTTACTCACTGGGGCTTGTGGCCATTCCTCCGAGGTCGGCCCCGGGTCAGGATTTCTCCTGTCTCTTTAGCCCCAAACCTGGAGATTTTTGTCTTATCTTTGACGCCATCTTGACACCGAAAACAAATTATGGCCCAATTACCCTTACTGAGAGGGGCTGGGGCTACCTTAAGTGGCCAGAACTATCAGGCGCTTCCTTAAGAGGGGGTAATTAAAGTGGGGTGCAGGGCAGGGAGGGGGCAAGGACTGGGGGGGACCGCTGGCATGGGGTTACCCTTGTCCCCCTGCTTGTGGTGGCAAGAGGAGCCGTCCCATCCAGCCCCAACCCATCCTACTCCATCCCACCTGGCCCCACTCGCTCTAGCCCAGCGGTGCTGCATCCTTGGGCTCCAGAGAGGCCAGAGCAGCGACAGGGCTCCTCACTGCCCCCCACCAGCACAGTGTCCGGGGGGTTGCCCCCTTCCCCCCCCAGCCCTGTGTCACCCGCTGGGGCCAGGCCAGAGAGGCCCTGTGACAGCCGACAGCCGCCCTGGCCCTGGCCGTGACCTTCAGAGCGACCTCCAGTAAGTCCCTGCCAGGGCTGGGGACCGGCTGTGCCTCTCATCCTGAGCAGGGACATATCTGCGCTGACCCCAGGGAACCAGCAAACAGCAGCTTTATGGCCAAACCACCATAACAACCAACCTGAAACTGAAAAAAATGTTATTTTTCTCCCCCTCTTTCAGTGCCAGCGAAAGGCGCCCTCCCCTGCTGTGTGCCTGGGCATGCCTTGCCAGGTGTTCTGCTGCCTGCCCGAAGCCAGCAGCCTTCCCTTCACAGATCCCAGTTCTGGGAGCCGATGTGCTGAGCTGGGTCCCAGCCCACAGCCTGGACCGTGCTCATCTGGGGGCTGCAGCCCATGTCCCCCTGCCCGGGCTGGCGATGCTGGGTGCCTGCGGAGCCGGGTCCCTTCCAGGATCCAGTCCATGGAGCAGAGCAGTGGAGCTCTGCAGGAACAGCCCCTGGCCTTGCAGGTTTGCTCCAGGTACCCTCGCACTCCTGGGTGATGGGGTGGCTGGGTGTTTCTGTCCCTTTTTTTCTTTTTTTTTTCTTTTTTTTTTTTTTTTTGTCAGATTGGTATTTTATTTGGCTCCATACTGTCTACCAAGCTGTCCAGTGTAACCCTTCCCTTGCTGCTTCTGAGATAAGAATAGGCTCCCCTGAGATCAGATAAACAGGCCCATAAATACCTACAACAACAAGAAGCAGGGTCTGGGTTTGGTAGGAAGGGAGAAGGGAAAAAAAAAAAAAAAAAAAAGGAGGGGGAAAAAAAAAATTAAGAGCGCCATTTCTTTAGACGCCAAACCCCAGGGGTGCAGAGTGTGGGGTGGAAAGTGCCCGACAGCCCCTCTGCCCCCAGCGCTTGCCGCCTTGGCTAGGCAGGGCAGACAGCAGGGTCCCCTCCACCATCCCTGTGGTTGGATTCCAGTGGCAGGGGACACGGCACGTATGATGTTACCCTGGGGCCAAGCGATCCCTGTGTGCGTGTGCTTCTGTCCGGGCAACTGCAGACTCACGCCTGCGTGCCGGGAGCATGCTGCTTCCCAGCGGCATCAAGTTCACGGCAAGGTCGAGCCGTAGGTGTGTGCAGGGCCACCTCCCCTGGCCGATGAGCTAGGCTCTCAGGTGGCCAAAAATTCAAAGCTAGTGGCCAAATGGTTCTTCTTCCACCCAGGTTTGGTGCAGGCAGCACCCGGAGCCCTGCCGCAGGCTGCTGGGGTGCCTCTCCCAGCTGCTCAGGTTTGCTGCCTGAGGAAAAGAGGCTTTCCCTGTGCAGGGCTCCCACCCCCAGCTCATCCTGCTTTGGGGGTGAAGGGGGTGACCCCATCCTAGGCTGGAGCCAGTGCTGAGCTCTGCATCGACACCCCTTCCCGTCCCTGGAGCGGCAGAGCTGCCTGTGCGGTGCCGAGGTGGGGACGGAGCTTGCTGCTCGCAAATCCACCCCTTTTTGCACGCGTTTTGGGGAGCAGTGAAGCCCTGGTGTACACAAAATGTTTGGTCTTTTTTTTTCACCCACCCTCCCCAAAATGCTGAGCCAATATCTCACAGGAAAATCCCCTTGCTGGGCAGGGAAACGCCCTGCAAACACAGAAACAGAGAGCGTTTTCACTTGCAAAAGCCCGAAGGAGCAAGGGAGGCTGGCGGTGAGGACACCTTTCCCAGAAGTTTGCAGCCAGCAGGTACCACCAGAACCGCGTGGTAAGAAAAGCAACAGCCCTGTGGATGCTGGCAGAGCATCGCCTGGGTAGTGCAGGGTGCCCCCTTCCCAGAAGCAAAGCTGGAAACCCACAAGAAAGAAAACACCAGAGGTTTTTGGTGCAGTAGGGGAGGCTTCCCAGGCTGCAAACGACGTTCCAGATAGAGCCCAGTGTGCCGGGACCGAGGACAAGAACTCTTGTACAGTGTCCCCCCTGCCTTACACAGCGGAGTCCCGGGTCCCCATGTAACCCTTCCTCTCATCTGATGCCGAGGGGCAGCCCTGACGGGTGCCATACGGATACGGGGATACAGGCTGGGACATGTAAATGGGATTGGGGCTGGACACTTTTATGGGGCAAGGGATTGCAGCGTTAGTGATGGCTTAGGAGCTCTCCTGTCAAAACAGGCCTTTAAGGGACTGTGAAATAGCATAAAATAGGATATTTGGGGCTGATTTTCTATATATTATCCTTTTTAAATTTTTTTTTCCTTGAATGTGTTTCGTTTTAGAAAAGCCCTATTCCAACTTCACTCTGGGACTTGATGCCATGCTAAACTGTTTATAGCCCAAACAAAACAAAACAAAAAATATCACTGTGGGCATCGCTCTGCTCAGGCAATCAATTTTCATCTTGGCCTCATTCAGAAAAACCAAAAATTAAATCAGAGGCTGGGAAGGCAGCCGTGCAGCAGTTCCAAAGCGAAGCAAGGCTGATTCATGCAGCCTGATCATTCTGCAAGCTTTAATTACGCTGGCCATACCCTCCAAGGTCTGTGTGTCTGTCCATCTGTATCTGCACACACACGGAACGGTCATAAAACCCGAGCTGCTTCCCCACGGGTGAACTGGTGTCTTTGTGGTGTGTGCGGCTGCACACGCACAGATTGATCGATGTGTCGGCGATTTACGGGTGTTGCGTCATTATTTCTATATCTTCAGTCGCAAGCGCTAGCTTGGTTTCAAATAGAAAATCTAATGCTCCCTGCCGAGCCCTCAGATTAACCCTACGATAAAGTACAGCTCTTGCCCATGCTGGCTTTCTTTGCCCCGAGCAGCCAGCCGAGCGTCGGGGTTTATCCGGCTGCTTCTGGGAACAGCGACGTGGCCAGGCTGGGAAGGCAGGATCGGGCCCTGAGCCCGTGCATGCATACCGTGGAAGCCACCCTTCAGTAACAGAGCTGTGCGCGCACAGAACAAAGGAACGAGGATTCGGCTTTAATTATTAAGGATTATTAAGGATTTCTGCCTGAGAGGTGACAGAGACGACTCCAGGCTGTGTGAGCGTTGGTGTGTCTGAGGCTGGCGGGATCTATCGTGTTCGGATGGCGAGGAGGGGACATTGCTCCTTCAAAATGTGGCCAAGGCAGCACCTATGAGGGGGTTCTGTGCGAAAACGCTGCCGGTGCCAGCACCATCCAGGGCAGCTGCCTGGGCAGGGGAGGGGGCTGAGCCCTGGCTCTGCATGGCAGCAATAAAACCGGGGCTCCGCAGCTCTACGGTCGGTGCTCATGCCATCCAGACGCTGTAAAGGCCTGATCCTGCCATCCTTCCCCAAGCCAAATACAAGTCGGTTCCTCTAGCAAGTCTCCCGGGTCAGGAGGGAAGGGGTTGTAGGGCAGGGGCAGAGTTTGTGCCCTGGGCAGACGGGGGGTACGTGTTCACAGAGCCCTGCCAGCTCCTGGGGCAGCCAAGCGTGGTGTAAAGAAGCCACAAAGGATTCCACGGAGCTGCCCGAGCCCCACAGGAGGGAATTCCCTCATATGGATCCCCACAGCAGGGTACTGACTTCAGGGGAGTCCTCAATCCCACAGCATCCCTCACCCCGGCTGCAGCAGCACAATCTCAGGGGAAGGCGGAGGGGTTGGACCCAAAGCTGTTTGCGTAAAGTTTAAATTTTATTTTATTTAGTTTTTTTTTTTTAATTATTCAGTTTTAAATACGTGGTGTGGCGCGCCCAGTCCCTCGGGAAGTGGTCATGCAGATCTGAGGTAGAAAACCCGGCACAGGAGTGTTCCCAAATGCACCTCTAGGTAGTTTCACCGCAGCCACACGTCGGTCAGGCAGCGGATGGGGGGGGCGGGGGGGGGCCGTATTTACAACAGCAAACGAATCCAACCGATTCAGCCCGGCCCGGGAGGGCAGGAGCCGCCGATCGCTGTGACACGGGGAAGGAGCAACGATTACTGCGAACGGGGGAAGGGGCGAGGGGGGGATGGCCCGGCCGGTGCCCGCTGTCGACGGGACGGGCAGGATCCGGCCCCGCCAGGCGCCCTTCGCTTGTCTCCGGCGGGGGGAGCCGGGCCGGGTACCCGCATCCTGCGCCTGGACGGGCTCCGGGGGCCGGGCCGGGCTCTCTCCGGCATTGCACATGGAGGGGCGAGCGGGGAGCGCCGTCGGGGCGGCGGGGCAGCCCTCAGGGGTTCAGTTCCAGAGCCCAGACCTGCTGGGGCCAACCCGTCCGGCCCTTCAGCTTCTTCTCGCCGTGGCCCAAAGGCTGCGAGTAGACCTCGGGCTGCTGCGGGAGAGGAGACGGGGAGGGGGGAGAACGCAGCGGTCAGGCGCGGAGCGGGGCGGGGGTCCCGGGCCGCCCGCACCTTGTGCCCACCTCAGGGCTGCAGCCCGGCCCCGCGGCTCCGGGCGGCTTTGTCAGCCCGAGGATAACGGGGGGTTCGGGGCCTCCCCCGGCCCGCTGCATCGGAGGGGGGGACCGGCCGCCCTTGCTCCGAAACGCGCCCGCTCGTCCCGGGAAAGCGGCCGGGGGGGGACACGGCCGGGCCCGGGGCTTTATCCCCCGGGAAAGGCGCCGGGAGCTGCCCGGCCCGGCGGGAGCGCTGCGGGCAAGTCGGGGCGAGCTTTTTTCTCCGCCGAGGTGTCCCCCACGGGTCTGTTTTGCTTTGTTTTGTTTTTTTAATTTTTTGATTTTTTTTTAAGCTGGCAAAAAAAAAAAAAGTGGTCCAGCGGGGCCGAGAAGGGTTTTTTTTCCCCCCCATCCCCGGGTCTTCCCCGCCCGCTGCCGGCCCAGGGACAGCGAGGCAGCGGGGTCCCGGCCCCCTCTTACCGTCTCCCTTTTCCTCTTGTTCTCCCTGCCGTCGGCCTTCTTGAGCTCGGCTTTGAAGCCCTCGGTGTCCCCGGGCTGGCTGTCCTTGGCCAGCACCTCCATCAGGTAGGCGATGTAGCTGGTGGCCAGGCGCAGGGTCTTGATCTTGGAGAGCTTGGTGTCGGCGGGCACGTTGGGGATGCACTCGCGGAGCTCGGCGAAGGCGCTGTTGATGCTCTCCGTCCTCCGTCGCTCTTTCTTGGGACCTCCGACCCCTTTCCGCCGACCCAGGCGGCCACTGAGAGCCTCCAGCCGCCCCCGGCCGGCCGGGCCGTACTCGGGGGGGCCGTAGCTAGGGCTTTGCCCGGCGAGCTCGGGGGTCACCTCGGCCGGGTTGAGCACCCAGCCGGGGAAGTAGGCGCGCTCCTGGTGGCACCGCGCCGCCGGCCCGAGGAGGAAGGGGTCGTGCAGCATGTGGTGGTGGTGGTGGTGGTGGTGGTGGTGCTGGTAGCCCCCCACCAGGTTCATGGTCCGCCCCGCTGGCCCCGGGGGCCGCGCTCAGCAGCGCACCATGGCCGGCCGGGAAGCGCTCCCCGCCGGGCGGGCGCGGCAGGCAGCGGCGCCGGGGAGCGCGGCTCCGGCGTGGGGCTGCGATGGTGGTGGCTGCCTTTGGGGGGTGGGTCGGTGCCGTTGGGGTTTGGGGTTTGGGGGTTGTTGTTGTGGGTTTCTTTTTTTTTTTTTAACCCCTTCTGGAGCCTCCCAAGCCTGCCTTTATATAGGGCCGGGGGCCCCCCCGCCGCGGAGCCAATGGGCAGGGGAGGATGCTCGGGGGCCCCGGGGGGAGCGGGGCGGCGGAGGGGGCGTGCGCCGCGCTGTTGACTCGGTTTATTTGGGCTCACACCTCCGCTGTTTGCTCTCGCCTCCCTCTTGGCGCCTCGGTTGCAGGGAGAAGGGGGTGAGGAGAAACCCGAGGGGGGACCCCAGCCTCCGCCCCGTCGCGTTTCTATCCCCTCCGCTTCCTCGCTCCCGCGGCGGGGGTGTCCGACCCCCCACCCCGGAGAGCCGTCGGGGGGACGAGAGGCGGCAGCGGGTGCGGGGAGCCGCGGGTGCCCGGAGCCCCGACGGCTGGGCCGGGCCGGGCGCCGCGGGCGCTCCGGGGCCGCAGTTGCCACGGGGCTTTCAGCTTTCCGGAGCCGGCGGCGCTGGCGGGGGGGCAGCGCCCGTCCCCGGGGCCAGCGGGTCCCGTCCTCACGCGGGGAATTCTCGGCCCCGTGGGAGCGGAGCACGGGGAGGTGGTGGGTGCCTGGGCAGCTCCTGGGGCTGGGGCATGAGCAGCCTCCCTCGAGGTTGCTGGGCGCTGTGGGAGGCTGGGGTGGGCATGGCGGGGTGGTTCCTGCACGCACAGGGTGCATTGCCCACGCGTGTTTGGTGCGCACACATGCGTTGCACAAGCTCATGCTGTGCGCAGATGTGCGCTGCAAGCCTGCAGGCGCTGCACACGTGTACAGCACGCACCCGCGTTGTGCAAATATCTGCTGCACGCACACGCATGCTGCGCACGTATGCGGTCACACCATGCACGTATGCTGCTCTCACAGGTACGCTGGATGTGTTGCCTTCACGGGCCACAAACACAGAGGTGCTGCATGCACTGCACACCTATCTGTGCTGTACACACCCCACGCACAAATACATTACACAAGTGCACTTAACTGCACTCATATATATTGCATACACGCACCAGCAGCACATATATGCTACACACACAGTGCCACTGGATTACATGTATGTAACATATATCTAATACATACACACACTTGCTGCACACGAGTACTGTGTATACACACATGCACATTGCATGTGTGGCATATAAAAACACACATGCAAGCTGCATATCCATGTACCGATGCTGCACGCACATACATGAATTTATAAATTTTGTGCTATCCACACACACAAAGATATTTATGATACGGCAGTGGGGACCTGCCCTGTGTTCCCCTGTCTTAGCCTGGCCATGGAAAGGCTGGGAGGGTCCAGTGGGGCTGGCATCTTGTACTTCACCGCAGCCCCCAAACCTGAGCCCAGCGTGGGGCCCTGCAGCAGACGGCATGTCCTGCTCACCTCTGCGCCTTCGGGAGACAGATCCCCAGGGCGACAGCTCCCAGACCCTGTGCTTTGCCCCCAGCCTGGCTGGGTAACATTGGGGCCAACCCCTGCTCTTGCCCCAGTGCCTCCCAGTGAGGACGGCCTGGGCACGGCGGTGGCGATCACAGCGCGCCGGGGCAGGAAGGGGCTGTGGGCCCGAGGTATGTTAGCGATTAACGGCGCTTTCCAGCGATTCATCTTGCAGCGGAGGGTGGAAACGTTGGAGGGTTGTTTGCAGGCGCTTGTATTAATCATCCGGGCTAACACACCATTAACGTCCTCCTGCATTTTAAAGATGACAAATTTTATTTGACTTCTCTCAATCACGGTTCCCGGGCGGATTCGGGAGCCACTTAAATGCCTCGGATTTTCCATCGTTAGTTGTTACAAGGCGAGTTGCAAAGGCAGGAGGCCGGGGGGGGCCGGGGCGGGGTGCAAGCGGGTCTCCAGTTCTGCCGGGCCCCGGCGGCTGGGGGGGGGACAGCCGTACCGGATCTGCCCAGCCTTGCTCCCCCCGGCTTTGTTCTTAGCTGCTGCAAAGCCCCCCGCTTCCCCACCCCCTTTAAACAAGCGCCCTGCAAACATTTGCTAGTGATTACTCTCCCTTTAGAATCAGGCCTTGGGTAGGGCATCGTGTCCCCCATTTCCTCCAAAACACCCATGGCTGGGTGGGATTCCTGAGCCCAGCTCAGAGCTGGTGGGGGCCAGTGCCCACCTAGGAGAGGTTCAGGGGTTCCCACTTCATGCCTTGCCCCGGCCCCCCCATGCTGGCAGAGCATCACCTGCAGAGCTCTGCTTCCTCTCACAAACCACCCAGGCTCCTTATTGAGCCTCTCTCCAACCCTGCAAAAGCCCTGATCCAGCAAACTGCCATACCAGGGTCTGTGCCACCCAACCCCACCCCTGGAACACCCCTACCCACCCCCCAAAAAAACCCAAACCCTTCCATTCCCATAGCCCTGCATTGCACAGGCCACTCACAGCCGCGTCCAGCTCGGAGCCATCGCCTTGAGCCGTGCACCAGAGCCACCTCCAGCCTCTGGCCAGCAAAGCCAGGTAAGCCCAGCCCAAGCTTGGGCATTGTCTTGCTTTATCCCCCCCCTGCCCCCCCCCCCCAGGTCCCCGGACCCTGCACAGTTTGGAAGTGCTCAGCTGAGCAAATAGTGCGACCGGCGGGTTGATTTTCCTTTGGAAAATTGTTCTAATCTTTCGTGTTTTAATAAAATAATAAAACCGGAGCCCTTTTCATGCTGACACCTTCTAAATCAAACCAGACTGCCTTTGTCATGGCGTCCAAATTTAGCACTTCTCAAACTTTTGGTGAGTTTCTTTAATTTCACGTCTCCCCACTCGTGCAGAAGGGAAACGCTGAGCGGTTCGGATTAGGCGATTTATGGCTGGCATGGCAGGAGGAACCACGTTTCTCCCCACCTGTTTTCCTTCAAAACCTTCCCAAAGAAAGATTTTCTGCCCTCACGGCTGGGCGATGGCGAGGGTGGCTGGTGCCGCATGTCGGGGCCTGGGGTTCTCCCAGGTCTCTGCAGCCCCCAGCACCCCGACCGCAGCAGGAACCACGCAGCTCCGCACCCACTCCCTGCCCTGGGATGGCGGCTGCGGTTTTGGCCCCGGCCCCTCCGCCGCTTTCTTATCAGCACCCGGAGGGCTGCAGCCTGGGGTGTCCTGTGACTTTGACGCCAGCCCTGCTCCCCCTGCTCCAGCTCCCTTATCTAAATAGGAGCGTAAATCAGGACCTTGGCAGATGCCCTGGCAGGACAGGGACTCCATAAAAAGGGGCTCTGCTCCAGCTCTGTTTACATTGCAGCCCCGTAAAATATTCCCCTTGTCTTCCCTGCTAGCGGCTCCATGCAACATCCCAGCACCCTCCTGCATCCGCATCCCCTCTCGCCCCCTCCCTCCCTCCCCTCCAAGCTCCACTGCTGCCTCAGGGTGCAGCTGGGAAGGTCCCAGCCCTGCCACCCCACGTCCCTGCCATGTCCTCCCATCAGGTTATGCCCCGAGATACCTCCGCACCCAGCCGCTGCCTCCCATACAGCTGCTGCAGGCACAGAGCAGGGCTCGGCCGGCTCCCCGGGGCAGCTGGGTTGTGTCTAAAGGTGCCCC
This sequence comes from Falco naumanni, assembly GCF_017639655.2. NCBI lineage: Eukaryota > Metazoa > Chordata > Aves > Falconiformes > Falconidae > Falco > Falco naumanni. The sequence continues at coordinate 8,069,877 of NC_054061.1, forward strand.
TGGGTATTTATAGCACTCGCCAGAAATAATGCAATAATAATCACTCAGCACCTTCCTAACAGTTCTGCTCCTGGAGGCCTGGGGGGAACGGTTAGAAAAACCTTGGGAAACTGAGGCACGAGCAGAGTCTGCTTCAAGGAGAGGTGCGTGGGGCTGGCTGCGTGCGTGTTGCTGCTCTGGGGGGATTATTTTCCTCCTGGTGATGGGAGGTGGGAGGGAACTTGCAGAAGTGAATAAATTCAAGTCAGTTTGGCAATGAACCTGGCCCTGGGGTCACAGCCAAGGCTGGGCTACGAGTGCCACAGTTGTGAAAACCCACTCAGGACGACCCTCCCCCTCAAGAGGGTTTGCCACGCGCGTCTTGCTGCACCAGCACGGGTCCTGTAGGGGCAGGGGGAGCTCTGGGATGCAGGGGGGCTCATGTGTGCTGGTGCTTGTGCACTCCTGTGCCCGCACACTGCCCGAGTGCCCCAGACTGCATCACTGGGCTGCTTAATCCTACAGCATCACCCAAACAGCGCCAGGTGGGGTTCAGGCTGTCAAAGCCCCACTGAAAGAACGGAAGGAATTGGGGGTGAGCTGGGTACCCAGTGCTGTGGCTGTGCCGTGCTGAGCCCGGATGCTTCTGTTCTCAGCCACAATCCACAGCATCTCCTCTGCACATACACCTCCCGTGCCACCCCTCCGGTGACAGAAAGGATGACGGCAACCATCGCCTCTCAAGAAATACAATCTATTTATGGCCAAGCAGCCACTGTCCTGTCTGGATAAATCAAAAGGAAAACAAAGCTTTACGGAAAAAAGTATTAAATTTTCCATGTGCTCCTGAAGGGATGCGCCAGGCACTCGCTGTTTATTTTTTGTGCTCTCTCTTTGCTAGTACTGTAAATGACATTGTGTTTACAAAAGTTTTTATGTCATCAGAGCAAAGTCACAGCTCAGCTTCCTCTCCTGTGTATTTTATGTAGATGGATGTGTCTGTGAGGAACATTCAAACTAAACAGAGTGCTGGTTTATAGGAAAATGTATTTATTTGAAAAATCGTAACTCACAATTTCGGCAAAACCGGGCTCCACATTTATTGCCGCTAATGGGGTGTGGCGGCCATAAATTAACCTGGAAAATTGCTGCGGCCATATCAACAACGGCTCATTGTGCTGACGGAGCAGAGCAGAGCAGCCGCTCCCCAAAGATGGCTCATGTCAATTTGCAATTAGGATTGCATGCAAACAATAGGCAAAGGGAAGGTAACAGCAGCCTCGCAGCTCACCACTGGAACCGGACCCAAAATCATTACTCCAAGCTGGCATGGGTGCCCTGAACCATACTTAAAACAGCGCTGTTCCCCCTTCCAATAGGCACGGACATCAGTGGAAGGAAGCTTTGCCTGCCATAAAGGGAATTTCTGTTTATATAACGTTACCCATCATTGACATGCAAATAGAGGTGATGGAAAAATGAGTCTGTGAGCTCCGACTAGCAGCCCAGGTGACCCATGTGTACAAAAACTGGTCCAGTTGCTCCCTGGTTGACGTCTCTTTATCCAGAAGAAGCTTTTGCACTGAAGCAGGAGTGATGCTTCTGCCCTAAAGCCTCTTCTTTCCCCATCAGATTCCCTGCCAAGACCAACACTGATCTCCAAAGCCCTGGGACAAGGTGCTGACCCTGGGGCAGGAAGTGCCACCATCACCCCCCTGTCCCTGATCCCCTGGTCTGGGGCAGAGTTTGGGTGCTGGCCTGTGGTAGCACCTCTCCGCTTGTGGGGAGAAGCGGAGAAGAGCTCCCAGCTGATGCAGGTCCCTGACAAAAAACAGTGCCTTCCCCTCCTCCGTCCGCTTTCCACTCCTGAAGCAAATTTACAAGGGCTCTAAAATGTCCTGCTCCAGGGCATCAGCCAACTGCTAATGGCTGGGGATTGGGAAAGACATTTCCTTCGCGCGAGAAGGATTGCATAAGCGCTTATTAAGGCAGCTCCTGGCGTCTTCGCCTAAAGCATCTGGTTTGGGGCATGGCTGGAGACACTGCTGGATCTGGATGGGGTAGAGCTGGGCTCTCTGCTTCCAGCATTCCCCCTGTCTGGATGTGGGTGCGTGTTCGGGTTGTCTCGTACATGCTGGTGGGGAAAGGGGCGGTGGGTCATGGCATGAGATGTGTCTTTCTGGCTCCCCCTCTTCTCTCCATCTCACCATGGTGGTGCTACCACAGGGACTTACCTTCACACCTTTCACTCTGTTGGCTTCTGCTTTGCCATGTTTGGCGGGAGGAGGCACGGTTTGAGCTTGGGGCACTTCCCACCCCGGGTACCACGATGCCCCATGCGCATGAAGAACTTCCCTGGTCACGCTGCCATCCCACCTTCCTCGAAAGAGAGGCTCCCCTCCTGTCCCGCTGGCGCTGTGCCTGGTGCAGGGACTGCCCCATGCTGGTTGGGCTCCTCCTATCCCGCACCATGTTTGCGTGACATTGCAGGTAGTTGGCTTTGCGGCGGCAGAAGGCTGGTGACAGTGGCCCAGGCCACCGAAATAGGTTGGGATGCTCTAACAGGGCTCTGCTGTACCCCAGGCTCAGTGCAGTGTGCTGGCTCTGGGGACCAGCATCCTGCCCGTGTTTCCCTGTGGTGGGACCATGTCCCGGTATCCATACTTCCCACCTCCTCTCCGTGCAGATCCACTTGGGGTTAATTCATTTTGTCTCTAAGGTTTTTAGGGCAATTCCACTTCTCATCACGCAGTGCCTCATGCCAGGTCTGTCTCTGCCTTCCCAGGGTAGGAGGATGGGGATAATTAGTGGTGCCTTGTTATCCTAATTATCCTCAGCTTTCCCAAAAAGGCTTCTCTCCCCCTGGGTGCAGGAGTTACTACTCCACTCCCAGGAGAGCAGAGGGACTGGTTTGCCCATGGTTCCCCCCCATCGCATCCTGAGAGGTCCATGCAGCCACCGGGCTGGCTGTTGGGTTAAGTCAAGAGTTGCAAGATGGTTTTTTCAAAGTTAACTTCGTTTTCTGCAGATTGAGAAGTTTTAAAAATTAACAAGCGTCTGTTAAGACTTTTTTTGCAACTGAAAATTATTTGGGGGCTGGGGGTTTTAAATAATTTTAGTACTTTTTTCCACCCTTTTTTCCTGTTTTATAAATGGGAGGTGGCAGAAGCAGCAGTACAGCCGGCATCAGACTGGGCTGCAAATATTTTCCTTTTTAGGGTGCAGGTTTTGGGAGAAAGAGATGGCAGAGAGTAGGGGTTCAATTATTTGTTTGATTTCGTTGGGTTTGGTTTATGTTGCCCTGTCCCTCCATCTGTGCCCCCCCCCCCCAACAAAAAACAGTGAGAAGAAGGGTGAATCTGAAGATTCACAGGGCAGCTGTTTCTGCAGTTAAGACTAATATTTTCACACGCAAAGTTGCTGCTGGCTGTGGGCTGTATCCAGCCCTCTGCCTCGCCACACTGGCTTTTATAAGCACAGCCAGTGCAAGATCTTGTATGGGCGACAGCGTGGGCTGGGAGGGGTGGCTGGGCTGCCCAGAGCCGCCGCCGTGCTGGCGCTGGCCTGTCCCTTGGCTCTGGAATGTACTCCCAAAATACACAATTGCAAAGGCATTGCAGAGCCACCAGCCCCACACTGGGCTGGGGACACCCCTGGTACCTGCCACCCTCTGTCCTTTTATCTGGCAGCGTAGCACCCTGAGTCTGGGTGTTTTGGGGCAAGAAACCATGTTTTTGATGAAATTATTTTTTTAATGAAAGTTGCCCTGGTCTCACTCCCCGTTATCCAGGCAGCCCCTGGTTTTCGGGTAGCCTCTCCCAGGGCTCTTCATCCCCACCCCAAGCTGGGACCCAGCACCCAGCCCAGCTGCGCTGGTGCCTCCAGGGCACCCATGGGAAGAGGTGGGTGGTGGGGATGTTGTTGGGGAAAAAGGCCCAGATGACTGGGTGTCCTACTGTCAGTGTGGTCTGTGATGCTGCTATGGACATCACCCCGCCTTGCTGTCAGGGCAATGGGGATGTGCTCTGAAAAGTGAATCCAGATCTGCAGAAAGTAATAACTTTATTTATTGTATATCAATATGTGACTCCTCCTAACATGCTCTGGAGAAAAAAACCTGTTTGAAATAGAGCTTATTGGAAAGAAAAAAACTTCTCACATAAAAATGTTGATCCGTCCCCAATTCTCAAAACTGAAACAAAATAGTTTGCTTTGAGCTGAAGACATTTCTGCTCTTGGCTCCTTGTTTCCTGAGAAGAGCAGTGAACATGAAGGAAAAACAAGCCTTCCCCATTAAAATACACTTAAGCGAAACTCCAGTTTTCTCTTAAACTTTGCTTGGAAACATTTGGAGCAGCTTCGTGCAAACCAGTTCTGCCTTTTGAGAAGCCATTAAAATAACCCAACCCAAAATAGCCATTTCTGCAGGAAGCATCTCGTTTGGACAAAAGAGGTTTGTTTTACACCATAAATCCAAAAGCTCCTGGGGAAGCGTGGTGAAACCCGCCTGCTGGCGCTGGCGGTGGAGCAGCTCCGGGGATGTTCTGCAGGACTCAGCCAAAGCCGGCAGGCGCTGGTGAGGCGAGGACCACCACTGGTGTTTCACTGCTGGTTGTCCTGGCTGGTGGAGTATCTCTGACTTCATCACGGTGCATTTTCCACCTGGATGAAGGCTTGCAGCGGGTGTGTTTCGGCAGGGAGAGAATTTGGACCAGTGTTCAGCCCTGCTCCGAGCTTACCCCAGCACTCCTGTGGCCCCTAAAGGGCCCATCCCCTGCAGGAGCTGAGGACACTCACCCCAGGACAAACAAAAACACTTCCCCAGCAAGGTGTCAAGGCCTTTCATAAAGTCCTTTATTTTCACTGACACCACGTTACACCTAAAGCACAGAAAAAAAAATGCCAGTAATTCCTAAGCCAGCAATATACACACCAGCAATCCTGATATATTTATATATGTATATTTTTGTATATATAAATAAACAAATAATATATATATATATATGGTGCTGTTTTTTCTGCTAGTGGCATCAGACTGTGATTTAGGCACGAATATTTCTATCCCAGGGTCTTTGGCAATGAATTTTTGACATGCAGCTGCTCTCCTTATGCAGAAAGCCCAGCCCAGCAAGACCCTGCTGGGGCGCTCAGCCCAACACGCGTGCAATTAGGGAAAAATTATTACTCATGGATTTCTGCCAACCTGCCAGTTTATAAGGGGAGCTGGGATCCTTCTGGACGGGCGCTTCTCCTCGCCGTGGCTTTCCAGGAGGAAGCTGTCTCAGCCTCATCCGCTCAGTGTGATGCCGAAGTCGCAGGGCGGAGGGTGCCTGCAGCCGGGCGGCAGCGAGCACCCGATGCTGCACCCTCACCGCCCCAAGAGCTACTGCACCCCGCTTTCCTGAGAAGGGGACGGGGAGAGAAGAGGGCACACTGCCATGGAACTGCAGTTTCAGAGGGCGGCTGGTGTTTTCTTGAGCCAAAACGGCAAGAAACATCATGCCTAAAGATGACAGGCTTAATTTGCAGTGTCATTAACCAGAGCCGAAACCCTAGATGGGCTGGGTCTCCTGTGTGCCTTGCGCCTGCTTCCCGCACTGCAGCTGATCTTTCTCTGATTCTGCCAGATAAAAGCTTTTGCGGGTGCATTTCCCTCTCCCAGACCTTTGTTTCTTCCCATGGATGTTATTATTTAGTATATGGGATGAGGAAGTCGTTTGTCCTCCTCTCTCACACGCATCCACAGTGGGTGAATGTACCCCCTGTAACACACCAGCTCCCCAGCGCCCTGGTGCTCCCCCATGTACTTGCAAGGGGTTTCGATAAGCACAAAGCACAACCCTTGGGAAGCATCCCTTGTCACCAGAAGAACACTCATTCTGAACGGGCCACAGCCTTGAGGTGTCATGGAAAGAAGTCCCAGGATCTGACCCAGGTGTAGTTTGGTGAGGCTGGTGTGAGCTGCAGGTGGGCAGCGGGACTGGGAAGGTTCACAGAAGCCCCATAACCACCCGGTTCTTGGTCCCAGTTGCGGTTACAAACCACATTCCTGGTGAAAAGCAGCTGCTGAGACCCAAACATGCTGGATGCGGAGAGAGCCTCTGGCCGGGTGAGCTAGGCTGTAGCGTTTGGCCATGCCAGTGGCTCTGCTGGGCTTACAGACACCAGCACTTAAACACAAATCACTTTTTTTAACACATACCGTTGCTCTGGGTTCTGAGCAGCCCCTGCCGTGGCGAGGAGAGCTGGCAGCGAAGGGGCTCGTGCGAAGCTTGCTGGCAAGCGAGCAGCGGCGCTGAGCGTGCCGCCTGCCTGCACCACATGAGCCGGCAGGGTCAGAGCACAGTAGGAAAAAATACCGCAATAGGCAAAGCATCTCCCATTTGCCCCTAAGCTCCAGCTCTTCCTGTGCTGATAACGAGCCCAGTAAATCTCCCTACAGCAGCGAGATATTTTTTCCCCTCTCCTGCCCTCAGACGGGTGCCTTGTCAGACAGGGCTGGCTGCAGGAGCCGCGGCGGGGCTGCCCTCCGTGCCCCTCTGCGGGGAAATACCCCAAAGCAGTGCAGCCCCCCAAGCATCCTGGCAGGCTCTGGAGGCCCCCGAGCCCTGCCCTGTGATGCGGGAAGGCAGCGGGGTGCAGGTAGAAGCTGCCTCCTCTCTAATTGTCCCCCCTGGAGCCCTGTGGCCGAGCCACTTGCTGATATCTCGGGCCATCGGGCCATCGCGGCTGGTGCTGGGCTGACTCAGGCAAGATCAGGCTGATACAGCCCTTCCACCCCACGCTGACAGGGATGCAGGACAAGAGAGGGGGGAGGAAAACCTGGAGTGTATTTGTCCAAAGACTCCCTTACCTCAGTGCTTTGGCTGAAATGGGGAGCCTGGGTGGTGAGCAGGTCCCATCGGGAGGTAGGTTGGTGCTCAGCCCCAGGCTGTACGAACCCAAGTCACCTGCTAGATGTGGTTCATGGGTTATGGCTGGATGCACAGCACTGACCTGGGAGAGCTTGAGCCTGCTCAAACCCAGATGGGGTGCAACATCGCTGCTCTGAAAAAGCAGCTTTGTGTGAGCTTGGCAGCAGGGTCAGGTTTTCTCAATTTGGGAGCTGGGGTGGGACCAGGGGGTTAATAATTAGCCATGCAGGAGATGGCCACACACTGCCTCCCGATTGCTCTCTCATGGGTGACAAAGAGCCAGGACCCCTTTTTTGTCCCACCACACCACTGTCCCCTCCCTTCAGCCAGGCTCCTGCCACCAAATCACCCACAGTAAATACCTCTGTGCCACGGCTGCTCTGCTGCCCACTTGGGACTTTTCTCCTTCCCACACCAGCAAACACTGTTGGTTTTCCTCTTCCTCTCCCAGATCCTTCATAAATATCCCATTGCCGGCTCTGCCAGTGCCATGTTGCCATTAAACCATGCAGGCTGATTGCATCTGTTAGTGTCAACTGTCTGGGGCTGGAATGTGTCACCCTGCTCCAGAGGAGCCATTTATTTAGCCATAGCAGAGCATTTCAGGACAAAGTGCTGGGTTAGATCACGGTGGGACAGTTTTCCTGCAGTGGCAAGTGCCGATCCATCTTGTGCAGCCAGAGGAAAGCGCTGCTGCTGGATTCTTTCCTATTTATTTTTCCTAAACAGAGGAATGAGGAGTGCGCCTACCAGCAAGATCCTGTACTTTGCTGGAGTGTCCTAAGGAAAGGAAGTTTGCTTTAGAAAGTCTCCAAAACTCGTGAGTCTAGAGCAGACATTTTTTACCACCCTCCCTGTCCTGCCTCACTGCTTCTGTAAGGACTCTTGGGGTACCTGGCCAGTGGCAGGGGTGGCCCCACAGCTGGGTGTGCTTCAGGGACCCTGCCATGTGGTGGTAAGGGCTGGGGCTTGGAGGGTCTGGCATGTCCATGGTGGTGGAGGAAGCGTATACAACCGTGTCCCAACACGGCCCCATGTTCCTGCAGGCAGCACAGGCAGGGGAGCACTGGTGGTGACAGTGCGGTGACAATGGGGAGCTGCCAGCTGCGATGTGCCCATGCCTACACCACACGCAGCAGGTCCCTAATGCTGAGAAGGAGGCTTTCTTTGTAGGTACTAGATGTGGTAATCAGACATTCAGGGTTAAAACAGAAAATGTAATTAGGCGCCTGCTCTTGTTCCTCATGTAAGTGTGCAGCTGCATGCAGGACCCCAGGGTGCTGGGAAGTACTCCATCCTGACCGTGGCATCCCCCATCCCTGCCTGACGAGAGCTCATCCCTGTAAAGGCAGGGATGTGTGTTTGTGGGGGGACAGAGTGATGGAGATGAGAAGCCGAAGGGATGGCTGGTCACCACAAGGACAGACACCCTTCTGCACCAGCTGTGCAGCAGGAGCAAGCCATCCTCGGTGCAGCGATGGAGGACTCGGCTGCCTTCCTTTGGGATACATGCCCTTGGGTGGTACCGTGCCACTGGTAACAGGTTTCCCATTACTTCTTCCCAGCTACCTGTGCTGGTGTCCTCCAGGGGGGCTCAGATGCGCTGGAAGCACCTCTCCTCAGGGTGCTGCCCGCTGACCTGCGTATGGTAGGGGTGGAAGAGACAGTCAGTCTGTATTGCTTTGTTTATAAGAACATATTTGCGGTGATTGATGGCTGAGCTGGGGAAGTATGCTTGCAAGTGAGATTTTAAAACATGAATCAAACAATGTTTGGAATATGTACACTGCTCTGTCAAACATTTCTCGGCGTTTGGAGTCTGCAGAGCCTGCGCGTCCAGAGGTACCAGTGCCTGCGTGGAGGTGTCTGGAGGGAAAGCGTCCGCCCCGCTGCGAGGGTGAGCGTAGACATCCTTCAGCCTCGGCATCACCTCTCCACACCAACAGGCTGCTGGGGACGGGCCAGGGTTTGCGCCTGCGGCCGCACTGCCAAGGGGTGCATGCGGAGGTGTCCTGTTAAGCGCCGTCCATCACGGGACATTCCTTTACTGGACGCTCCTTACTGCCAAGTTGTCCCCCAGGGCTGCCGAGGAATGAAAGCAGTCCTGGAGGACAGAGTCAGCTTTCAGGCTTCCTTCCCCTCCAGATAACCCAATTGCCCACGGAGAGAAGAAAGGTCTGGAAGGGGCGGGCCGTATCCAGATGTTCACTAAGTGCATTAAGACCCTCAGCCAGAGGAGCACATGCTTCAGGTTAAGCCCCTGAGCAGTCCCAGCTGCAGCAGTATTAATGAAGTCTTCAGTTAATTGCTTGCTGAATGCTCTCCCTGATAAGGGCCAGAGTCATTTATAGGGGACAGGGAATCTTCTTGGAGTTTTTCTTTGCATGTGCTGCTTGGGAAGCCTTGCGTGGGCATCCCTCCCTACCGGCATCACTACTTCCATGCCACCTCCTTTGCCCATGGAGAGGCATGAGTGTCCCGGTTGGGAGAGCTGCCCACAGCCGTCGTGCAGGGGTCATGGATCTGGCCCCCCGTTTTCTGGAGCTCTGCTTTCTCCTCTGTTCATAGGGGTGTTACCGCTTCCCATCGCCCATGGGGTGGGGCTGGATGTGGCTCATCTCAGCAGAAGCAGCTGTGGAAATCACTGCCAGCTGTTGGGATACCTCTGCCCCAGCTGCCCCATCCCGCTCTCTCCAGATCCCAGGGACATCTTGTCGTCTCAGCCCCAAGCTGGCCCTGGGCCACCACCTCACCCCACCGGACAGGATCCAGCCATGCCAGCAGAGCTGGGTGACGCCTTCAGCCTTGGGAACACACACACATGATCCGATGGCACCAAGTGACGTGTTACGCTTGGAGGATCATCCTCGCCCCAGCAAGCTGTCCTGGTGAGCAGATTCCCCAGGGTGACGCCAAACCCATCCTTCCTGGGAGAGGGATTGGTTGGGGACAGCTCGATGGTGCAGTTGCTGGCTGGCTGCCTTTCATCGGCCATAAATGATGTTTCCAGCCCTGGGCTGGGTGAGGGCATTCGGGACTGAGAGGGACACCAGAAACTGGGCATCCCTCCAGGACAGGCAGACCTTCCTCCTGTGGCCTTTCTGCCCACTGCTGCCCGTGGGGACAGCGAGTTTGCCCATCTCATTCCTCCACCCAGCCATTATCTATGTATGCATTTATTTTCCCCAAGAAAACCATTAGAAAGATATTTTTGATCGAAGAGAACCAGAAGGACCTCTGTTCCTCCACCCAAGCACACCACCCTTGTGCAAATTCTCTTTAACCTTGTGCATGGAAAATGCATCCCATGAGCAGATCCCCTTCTCTCGCAGGTCCGCTTTCGTTGCCTTGTAGCACAAGGGAGATTTATTCACTCCGTGGGTATTTTTAAAAGGTATTTGCTTTATAGCTGGGCTTCTCCTGCTTAGGCGAGATTAGGAGATCGTATTTCATGAGTTCTTGTGGATCCCTTTTCTGAAGCTCTAATGAACTATGGATGAGTGACCGTGGTAATCCAGTCTGTGCAGGAGCTCGTTAAAGTCGCCGAGTCCGTTATAATAACTAGCTACATCTGATCAGATTACTTCTTTAAATCGCTGATTCTACTGGCATATGAGAGCCTGCTCTCATCCCAGTGTGGGCAGCAGGAGCTTTGCTCCAGGTTTGACGAGTAGTGGGCTCTGGCTAATGAGGCACAATTAGATAAACCCATATTAAAGGCCAAGGGGTTGCCCTCTGCTGCTTGCCTAGCCGACCCTGGCCAGGGTAGGCAGCCCTGCATCTCACTGGAGGCGAGAGACTGGCACAAAGAGATGATCCAGCTGTCTTCTGCTTATAAATTGAGATTCTGGGAGAGGGCTGGCAAGCAGCTGCCCAGCCGCGGCAACCCCAGCCTGTGTGACACCAGTAGGGCAGATGGGTGGTGGGGCAAGCTGTGTGCCCAGTGAAGACCAGCCTGCAACATCCCCCTGCCCGGCACCAGCCTGCCTGCCCCGGGAGCCTGCAGCCCCCACCGTGGCATCGTGCCCTCCCCGTGGCGGCAGGGCTTGCAGCCCCAGAGCTGTGGGACGGAGCCCAGCCCAGCGTCCCAGTAAAACAGAGCCCAGCACACTGGTAAAAGGGGTTGCAGCCCCACTGGCAGCGGGGTCTGCCCTCCTGCCCCACACCAAGCTGATCATCCCGACCCCTGCCTGTATCCTTTCCTTGCTGAAAGCTGGGGCAGGCAGCCCTGCAAAGATCCGGGGCTGGGAGGGGGGAAGGCCAGACCCATCTGCAAAAACGCAGGCAGAAATGTTTCTTTGTCTGGGGAAGTGTCAGCGAAAGAAATTCCCTTTGAGGATAGGTTTGTGTTTGCAAGACTTCAAACCCCTCATCTGGACAATAACAGCTCCTGTCTAAGGGAATCAGGCCCGTAAGGTATCGGCCAAGCCTGGAGTATTAGACGTTAGGACAGTAATTAGGGCTCTGGTGCTGATAAGGGTGCAGACCTCAGCCACCTTCTGCTCTGCTCATGCCAGAGGGGTGAGTGTGCATCACGCCCGGCTGTTTGCAGGGCTCCCAGTGGTGCAGAGGCACTGGGAGATATAAACACCCGTGGTCTGCCCGGGCCAGGGCTCCCCATCGCTGCCCTGCCAGCTAGCACTGCCGGGAGCAGCCTGGCTCGGCACCGGCACCCCAGGCTCAGCAAAAGGGGGTCCGCTCAGCAGTCATGGCAAACAGGTCCCCACTGGCAGTGTAATATCAAACCTGATGTAGTACGGGCAAAAAGAAAATTATTTTATTCTCGTCTTGGCTGCCTATGCCATGCCAAAGCCTGGCAGTCCCCACTCAGCCGTGGGTACCATAGGGTACCAGCTCCTGCCAGCGTGTGGGTCCCTGATGTGCAGCCACACCCAAACACGTTCAGAACCAAAAAAAAGCTGGGTCCTGGGCTTGGCAGCTGCCAACCCTATAAAAACAGAGGGGCTGCCGCCTTAGTCCCCTGGCAGGGAGCCCTGGGCTGGCAACGGGGCTCGTGCCAGCGCCGCGCAGCCCTGGCTGCAGGAGGAGAGGCTGATGCACAGGTCTGCAGGCAAAGGAAGGCCGCCGGGGACTTCTGATCATCTCATTAACTCACGAGAACGGCAGAAAATAATTGCTCGCAGTTCAATGCAGTCCATCTGTGTGGGATTTTCTCAATAATAAGTGCATACGGCCTGGTTTTAATGTTTTTCAACGTTTTTTAAAGTGAAACATTTCCTAGTGCCGGAGTCCAGGCAGAAATCAGTTCCAGCCCTGGGGGCAGCGAGGGGATTTAGAGGCACAAGTCTCAGGTTGACTTTTTAACAGGGTTCGTACAAACTATCCTGCCCGTAATGCTCGTGTAATTGATGCTTTTGAATACTCCAAGGAGGCCGAGGTCCTCTGAGGCTTTGAAAGTATGTTTTACAGTATTTTCTGATGTGATATATAAAAAAAGCCTAATCATGAGTCAGGCAAGTAAAGCTCCTGAGACTGACTCAAAATTATTTACACGTACACACACCCCTTTTTAAGTGATCATATTTAAAGTTTTTCAAAAATTTTTGGTGGTTTTTTTTTGGTTGGGTTTTTTTTTGTTTTTTTTGGTTTTTTTTTTAACAAAAGCTGATTTTTCATGTAGTCACAGGACTCTGGCAGTTGTGGTGTAAAACCTGCCCAGCAGCTGGCTGTGGGGAGGGCAGGACGTGCCGGCCGAGGCTGGGCTGTGCCTTCCTGCAGAAGGGTTCAGAGCAGGAGCTGATTTGTCTTATTTCCCTGCAAGATGCGTTTGAGACTCAACTCTGGCCAAGCAGCAAGTGACTGTGAGGAGTTTTGGTCATCACGACAGAGGAAGCGATGGGCTCAGTCCTTTCCAGACCATGATTTTGCAAGTCCATGAAAGCCAAGCAGGTAACTGGAGCAATTTCTCAGGGATAAGGGAACTTCACAAGCATCTTGTGCGTGCGCACATGCACACACACGAACACACTCTCTAGTTAAAGCCAGTGCTATTAAAGTGACGCTTTGACCCCTGCCAAAAATCTGTCCTAGTAATTTCCCTGTGTGGTGGAACATCAGGCATTTATTGTGGCTTTGCTGTGCCACCTTCCCCCCAAATAAAGCGTGGGGGGCTGCACACCCTGCCCACCCCACAGCTCAGCCCTGCTGCCAGCAGCCTCAGCCCCTATCGTGCCTGGTAATTGGGGAGGGAGGGAGAAATAACCCTCCTAATCCCTTATCAGGTTTGTATGCCTAATCCTTCTTTTAAGTGGCACCAAGTTAACTGGCTCCTTTTCCAGGGGCACTGCTCGGGTGGGAGCAATGCACCCCACGAGGGTCGTGGTGGCCCCCGGCCCCCCTGTGTCTGGACCATGGTGTGAGGCTGCCGAAGCCCTGGCAGCAGCCAGCCCTGGCTGTCTCATCCTGGCTCTTCGGCTCGGGGCTGCCTCCATGAGACAAAGCAGACCCCATCCCCCCTGTCCTCGCTGTCCTCCCCACCCCAGGGCTCCCGTGGGCGCAGCAGTACCCACCCCAAGGACCCTGCGACGGCGTGGGTTCAGCAGGGTGGCCAGGGGCTATTTTGGGGAGGGCTTTTTTCTGGGCCACTGTTGAAAAGCTTGAACGGCACAGGAGTCCCAGTCTGGCCCAAAGCATTTCAAATATGCTTCGCCGTGGGCTGGAGCGCTGAGCCTGCCTTAAGTGGGCAAGGGATTTAGTAATCGCAGCCTCCCATCGTCCTGCCAAGGGCACGGGAGCCTGGCTCTGGCTGCCGCAAAATACTTGCTGGAGGCTGAATATTACACAATTTTCCACCTACCCCTGAAGCCTGCAGTGGGAACTGGGGGCTGAGCCCAAGCTGCTGCGCGCGCCCCGTCCGCAGCTTGAGTGGGCTTGTGAGGTTTTCCAGGGGTTATTGGTTATTTGGATGATAAGGCCCTGGGGCAAACTATCATGATTAGCGATACTCCAATAGAGAGAAGTGGGAAATAGAAAAATTGGATTTGGGGGAAGCCAGCATGGTGCCTCTGCCCGTGCCGAGTGTCCCTGCAGCATCCCCGGGAGATCTTCCAACATGGTGGGGAAGCAGCCAGCATCTCACCGAGCCCTGCGTTTTAGGAGCTGCCACCAAACCAGGAGCTCCCCTTTTCCATACACCTACTGAATGGTTTGTGTTTCCCAGCTGTCCCCAAAAATATATAACAGGGAAACGTGGAGATTTTGGTCCAGGAAAGATACCAAGAAGCTTCATTTAAAAGTTGCAATGGGCTTTAGGTAACCCCAGCTGGTTTGGTTTGCTTTGCTTTTGGAGGAGACACTTTCCAGGTTTTAACCACTTTTTGCTTAACCCCTTCAAATCATGGAAAGTGAATTTAGGGCCAAGAAACATCTCCCAGACACAGAAAACCAAGTCATGTTTTTAAATGGCACTTAGTGTTTCTCAGCCCGCCCTCCAGCCTCACCAGAGCTGTTTGCAGTTTGACTGGAATTTACAAATACTATTTTTTACTCCCAAATTTACACTTTTCATAGTGGATATATACTTCTCCAACTATTTTTTTGTTGTTGATGGGCAAGGCCAGTTTGGGCTATGGAAATGAAAGGGTGGCAGTGTTTTTTTCCCCCGTGTGGCTTTGCCAAGGTGTGGGGACTCCATGAGCAGCAGTGTCCCAGTGCAGCCTGGCTGGCACCTGCAGTGGGGACGCACACCGGGAGCAGGGTGATCCATCCTGGAAACAAGGTGACATGCTGGAAATGGCTTAACATGCTGGAAATGGGTGGCATATACTGGCAATTTGTGATGCATTCCAGGAAGGGGTGACACACTGGGAATGGGGTGACACACACCAGGATGGTGGTTGGAACATATGCTGGGAAGAGCGTGACACATGCCAGGAACAGGTGACATTTGCTGGGCGGGGAGTGACAGACATCAAGAAGGGAGACACAGGCATTGAGAAGGGGATGACCTAGTGGGAAGGGGGTGACACATGCTAGGAAGGGGGTGACCCCCACCAGGAGAGCAGGGCAGGACCACGTGTCCCAGCCCAGCAGCTGCAGATGGGACGGGACAGCCAGGATGGCACTGGTGTGCAGACTGGTGCGGTATCCTGTGGTTTCAGGCCACCTCGGCCATCACATGCATGTGCCTGCGTGCGGAGCAGCCCCGACGCAGCGTGATGCATCGCGGAGCTGCTGCTTCCCTCCGCCTGGCAGCGATACCCACCACTGGTGCTCAAGCTGTGGCTAATGTCCTTTCACCGTGTATTATACAAATAATATAAATAACTCGTCCTTGGACTTCAAACATGCCACTTCAGATGTATGGTGGGAGATTACAGAGTTTGTTAAAGCTCAGGTCCTCAATCATTTGGGCAGCTTCGAAGCTGCTCACTAAAATACAGATCAATGCTTCAATTTTATGGGAGGCCTGTCCCATGTGACCAGACTCAAATCCCTTATTTTATGGCTTGCTTATACATTCCTGGTGAAAAACGGTTTACATTTTGGGCCCCGGGAGCTCTCCTAAATCAGCTGCCAGGTTTTTGCAGCTGGTAGTAAAGGGAAGCGCTGTCATCGGGCTGCCCGGAGGTGAACAAACGAGCCGCCAGGCACGGGACTGACGGCTCGCCCTGAGCCATGCACCCGCTCCCTCGCTACTGCGGCAAGGACACTGCCTCGGCAAGGGGACACCGGCCATGGCAACCTGGGCACCCCTGGCGGGGTGCCAGCCCCATGGCAGCATCTCCCCCCAGGAGATCCCAAAGCTTTGGGGCTTCAGAGACACATGGATGAAGTGGTTAAGCCGGGCTGGACAGCTGGAGAGGAGAGGGATGCTAATCCCCCAGCTCTGGCCGCTGCTAATTATTTGCTGATTCAGCTGCCGAGTGGAGCCCAGCCCCAGTGCAGGGCCTTGGCCCACGCCTGCTATCCGTGCTGGGGATGCTTGGGGCTCAGCATCGCCTGTTTTTTCTTGAGAGGCAGAGCAGAGTGTGGTGCCTGAGCCTCGGCTGTGCTTCTGCCCTGAGAAATCTGCGTGCCACAAGCAGATTTTGCAGGGAAACTGAGGCACGGGTTGTCCCTGAGCAGACCTGAAGGAGTCGTGATTTTATCCTCTCTCATCTTCCTGCAGCACTTCACCCCTTCCCTTCACCAGCCAGCATGACAAAGGGGGCCGAGGCACTGTGGAGGCTCAGTCCCCTCGGAGGACCCTGAGCCCCAGGGAGAACTGGAGCTGCCACCCACCACGATGGCACGGGGACCTGCGGGGATGTGCCGCGGGGGCAGAGCTCGGCAGTGTACTCCCGCCTTTGCTGACTGCATCACCTCTCCTTCTTAAAAGAGCACAACAAGCTTCCAGTGTTTGCTGGCAGCAAAATCCCCTGAGGTTACCACTAACAAAGTCCCCTCCAAAGTCCATAAACCCCCTGTTGTCAGCTACCACCTCGCCTGGGCAGCGTCGGCGTTGAGTTATGGCCAGGCCACTTCGCTCTTGCCGGCGAAGCAGCGTGCGTGGTCGGTAGCAGGTGATGGCCATAACTCCTGCCTGTACAAACACCTCCTCGCCCTGGCTCCTTCCCGACGGTGCTGTGACAGAAAGCAGCTGCTTTGCCAGAGAAGGGACTGTGGGGCTGCGGCCAGCGGAGGTGGAAGGAGCCTGAGGGAGGAAGGTGGGTGCCTAGTTGTGCTGATGGGGTGATGAGCCCAAGCGAACCCAAAGTGATGGCTGGATGTGGCGTTGTGGGGTGGGAGGGTGGCTGAGCCCGTGGGGCACACAGCTTTTCCCTCCTGTTGCTTCCCGCTGAGGATGCTGGCATGGCACTGGAAAGCCCCACAGGGAAGCCTTGCCCGGCTGCTCCCCCGCTCTCCTGCACAAGAAGGTTTGTCTCCTCATAAGGTTACCACAGGTTTTCCCCTGTTGTGGCCATTCCCCTGGCCTGGCCACTGAAAGTGGCCCCACAGAGACCCTGTTGCCTCCAGCAAGCCCCGAGGCGGAGAGCAGAGCTACCTTCCCAACACAGGTGTCCTGTGGTACCTAAATCTGTGACAGGATGGTTGGATGAGATGGGTCTGAAATCCAGCTGGGCTGAGCTACTCCAGCTCCTGCCCAAGTGGTACCCAAGCAGCACCCCGGGAAAACCCAGCTCCTCTCACTGCAGCACCCAAAGCCGGGTAAATCCAGCCCTCAGCTCCCGACCCCCCCAGATGCTGGTGTCCTGCTGCAGGCGCGGCTGGGCTGGGTTCCCTGTCCCCCCGCTCTAGTGATGGCCAGGGCAAGGCTTCAGCAACATGCCAGGCGATCTTATCCCACCCATATTACACAAGGCTGAATTTCCATCTTGAGTCAAGCAGACAGCATCCTCCCGCTTCCAGCTATTTAGGGTATAGTTGCGATTTTTTCCCCTGTTGCAAATGGGTAGCTTTATAAAGGAAAAAAAAAAAAAAAGAAAGAAAGAAAAAAGGCCATATTCATCTTGCTTTGAAAATGCTGTAAATAAATCAACTCACTCGCAGGGATAAGCTCTGCCTTCTCTTTGCGGTTGACTCCTGCCAGTGCTAATTGGAGCCAATAGGCACATCATGAGGGGAGCAACCCCCTTTACAGGCAACACTTTAGCCTGGCGAGCATGTTTACAGCCTTATTTCAAAGCCTTAAGGAGGAGGGATCTGTCATAAACCCTGGCAGCTTTCGCCGAGCAAACAGTGCTGCTAGAATATTTAAAAACTCAGCGTTTGGGTGGAAAAATATAGAAAACACATGTGTTTCCATGCGAGCTCTGCTGCTGCTCAGAGCTGGATTTGTGGCAATGCGGGGCAGCTGGGGAGCCTGGCAGGTCCTGAGGTGACGAAGAGCTGTCCCTGGCAGGGATGGGGAACCGGGGCCCAAGGGTGCTAATGGCTCTGAGTGGCCCTGAGGACCCCCACCCGTGGAGGGGGATGCATATCAGCGCAATTCAGGACTTGGGGAGACATTCCCTGTACTGTGCTTCTCCTGAAATGAGCCCTCCAGCTTTTGGGGTGCTTGAAGAGAGTGATTTAGGAGAAAACCACCTTTCCCATCAATCAAAGAGTTAGGTAGTGGTTTGGTTTTTTAAAGAAAGAAATATCTTGGGGAAACCAGGAGCTAGGAGAGGTGTTTTCAGGAGTACTTTTAGCTGAAGAAAATAGAGATTTCCTGCATTAAAGATGCCTGGAGGGTTTATAGGACAAGTGCTGCACCGGGGTTGGTGAGCGGGAGAATGCGGGATGGGGTGACCACGGGCTGGAGCAGCAGCAGGACTGGCTCCCAGTGTGGGTTGCTGCACCTCCTGCTGCAGTGCCACCCACCCCATCTCCAACACCTGGGGATAAACTAAGGACAAATAATTAGCAATAAATCAGGTCTCCCTGGCACAGGGACCCTTTGCCATGCCCCCCCCCTTCCCCCAGTAGCTAGCGGTGTGATTTCCCACCCTCCGCAGGGCTGGGACCTCTCTGCCCCAGCAGGGCAGGGAGCAGGAGGCTGGCCGCACTCCAGCAGGGACACGGCACTGCCACAAGCCTTCCCCCAAAGATGAATGGCTGCCAGTTTTCTTAATCCAACCACTTTGGAAAAATTGTTTGTTCTCATCCTGTTTGAAACAGCTTCAAAGTGGCTCCAGTCTAGACTGTGCCAAGATAAATTACAAACGCAAAGCGCTGATATAAACCATAGGGGAAGGAGTCATTTGCTCTAATGTAATTAAAACAAGATATCATAATGTATGTAAGTATGCATATGTGCAGGCGTGCTCCCTCCTGGCAGGGCACAGCGGGCAGAGCACTACCAGCAAAGACACCACAACCATCACTGGGGTGCAGGTTCTGCCCCTTTAAAGAGGGGCTGAGTGGGGAGGCCACGCCCCCAGCTCCCATCAGCCAATCAGGCTGTGACAGGCACCTCTGACGTCACCACCTCTGGTATAAAAGGCGAAGGAGCTGAGCCTGTCGGCCTGGTGGTTGCTCAAGGTCATGATCTTGGGGTGGATGGTCAGGCCCTATAGCAGCACTTGAGCATTCAAAGGGGCCTTCTGAGAAAGGTGGGGACAGGCTTTTTAGTAGGGCCTGTGGCGACAGGACAAGGGGGAAAGGCTTTAAGCTGAAAGAGGGTGGATTTTGATTAGATATTAGGAAGAAATTCTTTGTTGTGAGGGTGGCGAGGCACTGGATGAGTTTGCCTGCTGGAGCTGTGGATGCTGTGCTCCTGGAAGAGTTCAAGACCAGGTTGGATGGGGCTTGGAGCACCCTGGTCTGGTGGAAGGTATCCCTGCCCACGGCCAGGGGTTGGAACTAGATAGTCTTTAAGGTCCCTTCCAACCCATCCTATGATTCTGTGTAGGGCTGGTGTCCAGCGTCATTGCTGGAAGCAAAAGAGATGGTTCTGGAAGGGTGGCAGCATGCTAAGGAAGGCTCAGGCCATAGTCATGGTAGGAAGAAAAAGGCAGAGGCGTTGCCCCGATGCAAGTGAGGAAGCAGGGGGTGCCAGTCTTCCAGCATCAGGATGCCTTTCATCAAAGTGCACCTGGTGGGATCCTCCCTCCACACCTGTGGGAGCAGATGAGGAAAGCAGCCTTTTCTCCACAAAAGGTACAGGCTGAAATAAATGCTTCTTCCTTCACCTGGAATTGGTCTGATCTGTGATAAACTAGGTAAAAAAATATGTAAGTCTTCCACTTCTAATTCAATTAAATACAACTTAAGTGAAACAGAGGGGGATCCCCTTACCCCTGAAGCCTCTCCTCATTTACTAAACATGAGGGAGGAAGGAAAAGGAAAAAAGAGGTTTTAAAACTTGGGGGAAAGGAAATTAGATCAAATTAAAATAAAAATTCTAATTTTGTGTCATTTTGTTGACAAATAAATACAAGAGTCCTTGATGAACAATGCTTATATAAATTTAAGAGACTTTAAAAAAATTAATGATCATTAATTTTTCAACATGACTTGGCATACAGACAAAACTCAAAGAAATTGAGCCCTATAAAAAGAAAAAGAGGCAATTATCAGCGAAGATGTGTGATATTTTATTTCAATAGCACTATTACACTTGAAAATTGATACGTGTGTGTACAGTTGGAAGTTAATCTGAGTATAAACATATGTGTATGCATACATGTTTGTGAGTGCATGCATGTTGCTGTACGTCATCCCCCACACCACATTCCCGTTCTCCCTAAGGCCCCCGCCGTGCTGCAGCCCGGCTTTAACCTCCCTCTGATCTCTTCTCTGGGTCCCTTTCCCTGCAGCTCGCAGCTGGTGCGAGATGCTTCCACCCCCGCATTAACCGCAACGCAATTTTTTTTTTTTTTCCAGTTAGTCCTGACCTATCTTTTCCCCCGGTGCTGCCCACCGAGGCGCGGCGGTGGTGCGGATGGTGGCAGCGACCCTACAGCCGCGATGTCCCGCTGTGATGTCTGATGGATGCGTGTGGAGTTTCAGCTCATGCCACAAGAGGTCTCTGGATTTCATTGGGATTATCAACCGAATAAAATCCCTGTTAATACGAGCGTGGGTGAGGCTCATGGGACCTCTCTGATGCAGGTGGAGCATGGCTGTCTGGGCTCTTGCTTTCCTTGGGAATAGCCCTAAATCTCCCACCTGACAGCCCGTGAGCTGGTGTCCAAAGCTACTTTATGCCTGGTGAGACAGCTGCATGTGAGAAGCAAATGGCCCTCATTGCTCCAGGCAAATCACTCAGATTTATGGGATGCTTTGGGAACCCACGGGTGCAGAGAGCCCACAGCCACAACCCTGCTGTGCCCATGGCTGTGCAGAGCAACCTGCTTTGCTCCTTGCCTGCATCCCATTTACATCCCACAGGAGACTTCGCCAGATCTACAGCCCAACATGGGCAAACCATGGTCCCGGCACTGCATCCTGCCCCCGTCCCCACCCTGGGCTGCTCCCACCCTCCCAGCACCCATGTGGGCTCTGTGGCCACATAAATTTCAGTGCAGCGCTTTGAAGTTCCCAAGGAGGAGAGTTGTTGTTTTTGTTTGCAGTGTGGCTTATCGCTGTGATGCCTCCTGCTTGTCTCTCGCCGCATGGCTCCGGCCCGCCGTCCGTGCAGCCCTGCTGCCAGGGACCACCGGCCTGCCAGTGCTGGCTGATAAGGATGATGGATGAGGAAAAGGCTGGCTCCACCACGGCCCGGCTGCTTCCTGGGAGCCGGAGCCAGCCCAGTCCTCCCTGAGCCCGGAGGAATGTGTTTGAGGGATGGAGAGCCAGCACGGGATGCTGAGCCCTCCACAGCCCCAACAGCGGGTGTTGGTACCACACGTGCCTATCCCCACATCAGCCAGGGTTCTTCCCGTATCCCTTGCCCATGGTGTGGGGTGGACAGTGCAGGCCCAAATCCACAGCCTGGTGGGGGACAGTGGGGAGATGTCCCCCACCTTGCTCCAACACCTGCAGGGTGGCTCTGCAGCCCACCCTCATCCCTTCTGTGGGATGAGTGCAGTGGGTGGCTTTGGCAGGTGATGGGGATGGACTGCCTCTGTGCTGCCAGGGCGGCACCACACCTATCAGCAGCAGCCTGATGGCATGGGAAGACCTGCAAGCAGGTGGTCCTCACTTGTTGTGCCAGGGAGGTGCTTTAGTTTAAATTAGGCTCCCTGGGGTGGGAGTGGGGCTGATGGAAAGAGGAACCAGAGCCCAAAAAAGGGACCCTGGTCCCTTTGGTGGGGTGTGGCGGCTCCAGCATCAACAGGTCCCTACCTTGAGTTTAGGGCATGTCAGCCAGGAAACAATGCTGCATCGCATCCTTTCCTACCTGGGTCTCCCCAGCCTTCAGGGAAGCTCTGTGCAGTGATTTTCAGGTTTGAGCTGCTGCTAATATACATGGAGCAACTCCCTCCATGGGTCGGCTCTTGTCCCTGACTCAAACAAGCCAAGGGAAACATTTCCATGTAGCTACTACAAGGACCACGTTGCAGTTTCTTTGCAATGCCGTTCCTGCCTCTCTCCCTTACCACGATTTTTCTTTGCCTCCATTTGACCCAAACCTCCCTCCCTTCTATATTTCTTTCCCATTCCCTTTCTCCTAGCCTGCGCCATGGAGGACTAAATGCCTCTGCTCTCAGTTTTGAGCTCCTTCGTCTGGCAGGAGTCTGGATTCAGTCCCCTCTAACGGGCAGGATAACGAAGAGCCCAGAGCACGGAGATTACCGCTAGCCCATTCCCTAAAGCATCGCTCACCGAACTGTGCCAAATGCAAACCTGGGATAAAACACACTAATTGCAGCGCCTTGGTCAGACAATGGAAAAATTGGATGCTTTTCCACGCCAGCCTCATTACAAGGGCTTCTTAAATGTAGGTTGTGCTTGTAATTAAATAGCCATATCTTGGCTCCTCAAGACAGGAGGAAAAGGCAATTTGAAAATGTATTAAAACAGGGAGTTTGGCAATTCTCCTGGATTTAGAACAATTCGTGGATTTAAATCATTCCATTTCAAATATGAGTGCTTGCCTTCCGTGGAATTAAATAAAGATGTGCAAGATGGAGGGAAGGCAGCGCTTTCCTGGATGCTTTTCTCTCTCCAGCTACCAAGGGAAGGGGTAACACTGGGCTCTGAGAGCTTATTTGGTAGCAGTGTGTTTTCTGTGCAGCTGACGCTGTGGCTGACTCAGCTGATGAATATAGGAAAGCAAGAAGTCCTATTAATGCCAAATTTTCCAAAGTTTTCCAGCCTGGCTTCTGGTTTTATGCTTACTTCCTGCACTCCCTCACCATGCTCCTGCTACCAGTGGGACCAGCTCCCCCAGCATAAGCCATGACTGTCTGGAGATGTAGGCTCCTCTTCTCCAGCTGCTTTTTCTGCAGGGATGCCACATTAAAAATAATAGTCTAAAGGTTGATAACAAAGGACGACTCAGGCACTGTGCCTTTATACATGCTCTTTGATTTGGCATGAAACATTGGTAATATCAACATTATACAAGTTTCCACATTTATAGGGAGAAACACATCAGATATTTGAGAACCACGTGGAAATCTAACACCTCTTTTACTCCAATAAGAGAAAAAAACACCCTAAATTTCTTTCTAGATTGCAGCTGTCATGCTGGGAAGGTTTACTTCAGTGATAGCATTTCAAAGCTCCTCACTTGACTGTGGGTAGCTGCTGGGGAGGAACGGTCCAGCAGCACCTCAAAAAGATGTCCCATCTCTTAGGTCGCTCCAGGAGAGAGCAGCCTCTTTGCAGAGCACTTGCACACCTTTGCTTGCTTGTGCATTTATTAGCACCTTATTTTAAGCCCAAGTAACAGAAAACTCCTTTCCCTGCTCCCTCGGGCTTCTCTGGTATCATGTGTGCGTGTGTGCCTCCAAGCAGCCGAGAGGTGAACCGGAGATGAACTATGAGATGACTTTACTTGGGTAGCAGGGAGGATGGAGCAGTAGTTTGAATCCAGCCCAAATCCTGAGCTCTGTGGGCTTGACATAAGCATTTAAGCCTTTGGTTGGGATCTGGTGATAGAAGAGGGCTGGAAAGCACATTTCTTTTGTGGTTAAAGGTCCTTTTGTCAGTCCATAAATCCAGAGGGAGGTCTGTTTATTCTGTTTACTGCAGTTACCTAACCTGTAAGCCTCCGTGTAAATCATGGCAAGCCGTGATTTAGAGGGGAGCTGGTCTCCCTGTGGCGTGTGCACCGTGTCCCTGCCCAGACCCCCACGCAGGCAGCGCGCTCCTCCAGAAGCCAGGAGATAAGAGCAATAAAAGCCACAGCTCCCTCTCCAGTGCCACTACCGCTTCATGTTTTTTTGACATAATCGTGCATTGCTGCTAACTGATGGAAAGAGGAACCTGAGCCCAAATTTTTTTTTTTCTTTCCTTATTTTTAGGAAGCAGAAGGTACTTCCCAGGGCTCCCCAGCTGCAATGTCCCATTTCCACCCCATCACCCCCAGGGATGTCCAAGCGCCGCTGTCTGATGGGACTTGGGTAGACGAGAAGGTAACCAGGCTGATAACCCCCCCACGGGTGCCCGGCACAGGCAGATGGCAACCCAGCCTTCCTCACCTGAGAGGTGCTGACTTCCCGGAGCTGAAATCAGCTGCCAGATAAGGGAGCGACTCCCAGATAACAGCACCAGCTGCTCCATATGAGCCCCCTGGCCCCCAGGGAAAACCGCCTGGGTTATCTGTCAGTGGAGCACTGGGAGCAAAAGGAAGAGGAGGATTTGGGCAATGAAGAGTGGAAAAAAATCACCTTTGAAACCCCAACCCTGGGACAGTGGGCTTGGACAAACAGGCTTGGCAATGGAAGAGGGATGATGCAAAGCTGGAGGACTGTGGCCAGGCAGCCAGCTCACCCCAGGGGGAGTGAGCCCCCAGCGCAGGGGGTCCCTGCTAACCACAGCTTGGGCTTCATCCTCCAGGGTCCCTCCAGCCCTTCCTCCACCTCCTCCTGCCTGCCTCCATTAAGGAGCCACAGGATTCCCTTGGCCTTCTCCGTTAGGATGTTGCTGCCAGTTTTGATGCTAACCATTGCACTCCCCTCAGCCCCCCCCTGTTTCCAGGCTGGAGCGGCGCAGGGGGGGAATCAGCCCAGGTCCTCGCTGTTTAGTCTACCGATCAGATTGGTGACGAGGAGTCTAGCAGCGGTCAGAAAGCACTTTTATAATTGCTCAGATGTGGGCTTTGAGCTGTTTGCCCAGTAGATCTTTCTTTCCTTAAATTCTAGAGCAGGGGGAAGGGGAAGATGATTGGCAGGGGGTGGGTGAAAAATGGTATATCCCCAACATTCAAGTCTGGGCAGCTGGAGAGGGATGTCTGCTGACCCCAAATGCAGAGGGATTTGGGGTGTTGGTCACTGAGGAAAGTGAAGTCAAGAGGCAGTTGGGCAAAGCACAGCATCCTCAGGCAGTCTGGGTTGGCTCGTTCCACCTTCAGGCTGGAGCACCCTTGGCTGCAAAGCTGGATAGGCAGTGCATAGCTCTGGGTGTGCAGATGTGCATGGAGATGGGCATGGGCATTTGGTCATCCCTCACAGGAAGGGTGAGGGTTCAAGGACCCCCCAGCCTGTGGGCAGTTCGGTCCCTCCAGCCCGAGCTGTGATGCAGTGTGATGTCCTGACTCAGCTTCAAGGCTTGAAGGGTTGAGGACCCCATGCCCCATGTCTGGCAATGGGTGAACCTCGTTTGCTGGAAACCAGAGCTGTGTTTCTGAGCAAAATAGATGGCAGAGTGCTTCGCTGCATGCAGCATCACGAAGAGGCATGCCGGGGCCGACACGTGCCAAAGGGGGAGCCCAGGTGTCCAAACCTCATTTGAAGCCAGCGAGTCATTCGTCTGGCTTCAACTCACGTGTGCACTCAAGTGCGTAGGCAAAGCAAGTGACCTAGGGTGGTCTTCAGGGCATTGGGGTTCCTCCTTTGAACACCGATCAAAGTGAGTCCCGCAGAGCTCAGGGCTGCTAGTCTGGGGCAGGATGCAGACACTCGGAGTCAGCGCAGTGGCAGGGGTGACAAAGTGGATGGTCCAACCTGGCCAAAGAGATGGTGTTTGTTTTCTCTAGAAAGCTGGAGACAGAGGGGGAAACGATAAGATCTTCCCAAGACCTCTGAGACAACGGTGATCAATTGGTCTCAGGGTCTGCTGAAGCTGGGCCAAGATGTAATCAACTTAATTTGCAACAAGAAAGCTAAAAGTTTAGATATTAAGACAAAAGATTCAGGCACCGTAGGGGTACAGCCAAGCCTGGGCCAGGCTATGTGAAGGGTATTTTCAGGCAAGGCAGGTTGAGGCTGTGTGGGGAGCAGTCAGGTGCCGGTGTGGGGTTTGGAGCTTGGTGGCCAGGCAGGGGACACAGAGCAGTGCCATGAGCCCAGGACATCCCTGGCCCACATTGCTGGCCATCCCCATTCCAGCAGCTCTGTCTGTCTCCAAATTGACTGGAGAGGCTTGACACCCCCCCTCTGTCACAGCACAGCCTGGACTGCTCGGTGTCCCCTCAGCAGCTCCTGCTCTGCAAGTGGATGGGCACTGGCGAGGCCTCCCCAAGCCCCCCTTCGCCCCCTGGCACCGCTCCAGAGGTGGCATTTCTAAGCCCAAGAGGGGGAAGCTCAGGGGCTTTTAGACGCTTACAAGCTATTTTACAGGAATTTTCTAAGCCTTGTTTTGGGCTGGTGCCTTTTGGCATTTTAAAGAGAAAAATTACGAGGGGGCTGAGGCTTATTAAAATCTGAAACTCGACCACTCCTGCAAAAACAACCCTGCTTGTTCCAGGCTGGCTTTTATGGCTGTTATACGTGTGTGATAAAAACTGGCTGGGGCTAGCAGCAGAGCGGTGTGGCTATTGCCGTATCCCAAACCGCATGTTCACGGGTGTGTTAGTGATTTGCTGAAGCGCTACGGCTTTGGAAAGATTTCATTCAAACAGAGAGGGTGGGGAGCGCCGCTCATTTGGGGTTTCGATGGTTCTTTTAATGTGAAGCTGGATCTTTGGTTAAAGAAGCAGAATTAATTAAGACTTACAAAAAGAAAAGCACTTTTCTCTCTTTCTGGAGGGTGGCTCCGAGGCTGCAAGGAGCCTGCACGTTCCATAGCCAGCAGGAAAAACGCCCAAATCCTGTATCTCCCCAAGCCCACGCTCCTGCCCGCATCCCTTCGGTGAGTGCCTGCTGTCTGCCGGTGCCTCGGGAGGTTTATCTGCAGGGCTTTGCAATCAAAGGGCTGCGGCGGGCAGGGGAGGATTAACCCCAGAAGGGGAGGAAAATCCCTGCCGGCCTCCTGCCCCATCCATCAAACGCAGCATCCCACGCCTGATCCCCAGCACTCATCCCGGCGGAGCCCGAGCCTCGACCCCCGGCTCCCCCAGCCCCGGCCGGGCCGCACGGGCCCCGCTATGCGCCCCCCGCCCGCCGGGCCCCGCGCTCCCGCTGACGCCCCCCACCCTCCCCCGGGCCGCCTGGCACAGCCGTCGGTGCCGAAGGGCCCGGCGGGGCGGCCGTGGGCCACGTCGGGGATGGGTGTCGGGCACGGCCGCTGCGGCTGCCGAACCCCGGCCCGCCCGGCCGCGGGCAGCTCCAGCCCCGCGCAGCCCCGGCCCGAGCCCCCCGCCCTGGGGATCAGGTGCAGGGCCCGGGGCCCGGCGGGCCGTTAGCTCCATCTGGTGACAGCCAGAGACAGCGGCCAGCACCGGCGGGGGGCTGGGGGGCGGCTCTGCGCGGCTGCGGGGCCGGGCCGGGCGGTGCGGGGCAGGGCAGGAGGGTGAAGTGCAGGGATGCAGCGCAGGGCAGAGCAGTGCAATGCAGTGCAGGGATGCAGTGCAGGGATGCAGCGCAGGGCAGAGCAGTGCAATGCAGTGCAGGGCAGGCTGGCGCAGTGCTGGGGTGCTCTGCAGGGCAGGATGGTGAAGGGCAGGGCAGTGGGATGCAGGGCAGGATGGTGAAGGGCAGGGCAGTGGGATGAGGGCAGTGGGATGAAGGCAGTGGGATGCAGGGCAGGATGGTGAAGGGCAGGGCAGTGGGATGAGGGCAGTGGGATGAAGGCAGTGGGATGCAGGGCAGGATGGTGAAGGGCAGGGCAGTGGGATGAGGGCAGTGGGATGCCGGGCAGGATGGTGAAGGGCAGGGCAGTGGGATGCAGGGCAGAACAGTGTAGGGCAGAGCAGTGCAATGCAATGCAGGACAGTGCAGTACTGTGCAGGGCAGTGCAGTCTCCCATGGGACTGAAGCACTTCTGTGGGATTACAACCATCTTTAAGAGTCAACTGGAGCAGAAGCCATGGTAGTGAAGCCCAAGGTGGGGTGACCCATGTTCCTGAAGGTGTCAGTGTGGCAGTGGGAGCAGGGCCTTGCAGGGCTCATAGGGGATGGGCTTTGGGGACAGCCCTGTTGTGAACCCCTTGACATCCCAGATGGAGGTGAGAGGTTGGAGGAGGGTTCCAGAGAGGCTGCCACATCCCTTTACCTGCGATTGAGGTGTCTTGTGAGGCCATCATGGGACATGCCCTTTGGCCTCTGCCTCACTTTGTGTCCCTATACATGGCTTCCCCCCATATGGTTCCCATCCCGTGGGCTAGCACTTACTGCTGATGATCCTTTTGAAACTTTTCCCAATAACCATGAGAGGCAGCAGCCTGCAGTGACAAACCCCACAATCCAGCATGTTTATGAACTTACTACCTGTATGGTTCCCCCCTTCCTTTTGGACCAGCCTGCTGCACATCCTACACCCCAGCCCAGCCCTTCCCCTCCAGTGCCAAGTGCTGGATCATCTCTGCTGCAGGCTGGCAGCAGTGGGATGTGATGCCACCTGCCCCAAATGGCACCATGGCACACAGATCCCCCAAGAAGATTAACTCCCACCAGGACTTAAGAGGAGAGTGATGGTGGCCCTGGGAGCTGGATGGATGTGTCAACGAGAGTACACACAGCTAGCGCCTTGGTGTTTTGCCAAACACAACAACCAAGAGTGGCTATAACATCCATATGCCAGGTGAGTCGTCCCTGAATAAGCAGAGTAGTTTGATATTTGGAGAAAAGCTCAAGGGATTTTTTATGGGGAAAGATCCTGGGTTTGCAGCTGTGAGAGTTTTCTTGGGGGAGGAGATGTGTGTCTCTGCCCTGTCCACAAGCCATCCTGTGGGAGGCAGCCAGGCACGGATGCTCCAGGCTGAGCTCTTTTAATCCATGCCCACCTCCAGTATAGAGGGAAACCCGTGGGACCTGCATGGTAGCCAGGAGGGGACTAACCAACCCAGCATCAGATTTGTGCTGCCACTCTGGCAGCTGCTGGCTGGGCACGTTTTCAGGCAGCTGCTTGGCAATGGCCAAACCCCTGGAGAGCCAGAGAATCCCCCGCCTACCTTGGTACATCATCGTCCTGGCAGCTCATCCTCACTGGTCATGGAAAGGACCAGTGCTGGAGGGAGAGCACTGCGCTGGGCAGGATGCGAATGGCTCCCAGGGCGCAGGCAGCGTGGGCAGGCTGGCAGGCAAGCGCATCCTACGTGTACATCCCTGCTCAGGGGGTGACAGGAAGGCAGGATTCCCGGGGAGGGCTCTGCTTTGCTGTCAGTGGTGGCTGCAGAGCAGCACAGACAGGGTAGTGCCAGATCTGTGAGTGACAGGAGCTGAGGGCCAAGCTGGTAAGCCTGGCCTGTCTG
This sequence comes from Falco naumanni, assembly GCF_017639655.2. Taxonomy (NCBI): domain Eukaryota; kingdom Metazoa; phylum Chordata; class Aves; order Falconiformes; family Falconidae; genus Falco; species Falco naumanni. Next base: position 8,098,896 of record NC_054061.1, read on the forward strand.
CAGCTCCATCTTGTCTCCCTGCTCATTCACAGTGGGAAAAACTCGAAGGAGCAATGCGGGATGTACGTGTTGCCCGTGCTGCAGGGACTTTGTGGCCACAGGTGACTGTCACCTGGCCAGCAGCATCCCTGGGCAGGAGGTGACCTGGGAATGGCTGCAGAGCCCATCCAGGAGAGCTAAACTGGACCAAGCCCCGAGTGGAGCCACTGGCCACAGTCCACATGTGCCACCGCCTGGACACTCGGGTAAATGACTGGAAGCCACTGGAGCCCGCAGCAGAGACCTTGGGTCTGGCTGCTGGTGGTGGAAAAGGCAGATATTTGGCACCCAAAGGGTCACTGGATGCAGAGATGCACCTCTGGATGAGGGGTGACATGGGGTGACTTAACTGTGCCGCCCCACAGCCCTGCCAGCCCTCGGCACATCCTCCCAGCTGGGCTTTCCCTGTTTTCGGGGGGTTTGGCTCTCCCATCCCTAACAAGCACACGGCACTGCAGGGACAGCAGGGTTTAGGAACCGTTCCATTAAATTCTCTCCAGATTTGCCAAGAGCTTGCAACCTCTCAGCTTTTTCACTGTTGGGGTTTCTGCCAGCCCAGCTCTCCGGGGTGTAGCTGGGGTTGGTAGCAGCTGCGGTGTCTGGAGCTGAGATTTGGGGAAACAGGGAGAGAATCAGCTCTCACTGGTCCCAAGAGCAGCAGACACAGAAACAAAAAATTGCCTCTTTTGGGAACCCATGGAAAATGGGATTTTATATAAATTTATTGTACATATAGATATTTGCGTCTGTATGTATACAAAGGCTATCACTCTTGCAGAAGTGTTGCTGTTTCACCTGGCACTGGCGCCGTGGGATGCCGGCTCTGGGAGCTGAGATGCTATCTCGGGGACTAGCTGGCAGTCCCAGCCAGAGCCAGGGCGTATCAACCCGTCCTGCTCTGAGGACACTTTGCAAACATCCCAACTTGTTCCTGAGATTTATTTCTGGGCCAAAGCCAGGCAGGAGGAGGCTTCCCGCAGGCAGCTGTCTGCCAGCAGAACTTGCCCTGCCCGGGGCTTGCTGCTTTCCAAGCAAACCCTGTGCCCGCGCAGGTCAAACGCCTCCCTTTTGGAAGAAGGAGAGGGCTGGGTTTAATGTTTGGGGGCTGAAAGGGACATCCCCCAGCTGAGAAAATCAGTGCTGCGGCTTGCCCGGGGGCACGGGGGGGCTCGCCCGCCGCTGGCCCCGGTAGCCGGGCGGCAGGTGGCAGCGGAGCGGGGCCCGGGCCAGCGCCGCGCTGCGGGTGGCCGCGCTGCCAGGCTGAGCTGACCAGGGGCTTTTCCCCCGGCCTGTGGCCCTGGCTCCTTTCCCAGCGGGAAAAGGGAAGCACGCTGGCAAATTCAAGCTGGCCCTGGGCTGCACACCCCCCCCCGCCCCTCCCCCCCCCCCCCCCCCCCCCCGGTTCCCAGGGTTCCCAAAGCTGCCCCCAAGACCTTGCCAGGGTTCCATGGGGCACGGTGACGGTCCAAATATCTCTCCCTGCTCCATCTTGGGGTCTCATCCCTCCCGGGAAGGATCAACAATTCCCACTGCATCAAGTGGTGGTTTCTGATCCCTCTCAAGAGAGAGCCCTGAGGGCCAGGGAGAGGAGGAAAGCCCCCCCCTTCCCCAGCAGCACTCTCTGGGAAAATAAAATTTAAAAAAAAAAGCAAAGCACAGGCTGTAAAAGCCATGAACAGGTTTTCAGTGGGTTTTCCATGGCACCTGCTCAATGGCTGGGAGCACAGCCAGAGCCCACGGGGTGCATGGCTGGCCAAGGCAGTCGAAGCTCTCCCTTGGCACCCGGCACCCAGGCGATGCTGGGAGGGGGCCAAGGACACCCCCCTTCTGGGACGCTCTGGGGTGCCTGTTTACAGAGGCGGGTGATTTTGTTGAGTCACAGGTTGGGGCTGGCAAGCACCCAGCCCTGTACCACCAGCCAACCAGAGGCTTAGAGCCATGCCACCCTCAACAGGGGCGGGGGGGGGTGGGGGGGGTTGGGGTGTGTGTGTGGGGGTGTGTGGGGGTGTGTGTGCGTGCGTGTGTGTGTGTGTGTCTGTGTGTGTCTGTGTCTGTGTGTGTGTGTGTCTGTGTGTGTGTGTGTCTGTGTGTGTGTGTGTGTGTGTGTGGAGTTTAACCCCTGGCAGGGAGCTGGGAGCATCTTCTCCAACCTACCGGACTCCTCTAACAACCCACCTGGTTAAAAAAAAGTATTAAAAAGAGAGAGAGAGCACTGTCTGCTTTTTGAGCACGGAGTCCTTGCTGGCAGAGCAGCTCCTGCCAGGAGGGTGGGCACAGGAACAAGGTTGAGCTGTCCCCAGAGGCATGGTGGGGGCTGTAAAGCTGTGGCCAGGTCCTGCTTTGGTGATGTATGATTTTAAGAAGCCCAATCCTGGCCACAGGGGCACATGAAGGCTGCTGTAAGCAAGTAACAGGTCCTCAAGTCTGCAAGTGCCTGTGAGCATGAGAGGAGGTGGTTGGGACCAAATGGGGATGGTGGTGGTGGAGGGTCTTTAGTCCCCGGTGCTGAGACACCCCTAAATAGCTTTCTTTTACTCTCTGACTCTCCTTCCCTTGGAAACAGAGATGGGGGAATTTCTCCTTCTGGCGCCTGGTTCAAGGGAGGGAGCACCAGCACCAGCATCGCCAGTTCCCCAAGGACCGGCCGTGCAGAGAAGCCCACCACAGCTGCATGACTTCTTGGGCTGCACCAGCACCTGCCGTGGTGGGAAATTCTCCCTGTCAAAGGGAGCCCCCTCTCTCCCTTGCCAGCTCTGCCCCCTGGGGCACTGAGTTATCTCTGGTGCTGGTGTCCTGGGTGCCTGTGTCACCCCACCCAGCCTGGCTCACCAGAGATGCAGTTAAGAGCCAGGGCTGCCCTCTCCTGATTACACATGCAGGTGCTGAAGCTTTTATCATGGGCAAAGCCCTGCTGGCTCACTCGGTCCCTTTGGCCACTCCCGAGAGCCCTGTGCTCAGAGCCTGGCTGCGCTATCTCCCCTCTTCATGTGAACCACACGACTTGCAGCCTGCCTATCTGAAAAGCAACACCAAGCAGGACAGGGTCCCTGGCCTCTGCCCAAGGGAAAGTACCACTTGCCACTACCTGGGGAACTGGTTCTTCCAGAGAAGGACGAATCCTGATTGCTCTGGTGCTGGTGTTGTGACCCCACTGAACACCAGCATCTGCCCCTGGGATGGGTCCAGCCCAGCAGCCGGCTCCAAGCCCTGCCCTGTCCTTCGAATGGGATGAAGGGGTAGGATTGCCCTCCAGCAGCCCCTCAAGATGGGATGAAAAGGGTTATGCATTGTGTTACAAAATGTTTAAACGTAAGCATCCGACCTCACTGCAATTTTCCTGGGAGTTTTCCTGGTGTTTGGGCTATCACAAAACCAAGTGGGTCACTAGAGGGCTTGCGTGGAGAACAGCTTCACTAGGCACAGCATCCAAAACAGCAGCACATGGGGAACCTCCATGGAGCATCTTCCACTGCCCTGTGAAAGGACAGTGCCATCCCAAATAGTCCCCAAAGAGCAGTTGGAGCCCCTGCATCAGTCACCAGATCTCCTGTTTAGAAAGGGGGCAACATGGAAGTGTTTGGTCCCCCCCAGGAGCCTGGGGCTGGGAGCCCTGGGAGGAGCTGCCTGTGTTTGAAGATCAAGCAGATGATGTGCCTGGGTGCCCCGCAGTCAGTGTGAGCACCAGTGGTTCCATGGTCCAGCCTCCACCGGTATTACTGGCAATTGTAATGTGCTATCACAATGTGCAGAAAGGCAAGAGGTGCCTTAACGAGGTTTGCTAGAGTAAATTATTAAATCAACAGCTTTGCAGAAGCAACCAGTGCTGGCACAGGAATTGTGGCATGGTGTGGATGGCTCCTGCCTGCCGGAGGGAGTGTGTCGGGCAAAGCCACGTCAGGAACCACTGGGAAGAGCAACAGGGGCCGGTGGTCTGACAGGTGCAGGAGGGGAGGGATGTGTGCACAGGGACTGATGCTGCTCTGGGGTTTTCCCCTCTTTGGTGGCCCAGTCCCACCAGAAGGGAGAGAAAGTCCAACGCAGCCTCTAACATGGCTTTTGTCCTTCTCCTCTGCGGTACTGGGGAGGTCTCCTGCCTCACCAGCATTAACTGTCCCCAGCTGCTCTGCAGGCTCCAGCTGCTGTCCCGCTCCAGGCTCCGGGCTACCATCTCGTGTTCCTCCCCACTCAGATAAACTGCGGGGATGTTATGGTTTGGCACGAGCCTTGGTTTTGCATCTTTAGGAGCGGAATTGCAAAATAATAAGATAAGGCTGTAGACTGGAAGCGAGCTCAAAAAACCCTGTTTCAAGTGTAAAAGAGGTCTCTCCTGCCCAGCAGACCTGTGGGGTGATCTTGGTTCAGGACAGAAATTGCTGCCAAGGGTTTCTGGAGAGCTGGGAAGCCCTCAGTGCTGCCTTGGGGTGGTCCCATGCTGAGCTTGCACTAGCTTTACTGAAACAGGGGCAAGATTTTGTTGTGGGAGCAGGAGCTCAGAAGCAGCCTGCAGGGGTAGCGAGGGACAGTATGTGCTTTTCCCCCTGGTTTTTTTTTTTTCCCCCGAGGATGGAGAGGACCTGAAAGGTGTCTCTGAAGAGGATGCGCTGCTGTCTGGCTCCTGTTGTTTCCACTCTGAAGTCCTGGCCCTGCTTGCTGTCAGATGAAAACCTGTTTAGGAGAAAACCAGGTTAGCTGAGAAGCATGAAAATCAGATTGAAACATAGGTGAGAAATCCTGGCTCCCTCTACACACAGCTTTACATTGCATTTATTTTGCTCATGATTTAAGTTCAGAGTCTAGCAACCAGCCCGGCAGGTCAGACTCCCTCACAGGTCAGCACTGTCCCTCTTGACAGGTGAGGGAAAGGTCTCGTGTCACAGCAAAATCGGGCAGCCAAAATATAACAAAATCCACCTGCAAATTCTGCATTTCTGGCCTGAGATCCCTTTCACCCAACACGGCTGGAGCTGGTCAGTAGTTGTCACTACCACGACAACCTCCATCAACTAACATCATCAGGACTTTTTCATTTGCTTGATGTACTTGTAAAAATTAATGCATCAGCACAGAACATAGCCACTGCATCCCCAGCTTTACAGTTAAAGTCCCATCCCACAGTAATTTCCCCTGATAGCATTGGAGGCACAGGATGTCTCAGATCCCTGGAGTGAGTCTCTTTCCCTTGTTGTTCACCTGGCTGTCAAGAACTTCAGGAGCTCATTGGGAAGTGCAGGGGCAGAAGAGGCAAGAGCAAGAATAAAGTCATAAAATACAGCCTCTTACAGCTTGGACTCCTGGTGCACTGGGACTCCGTGGGTAGTGGATTCAGGATCCTCCTGGATGCTTTACAGGAGTGTATCCATGAGCATCCCGGAGTCTCGCTTGCCCCCTGGAGCTGGGAAAGCAGACATGCTGTGTTCTGGGTTAATTAGAGATACTTACTTGATGCTTTTGCAGCTGCTGATCTCAATGAGCCTTTCCTACAGTGGCTTTGGGCTGACTTTTTAAAACCACTGACGGAGCAATTCCTTTCCATTACTCCCATCTCCAGAACAAGGTGAGGTTCTCCAGCCCTCCTGAGGGCTCCTACAGAGCCAGGGAGCTCCCTACAACCTTCCAGGCACTACAGCACTACAGTCCAGGTCCCTGCAGGGAGGTGAGCAGGGGAACAGGGGAGCTCTGCTGTCCCCAGCCCTGTCGCCCCCCTGGCTGCTGGGCTGAAGGGAGGGCTGACACGGACACCACGCGTCCGCCCCTCCACAAGCCATTCCCATCCCCGATGACCTCCCTGGGGACAAAGGCAGAACATGAGCACTATTAGCTGCTGTGTTTGTATACACAGGCCTGTTGCTGACACAGATCTCTTAATCCCCCCGCCTGTGTCCTACAGACCATGCTTGTACAGCGGTGGCCACGGCCAGGTGCTGGCACTGCACTTTACTGAAGCCCTTTTACCTCTGACTCGCTGATCAGCTGCTGACGGGGTGTTATCGGGAGGCTCAGTGGCGATGCTAGCGTCCTTGCTAAGGGGACTGTCCCCAGCTTGATTTGGTGGCACCAGGACAGGTTGGTGCAGGGTGGGGAGGAACAGTGTGTGCCGCTCTATGCTTTGGCATGGCTTCGCTTCCGATTTATCATCTCTCCCACTTTGTGGGCCTTCAGCTCAGGGGTGGAGGTGGCTCAGCTCACGATTCAGCAGGCTGATGTTTTCTTTCCACCAGCAAAATATTTGGGAAAGCAAACACAAAGCTGGTGAGGCCGGGTGGGAGTTACAGCCAGAGAGCCTGGCTTGCTGCAGGGCACAAGTAGAGTGGAGAGGATGCTCAGAGCAGGCTGGAGCTGTGCCCCCTCCCCACACCCCAGGTGCTGGGTGCTCGGGAGAAAGATGCTGGCTGCCAGAGGAGTATCAGTGCAGGATGGAGCTCTCCCCAGGTGACAGAGTGGGGAGGAAAGCCAGGAAAACCAGCTCAGCAGAGAAACCTCCCTGCAGCAGGAGCAGGGATGGGAGCAGAAATGAGCAGAGGAGGAAGAACCTCATGGCACCCAGGAGCATGACAACACATCACCACAGCTGAAGGGAGGTCATTTAGTCACTTCAGGGGGTCAGACAGAGCCAGGCATGGAGCTGCCCTCGCTTCATCCCCTTTCTTTACGCGCACGATGCAGCTCTTGGTCACAGAGACGTGCGGTCCCCTCCTGAGGTCCTTTGCCACCCATGGTGTGACGGCTGGTGCCTGGGGCAGGCAGCCAGGCTGGGCTGGGTGGGGAGTGGGTGTGTGCAGACCCTTCACTGTGGGTGGTGGCAGGAGACCTGAAATCCTTGTGGGAGATCCAGCCAGGCAGCTCAACCCCACCATTCAGGACTGGCTCTTGATGGGGTTCCTGTCTGGTTTCTCCTCCTCTGGTACCCCCGTGATGCCCATCAGAGCATGGGCTGCTGGCTGCCTGAACTCTTGCACACATAATAACAAGAAGCTTTTCACTTTCCTTCTCACTGTTTCTCAGTTCCCTAGCTATCCAGGGAGAACAGCACCCATCAGATCTGTATGCATCAGTGCAGTGCACAGACCCTAGTGTGCTGCTCGCCAGAGAAACACCCGGCAGCGATGCAATTGTGCTGTGGGTCAGGCTAGGATTTGAATGGCAAAGCCCAGGGCTTTGCTTTGACTGCAGAGGGGTAAAAAAATATTTAAATAACTGCCAGTCACTGAAAAGAGGAGGAGTCCCATGGGAAAAGAGAATATTTGCAGCCGTGCATGGCTGATGGTTTTGTCATGAACACAGAGCCTGCAAAAGGAGTGAATGAAGCTGCCGGGAGCTGCCTCTGATTTAGTATTTCATAACTTTGGTGGTTGACTCCAAGCCTTTTGGCTGTTAATTATCCTTAGGTGCTTAGAGGAAAATATCCCAGCAATTCCACCCATAAATCTTATTGATTCTTACCTTAAGTCTTTGGGAGCTTTTTGAGCACCTGCACAAGCTGCCACCACTTGAATTAATAGAGCTCCGCGGAGCAGCTGCTGGCTGGTGCCTCCCTGCACATTAGGCACGAGGCAGAAAGATGTATGTTGCCAGCTCTGGTGCAAGGTGTCGTGGCAGAGAGGCACGGACTTCTGAGGCTGCTGTGGGCGGTCAGGATCTGGGAGGGATGCAGGACATCTCATCTGAAGCACAGAGAGCTTAAGACATTTTGAAGAAGCATGCTGGAGCATTTATGCCTGATAGCGCTTTGTGGAAAAGTGTCTGAAATATTTTTGCTGAAATTTCTGGTGGCAGAGGGGTGGCATGGAGGGTAAATATCCACTGAAGAAAATCTCAGCCTCGGTGGTCAACTTACACCACGTTTTCGTGAGCACCTGGAAACTGAAAAGATTTAAGGGACGTGTTAAGCAACCCTGAGCTAAATATATCTACAGAAAAATATACAAGGTGGGAAATTCTGGTCTAGAGGAGGTATTGCTTTCTACAACCAATGTCATCAATAACTAGGAAACGGGGACGTTTTCAGAATGTTTCTTGAGTAGGCAAGGTTACTTATTGGCTGTGGGAGATTCCTACAAGAACTGTGGATTTTGGAGGAAAAACTTGTGACGATAAAAGTAGTTATGTATGCTTAGAAATCCCCCCCCTCCAATCCCTTGATTAAAAACATGCAAAAACTGCACGGCAGACTTCAGATTTTTAATTACAGGATATTTCATCTCATTTAAAACTAATTCTTAATACCAGGAAAATCCACGCAGCACGCTGCCGACACAAACACGTTCACAGCACCACTTCCCAGTGGGCAGAGGAGGGTGGAAGCGGTGAGGGGCCAGGGGCTCCGCAGAGCTGATGGGAGCTGGTTTCCACCCGGCGCGTGGCACGGGTGCCCTGAGCACCACAGTGCCTTGGGCTGGGCTGCAACATCAAACCGCCGAGCCCCAGCCCCTGGGCCCTGGAGTCCTGCTAAGTGAAAGCACTTTTTAATTGGGATGTAATGGAACTCGTTAGTGTCTGCTGTTTTATTACACAGGTTGAAAATTACTTATTAGTGCGAATGCACTCACTCTTCATGCTGATCGTTCACATGCTTTGCTAGAAGGGTCCAGGCGCGTTTATCTCGGAGCCGGGGAGTACCTTCCATCCCTCCGGATCGCACGGCTGCAGGCAGGAGAAGCCCACCGGACTGCCTGGGAGCACTCGGTGTGTTTTCATCTCCCTGCCCTGGCAGGAGAAGTGGGGAGTTTGCTGCTCTGGCTGCGTGTCATGCTTTCGTACGTGGACCCTTTCTCCAGCGCAGGGGCACGAGTTCTGGGTTTAAAAACACAGAGCAAGGAGAGGTTAAAAGCTGCGTTAAAGAAGGAGATGTTGGAGGAGGTCTCTTCAGCAGAAACATGCAGGAGTGGGCACCTTCTGTTTCTGAGCTAAAGCAGGCTGAAAGGCCAGTATGTGGGGTAGCAGAGGGTTTGGGTGTTTCATTTTAAAAGTACTCAAGTCCTTTGTGATGGCCACAATGTGACACTAATAGGTGCCTGCTGGGGTTGGGAGGCACCTGCCATGGCAGGGTGGCAGGGACTTGCTGGCAGCCTGCCCTCGGCCCCACTCACCGCTGGGGCTGCAAACTGGGACTGGCATTTGGGCTTCCACAGCTTTTGGGGGAGAACCTGAGACTGAGATGGGTTAGAGTTTCCTGATGAGGATCCTGAGGGCAAGCTGCATATTTTTCGGTGGGAAACTGTCAGGTTTTTTTGAAATTGAAAATTCCCTGTTCAATCTTAGGGTTCTGCACCAGTGTGGCACCCTCTTCTCAAAGAGAAAATGTTTCTTTTCCAGGAATGAGCTCTGGGTATCCTTTGAAAAGCTTTTCCTCTGTGGATGCCAGAGGTAGCCCTGCAGTCTGGTCAGTCACGCTGCATTTGCAGGTCCCATGGGAGCAGGACTCTGACACCCATCTGGGGCAGCTGGGCTCGCTGGAGGGCGGCACTGCAGGGCTGCTGCAAGAAAATTTGCCCAACCTTGAGTGCATCATCCCTGACAAAGTTCCTGCCTGGCAGATTTCAAGGAGCAGTAGCAACTACCATGAATAAGTCAAAGCATATGACTCAGAATAGGAAGTTTGGGCTTTCCTTGGCAAAATCCCCTCTCACTTTTGCAAAGCATTAAAGGTGCCTGAGCCTTAATACTCTGCCATCCACGTGTAAAGCTTGGGCTTTACTCATCTCACCAGGGAGCAGTGTGACTGGCACTGGCTGGCAGCAAGCAAGCTGGTCTGGAGGTGCTGGGGTAAGGAGAAGATTCCTTTCAGAAGCGCTGACTGCAAGGTCAGCACAGCCCTTGGATGCAGGGAAAAGAGATGAGGTCAAGAGTGTGCTGCAGCCGCTGATGGGCATTTGGTCCTCTGGACCGGACTAGAGCAAAACTGTAGGAAACATGTGTAATGGTGATCTCCTGTCCCCAGTGCCAAACAAAATTAGGCAAATGGGACCTGAGAAAGGGGCTGAGCTGCCATCCAGGCAGGATGGTGGAGCTAAGGGGTAGATCGGTCACATCTGCTGCTTTGTGCTTCCCCCTGCCCCCACCCCGGCACACCCCTCGTGCCAGGCTACTGAATTAAAGCTGTTCCCAAAGGGAGGGTCAAGACCCTCGGTGAGGTCGCCAGACTGGCAGAAATGGAACTGGGGATCTGCAGGGCCAGGCAAGATGCTTGAAGATGTTAACGGCCACCATCAAAGCATCTTTAAACCCCCAGGCCAGCGTCAAAGCAGCCAGGGATCTGTGGTAAATATGCAAGCCACGCTTCAGTCAGGGAGAAATAAGTAAGCTGTTGTACAGGGAGCAAGGGAGGTGGGGAGCTCCTGCCCAAATCACTGCTCGGCAGAGGAGTTTCCCTGGAGCCTGCTCCCTGGGAGCCTGCGCGGGGCCAGCACGGGGCTGGGAGGCAGCACCCAGAGCCACTCGGTGTGGCTCAGGCAGGCACAGGGACACGTCTGGGGTGAAGGATGAGGCAGAGAAGCAGGCTTGGGGGTGACAGTTAAGTGCTTTCATTGAATCTGGGGAAAGCAGAGCTGGATTTCTTCCTGGTGAATCGTGCTACAGAAATGCAGAGACTTCTTGGCTGCTTCACAGCAAATCCCTGGAGCTGCGAAGCAGAATATCCATCCCAGTGCCGTAGATGCTGGGCAGAGCAGGGGAAGGTGGAACCAGCAGAGGTGGGGACACTGAGGGAGGCGTGGGGCGCGTGGAGCTTGCTAGGCACGGCCGGCGTGTTTACACCAGCTGGAGTTGGTGCTCATCCAGCTTCCCTTCACGTGAAGGGTGGGTGTTTGAGAGCTGATGAGCCAAGGCGATTTGTCCCTGTGGCTGATGCAGAAAGGTTGCCCAGACACTTCTCTTTCTCCCCCCTCACCCATGCATTTTTTTCCTAACATTTAAAACTCTGCTGAGGTTTGGCTTGGCTGGCCACCATGTGAGTGGGGAGGGTGAGACTCCCCCAGCTCCCTCCTGCCTGGAAGCTTGGAAACCAGTTTGGCTCTCAGCCACCGCGGGCTCCTTCCCGCTCACGTAGCAGGCAGAGCTGCGTCCCGAAG